>NW_020954596.1:58305582-58321939 GCF_900497805.2 Vombatus ursinus
CTCTCTCTCTCTCTCTCTCTCTCTCTCTCTCTCTCTCTCTCTCTCTCCCCCTCTCTCCCTCCCTCCCTCTCTCTCTCTTTTCCTCTCCCTCTCCCTTTCTCTCCCTAAAATTACCTTCTCTTTACCTGTTTGTAACTATAAATTGGATTTGCATATTGTATCCCCTAGTAGAATGAGGTCCTGGAGAACAGAGACTGTTTTTCATTTTTGTCTTTATATCTCGTGCTTCACAGAGTGTTTTGCTCACAATAGCTGCCAAATAAAGGTTTATTGAATGGAATTCAATATTGGTTGAGGTGTAGCTTTAGTCTATGGCCATGAACAGAGCAAAGCTGATTGTCTCATACAAAAACTCTGTGATCTTCACTGAAGTGGCACAATGTTCAAACCAAATAAAAAAATTTTTTTTTAATCACAGATGTTAGTTTTGTGTACTTTCTGAATCCTAAAGAGGAGACAACTCTATCTACCGCATCCTGTAGCTCCTAAAAGAAGATGCAGAGAATACTCTTCTATAGTTGGATTTATGCCAGGAGGATATGACGGAAGGACAATGCCAGCAGTGTGTACAATCTCAAAACAAAATAGCATAAAACAAAAATAGTTACAATTCCCCTGGCAGGAAATGCCACGCTACTTTTGATGGCTACCTGCTAGCAAAGCATAGTGATGCTATACTCATCCAATGGGAAAATAAGGGGTTGCATCATCAGAGCTGCCTGATCTTCACCCAGAATATAAGTGTGTCAATGCTAAAGATGTTAGTTTTCCTGAATAGGCAATGAATCTTGTTGGCAAGGATATCTGCAAGTTTGCCTTTTTAACAAGTATATGCTTTTCTGGAGGTCTTATTATTCCACAGGCTTAGTTTATAGCCAATAAATAAATAGTAATAACATTTTCAGAATCTGATCAGCACTTTTATAGAATACTAAGTATACAAATGTTATTCTTGAAATGTCAAGAATTATAGTCTCCTGATAAAATACCGAAAATCCATTCACTAAAGTAGATGGGCAATTTAAACTACAGAAATCCATTATAATGATATAACTAGCACTTTTGTCCTAAAGATGTTTGTCAATACTCTAAGAAAGGAAATAAAGGCAGATAGTTCTGAATTTTAGGAGTAATTTAAATTATCTTACAGGCCAAGAGAGATAAGAAAAAATGTGCTATTTTATGACTAATACTGCAACTGTGTCATACTGGGTAAAACATAAATTTAACTAACCTTCAGATGGAACACACAAAACACACTGCTCAATTCACACTGCCCAATTTGTGCCAACTCATGGCCTGTTAAATGCCAAAAGGAACTGGTGGTAACAGAAGATGTAAGAGAGCCTCTATAACAAGGTCAAAGAAAGGACAATATATGTTTTGAATGTGAGAAATATATTCCTCCTTGCTTCGTGCTATATTTCATGCTATGTTTCATCCAATGCACCAGCAGATGTCCGACATTTGATAATCACCAGATTGGGGGGGGGGGGTGGCAGTTGGGGGTGGGGCAGGAAAGCACCAGATATAACTAGTTGTAAGAGTTGAATTAAGTCATTTGCTTCACCCCACCTAAAGTAAATGACAAAATTCTGTTAATACCTTAACCTGGCAAGAATGTCTTAATCAATCAATCATGGTTTTCAAACTAATTTTGGGAAAGTCCTTGATCAACTGGAGTGACTATACAGAGGAAGTGAGTTAAATTGGGTGAAGAAATCTGCTAATACCCTGTGGGGCCTGCATAAAACCAAGGAGCTAGTTCAGAACCTGGAAGATTTGAGAAAGTAGAGAGGAAAAAGTATTTCAGCTAAGCCTCTGAGAAAGAATCATTTGGGGTCGGGGGCAGGAATCAGAGCCTTAGGCCTCAGTCTGTCTTAGTAGTCTCTCCCCATCTTGGCTTGTATACTTTGGACATCCAAAGCAGACTTTGCATCAGTGTCTAATCTCAAGGCTTGTCATGCTCCTTTTCGTAATGGTTGAGAAAAAAAAGTTACACAGTGAAATCCAATATACAGTTTTGGAACCTCTGGGTAGTTTATCATAGCTGTGCAAGAACTAATGCTATGGAAGATAGGAATGTTGTATTTAATGGAAACTACAAGTAGAAATTGAATGAGCAAATTGCCCTATAACCATCCTGCTGGAAATGTTTTTGAAGCACAAAAGTTTCCTAAATTTTTAATAATATAGAGCTTTCATATCTCTCATCCAAAATATAGGATCTCCTTAGTAGCATAGTACTATTCTTCTTTGTTGGATCCTCACTGAAAGGACCCATGCATCCCTTTGAATAAACAACAATAATAACGGCTAACAATTGTATATTGCTATATGGTTTGCAAAGTGTTTTACACGTATTATCTTTTTTGATACCAATCCTGTAAGAAAAGTGTGTCTTATAGAGTTGGTATAAAAAAAAAGTTTGTAAGAAAAAGGATTATTATGCCCATTTTATACATGAAGAAACTAAAGCAGACAAAGGTTAAGTGACTTGCCTAGGGTCACATAGCTAGTAGTGTCCAAAGTTGGATTTGAATTCAGGACTTCCTGACTTGAAGCTCAGTACAGCATCCACTGTACCACCTTGCTGCCTCAATATTAAATACAACACGGTAGTATTCTGTGAGAGCCTAACCCACTGACCCCAGGTTATATGTATACTTTTAACCTTCTCCTAAAATGAGACAAGATGGTGCTAAAATTTTATTTATCTTCCTTTGTCATTCTAAAGAATAATGTATATTGGCATTTGGTTGCCCTCAGAAAGGCTGGACTATTGCGCTCAAGAGAGAGCACACACACATTAACAAGCATTTATTAAGTCTCTACTCTATGCCAGGCACTGTGCTAAACTGTGAGGATACAAAGAAAGGCAAAACAAAACAAAACCAGTCTCTGCTTTCAAGGAATTTACTAACAGAAGACAACATGCAAACAACTATGTACAAACAAACTATATACAAGATAAACTGGAGATAAACAAAGGAGGAAAGACATTAGCATTAAGACGAGTCAGAAAAGGCTTCTCAATTTTAACTGAGACTTGAAGGAAGCCAGAGGAATTAGGAAGTAGAGAGGTCTAGCCATGGCGGAACAGCAAGTGAAAATGCCCAGAGTTGGAAGAAGGAATGTCTAGTTCAAAGAATAGAAAGGGATCCAGTGTTCCTGGACCAGAGGGTAGATGGGGGAGGGGAGGCATAAGGTGTAAGAAGACTGGAAAGATAGAAGGAGTCAGGTGATAAAAAGCTTTAAAATCCAGGAATTTGTATTTGATCCTGGAGGTAATAAGGTGCTCAAGTTGATAGGGTTATGACATAGACAGACCTTAGCTTTAGGGAGATAAATATCCAATTGAATGGAGGACGCACTGGGAGACCAACTAGCAAGCTATTTCAGTGGTCCAGGTATGAGTTGATGAGGGACTGGACCATGGCAGTGGCAGTGGAAGAGGGAAAAATGGACCTACTGGAAGGATGTCATGAAGGTAGAAATGACAGGACTTGACAACAGATTGGATATTGGGGTGAGGTAAGAGTAAAAAGTAAATGAGGACGCTTAGGTTTCAAAACTAGGTGGCCGAGAGAATGGTGACATCCTCTGAAGTAACAGGGAAGTTTGGGGGAGAGGAGGGTTTGGGGGAAAAGATGATGAGTTCAGTTTGGGGCATGATGAGTTTCAGACATTGATGAGACATCTTATTACTATCCTATCAGAGGCATGTATCTTCACTGTAACATGTTATAGGGCATCTTAAAAGAGAAAGAAAGAGAGGGAACAAGTGTTCATTAAGCACCTACTATGTGTCAGGCACCGTGCTAAGCACTTTACAAATATTATCTCATTTGATCCTCACAACAATCCTGGAAGACAGGTGCTTTTATTATCCCATTTTACAAATGATTTAACTGAGGCAGAGGTTAAATGACACGGCTAATAATTGCCTGAGGCTGTATTTGAACTCAGGTCTTCTTGACTTATACCCAGTGTCTATCCAATGTTCCATCAAGTGCCTCCAAATAAATAAACAATTTAAGATATATTCCTGTGGTAATGATGCCTTCGTTACATAGGCCTCTCCAAAGTCAAGCACTGTGCATAATGAATAGAGCATTGAATATGAAATCAGAAGACCTGAGTATAAATATTTTAAAATACACATTTCATGAATTATTCTTTCTTTTGTCCATAGGCATCCAGTTTCTGCCACCAAGTCTTTTGTGTCCCAAGCTCACCTTGGGGTGAGCATCTGGGCACCTTCCATTCCTACCACCAAACCACTGCAAAAGCACAAAACAATTTCTTCTCTTAACCAGCCAAAATATATCTCTCCCCCTCATCTAAGTATAATTCTAAGATCTAGAGGCAGCATGGAGTTACGGACAGAATACTAGACTTGGAGACAGGAGAACCCGAGTTCAAATCTTACTTCAGACATTCACTAGCTGTATAACCCTGGGCAAGCCTCAGTTTCTTCATCTATAAAGTGAACATAATAATATCACCTACTTCATAGGGTTGGTGACACTCAAATGAGATATATATATAAAAAGCTCTGTAAACATTAAAGTGCTATGTAAATGAGTTGTGTTTGTTTTTATTAGACAGAAAAAATATTCCTTTAATAACTGACATTCACTAAGATGGCTGAGATGCATTCCCTCTTCAATCACTGCCTTTTAGAATCCTCTTCCTTCTAGGCTTTGTTCAAGTGCCCCTTTCTCTACAAAGCTTTCTCTGATTCTCCCTCTCCCACACACTTGAAAGAAAGCATTCTCACTCTCCTTACATTTTCCTAGCAAAGATGGTTTGCTTCCATCTCACTGTAGTTTGTATAATACATAACTATAGTCATACATTTTCACCAAATAGAATGTAAGTACAAGGATGTTATCCTTCAACTGTAGCCACAGCCCCGAGCATGGTGCTTTATGCATTGCAAAAAACTAATAAATGGTCACTGAATTCAGTTCCCCTGGTAAAGCCTCTCTAAAAAACTGATTCTGGAAACACAAAGTCTAATTTCCTATTCTGAAATCCACTTACAATTTTCAGAGCACAGAAATCTGAGGAGGGTATCCCCAGCCACATTCTCAAATCTTAACCCCTTTTAAAATAGTTTACAAGAATGTGCCAAATAACTAGAGCTCCACATTTTAGTCACTGTTCATGGGTATTAGCCTTTGGGTACTGAAGCATCACTTATCAAATACTCCTGGTCAATTTGTGATGTCACCATAGCACCTATTATTTTCTGCTCAATCCCTGCAAAACAATAGACATTTACTTTCTCCTGCCAGATCTTGTGCTTTGTTGATTTATTAAGCTGGAAAAAAAAAGACCTCCAAGGTCTTTGAGGTTAGAGATAGTTTCTTTTTTTTTAATAATAATATTTCTATCTTTAGAAACTAGCACTGCATTTAACAGGTATTTAATAAATATTTATTGAATTTGAAATTGATTTTTATGTTCTTTAGAGAGATACTGAGTAGCTTTGAATAAATGCAGCAGATAAGGAAAGAGCAAGGGAGAGAAATGTTGGGGAAAGGAATTTACTTTTACAAAATGCTTTTCAATGGAAGAAATAGAATCATCACCATCAGGCAGCAACACTGCTTTAAAACAAAACGTTTTATTGATGCCTTTTGTTTTTACTTCTCAGTCATTTCCAGATATACCCCTGGCATCACCCTTACCTAAGCCTTCTCTTGTATCAAAGAAAAACAGTTAAAGAAACTGGAGCCAGAGACCTGAACCATCTGACAACATTTACCACATTCCATACCTCTAACTAACTCTTCTCTGGAACCAGGATTGGTCATTTTAATTAGATCATATTCATTTCATTTATCACCACATGAACTCTTAAAAATTATCAACTAAATCACAAAGGGGTTAAGATCTGCATTAGTGGAAGAACCCACACTGATGAACTTATAAATCCTTGCAGTATTCAAGTATCTGTATAGTCATTCAATAAGCATTTAGTAAGTGCCTACTATATGTGAAGCACTGTGCTAAGTGCTGGGGCTACAAAGAAAGGCAAAAGATAGTATATATCTAACATATATATTATATGTAATATTCAAAAAATATATATTCAAAATATATGTATATAAATATAGGTGTATATGTAAATATAAATATATACAGAACAAAATGGAGATAATTTCAGAGGGAAGGCACTAGCATTAAGGAGGACAAGAAAAGGCTTCCAGAAAGGTGGGATTTTAGCTGGGACTTGAATGAAGCCAGAAAAGCCAGGAGGCAGAGATGTGAAGGGAGAACATTCTAGGCATGGGAGAAGCCAATGAAAATGCCCAGTCGGGAGGTGGAATGTCTAGTTAGAAGAATAGCAAGGAAGCTAATGTCACTGGATCACAAAATATTGGGGCAGGACATGTAAGGTATAAGAAGGCAGGAAAAATGGGGTAGACTGAAGAAGATAGGATGGAATGGGATCACTTGTACATGTAGATGATTTGTCTTGGCAAGAAGACACAGGGGTAAAGGAGAGATAGTGACTGAGGACATCTGGATGATACAGGATATGGAAGAAGGGAAAAGAGGGAGTGAATGACCTCAATATCTTTAGTAAAATATGAAGCAAGATTCTCAGCTAAAAGAGTAGGAGGAGGGAGAGGTTTGAAGAGGGATGAAAAGGTTTGGAAGAGCTACTACAGTGAATGGGACAGTGAGTTTATTAGGGAGTTGTAAAAGGATTATTCTTCAGCAGTGAAGGCCCAATTAAAGATATGTAACATAAATCTGTAGCTTACCTAGTCAGCATGGTTTCATAATTTTCTCCAGCTTAGTTTAGTAGCATGTGCACAAGACTGGAGACAGTAGATGACAGGAATAATTCAAGGCTGAGGTTTGACAGGGCAAAATCAGCAGTGCAATAAAGGGGCAAGTATCTCAAGAGAAGAGGACAGTGTAGGGTTCCACTGGTTCATCAAGGGCAAAATGGGGAAGAGAGGAGAATGTAACTAGTGGGGTTGAGGTCATGGTACAGAAGAAGAACGGAGTTCGGAGTTGCAAGATAAAGAGGGCAGTGGAATCACAATAGAGTGTGATCAGATAAGGGAATTTCAGAGTTCATGAACATGGGGGTGGTACATTTGTGAGTGATGGAAAGATAAATGATATGACCATCTTTGTATGTAGCTGAGGTGGGATGGAGGAGCAGGTCCTGTGAAATGATTAAGCTGAGAAACTGTGAGGTCGCCTATATGTATCTTTAAGTCCTAGAGTATGAGGGCAGGATTTGGGAAGAAAAGAAAGACATTGAACCAGGAACTGAATTTAGTTGAGGAAAGAAGACAATGTCCAGGAGGGCAGTAGACAACAGCTATGAGAATTTTGACTGAGTGGTGGATATAGACTGAGTGTATCTGAAGGGTGAAGAGATTACTGAGTGAAGGTAGTAGAGGAAAAACCTGGAAGGGGCAGTAGGAAGCAAAGGACTATATTCCACCTCTCCCCACCTCAACCAGTGAGTTGGGGAATGAAAGTACAGCCATTTATGGAAAAGAAGGGCGGAAACCTGTGTCATTGGGAGGGAGTCAGGCCCCCATGAGATCCCAAAGAGCAAGGAGTGGGAAAGAAAAAGATTTCAGATGAAAGCAAGTCTGTTACCTATGGATATTTTATTATAGTACATTAGGGCTTCTCATATAATCAATATATATTCATTTATGCCCATTTTATAGTATGTTTAATAGCATGTTTTTACTACTTTAAATTAACATATAGTTATAGTTTCTGTACTTTTATAGTATATCATTTATCCTACTTATGATTCATTTGATTCCAAATCTGATTCAGGAATGTGATACTTCTCTCCCAATGATAACACCATTTCTATAGGAAAATATTGCCCACTTCATGGTATACTTTGCATAAGGGTATAACGATGAAAAGTAGAGACTACTGCATCCAGAATTTAGTGTTCTGACAAAATACTAATGGCAAACCTGCAAGCATTCTGACCAACTCAACTGTCCAGGAATAGAAAAAAAAATCCCAATTATGGTTTAGGTAGGCATGTTAATCCTGAACTTCCTCTGACTGAAGCTCAAACTATTCCTAGTGAGCTGTCATTTTAAACTAGGAACCAGACAATAAAATGACAGAAAATAATAAGATACTCTGGAACATTTAGATAAAACAATAAAAGGAGGAAATTTTTAAATTCAAGAACATTTATATAAGGGAAAAAATCCAAGTATGACTGAAGGAACATAATTAAAGCACTAATCATACAATAGTGTAATCAGGGGGGAAAAGGCAAAGTGAAAATGGTACTGTAAGGAGACCCACATTCTAATATTAAATCCTCCATTAATTACAGCTGTGTGACTTTGAACCCGTTACTAAACTCGTTTGTTCTTCAGTTCCTCGAAAAAATGGCGAGGTTGCATTAGATAACTGCCAAAGTCCTTTTCATTTCTAAAATTCTGTAATTCCCTCTGTTTATAATTTGTACCCTGGGCAAAAGATCAGCATTTTAAAATATTTTTATTTAATCCAAAATTAATATTTTCTCCATTCCCTAGCTAGTGGCCAAACTGCAATGAGGCAGGCTAGTCCGTGTTTCATCAGAGAATTGGATTCTGGCTAGAACAAAGAAATTCCCCAAGTTTTGCATGTTTAACTTTCAAAATCCCATATGTACTCAACCAATTGCCTGCAGTAGATAGCTGTTTTGGGATTATGGTGCCACTTGTAGGTTGACAGTAGGAACTATCTTTTTCAACACTCTTTCCTTTCTCTTTATTATCCTGTTGGGGTGGGGAACCTATGGCCTCAAGGCCACATGTGGTCCTCTAGGTTCTCAAGTGTGGCACTTTGATTGAATCCAAACTTCATAGAACAAATCCCCTTAATAAAAGAATTTGTTCAGTAAAACTTGGACTCAGTCAAAAGGCCTCACCCAAGGCCCTAGAAGGCAATACGTGGCTTCAAGGCTGCAGGTTCCCCACCCCAGTACCTATATTGTTTAGTCCCCGGTGGAGAGACTCAGATCTTCTCCTATCTCAGGAATTTTTAGGCTGGAGCTAACTTGGGCCTGCACCTGAGTTAGTTCAACTTGAATGCTGAGACAGAATTAGGCATTCATAAATCATTCAACAGTTAACAAAAGAAGGTTTACTTAGCTGTAGTATAGAAAAGATAATCAACTAGAATACTCCAACACTTAAACTGGGTAGAAAAACTCCCCTTATCTCCATGTGGAAATGTTTCTGGTTAGCTAGGCAGGGTGTGGTAACTCTATGGTGGTAGGACATCTGCAAGTCTGAAAGGCCCTGACTCCAGAAAAGGGGGACTTTTATGCCCTTAGGTGACCAAGAAGCCATATCAATGTGGCCAGAGGCTACAGAGAGGCTACCAGGGGTATCTTGAGCCTTGACCAATCAAGTCTGAGGGACGTCTTTGTTGCCTTTAGGAGAAAAATAGCCTAACCCAAGTTGGTAGGAATAGGAGAACCCTAGCCTCTCACAGGAGGGAAGGATGCTGAGGAAGTGCTTGATAAAGTTTGGATGAAAAGCAAAAAAGACGAGCAGACTGTACCGTCAGAGATGAGCATACAGTCAAAACTAGAGATCCAAGGGTGAGGAGTTTAGTTTATATAAATGAATCTAGAAAATGAATGTAAGTGTACTCTGGTACATTTAAATAACATATTTGAGTTTCAAACCCCACCAGATGCTAATTGATACTATTTTTCTCATTGATCAAAACCAAACCCACATCAGCTATAGGGACATTCTTCATGCTATCACTACCCTCATTAGCTTCCATGGAAATTATGTGGTGGAATGAGCTCTCGTGACTGAAGTGCTCTCCAAACTGCTACTATCCTCATTAAGTGAAGGAGGAAGGGATAGATACTTACAGATATATCATGCACAGATTGTCCTTCCAATTTTTCCATTTTCACTGCTGTTAGTTCTCTTTATTCTGCCTCACATATTTTTTTTAACATAAGTATACTCACATTCTTTTTAATCTCTGTCCTCCTTGTTTCACTTTTCCAGGATTATTTATTTAATTATGTGACTGGTAAGCATAAGAATTGTGCTACTGACAAACCTTTATCAGATAAAAGGAAAATCACAAGTTTTTTTTTTAAATTAAATTAGACATTATGAAGAACTATCTCTAAAGCACTGACAGTATCCAAAAGATTCATTCAAGGGCAGCTAAGTGGCAAAGTGGATAGAGCACCGGCCCTAAAGTCAGGAGGACTTGAGTTCAAATCCAGCCTTAGACCAAACACTTGACACTTACTAGCTGTGTGACCCTGGGCAAGTCACTTAACCCCAATAGCCTAAAAAGGGAGAAAAACAAGAGATTCATTAAGAATTATCAAAAAGTCTACATGTATCCCCTCATCTTACTCTAATGAAAGCATTTTCATTAAGCAGAATTCTTCATTCATTGAACATTCAAATATACACATACACACACACAAATTTCTAATTCAGTTCCATTGGTTTTTTCCATTTTGGTGAACTGCAGCAGTTATCTACCACCTTATATTTTAAAAGCATAGCATTTCATCAGTATTATAAACTAAATAGACTTTTGTGTGCTAAACACCATTGATGACACTTTTCCTGAGGTAAATACATTCTAAGTTTTCCCAAAATTGACTTAAAAGTAAAATTTTCTATCATGAATTATAAGTTGAAGCCAGTCCCTGCAAATACAATTTTACTTTTGAAAGCTTTGATAAGGTTGGGGAAAGGAGTAATTAAAAATGAAATCCTTATTGGGGAGATACCTTAAAAACCATTCTTGTCAATTTCTCTAAGACAATTACTCTTCTCCATATTTGTGCTTTAATTCAATCAAATCACCCAAGAAAGTCACAGCTTAATATAAAATATTTTATCTTATTGGTATATTTTAAGAGGCTAAGTAAAATGGCCTTAACTTTTATAAGGCATGCCAACTATAACTTCTGAAAGCCCAATTCCATCAGATTAACATTTAAAATCTGCTTGATACTTGTGCAATATCCTGAGTAGGCACTTACCTAACAATAAAGCCCACTCTATTTTCTAACTTACTGCATAATTACATTTGACAAAACTGTATTCTCTATGTAAATTAATAGCTCTGTGCAACAGAAACACTGAATCAGCTTTTGCCTCTGGTTCTATAGCCTCACTCATTCGTGTTATCTAGCTTTTCTAGGGCATTACCCCATAAAAAATATTCATTGGCTTCCATAATTAAGGAGCCTGATCAGCACCAAGGGAATTACATCACACAGATGTCTAATTCAGCAAAAAAAAAAAAAAAGCAAGACAGATTTAAAATAATCCTTTTTGCTTCAAGTAATTGTCATATTAATGAAAAATAAATAGCAATATTTCTATAGGCAAAAAAACCCCAAAACAACAACAAAAAAAAACCCAACCACAACAACCTATTCCACTTGCAAGTGGAAAAGACTTACTAACTAATGTTCTAAACTATTTCTTCATAATATAATATACAATAGATTGTCACTATTGACATCTCTCATTCATTAGAGGTGGCCTCCCTGCTCCTTTCATCCTCCCTCATTCTAATACTTTGGCAGGAATTAAATTGTGGATTTATTAGTTGTTTTCATAGATACCTTAGTCACCTTGCTTGCCACGTTGAATTCCTACTCCAATGCCTTAATGTGACATGGAAGAGACACTGAACTCTCAAAGGCTATTATTACCAATAGATAAAAGCTCTGGCAGGTTGTACTAAGATGGAAAATTCTCAGGTCTGGGTCTAGCAATAGATCGCCATCCATGCTTCAGATTTAATCATTTTGGAGAGGCTCAGAACAGGAAGGCTGACAAGGGACAAAGTTTTTCTGGATCCAAAAACTCACGGCCACCTACTAAGATGTGGATATGATTTCTGTCAATGGCAAAAGTGCTAGCACTGATGAAATCACACGGTCTGGGATTTCTTTTCTTTCTTTCTTTCTTTCTTTTCTTTCGATACTTGACAGATACCAACAAAATAGGTATTTCTGTTGTGGTTGTTGCTGTTTGTCCTTTGTTCTGGAAGAGTACCTCGACTTCTAGGAGGTGATGCCAAGGCAAGTGAATTGGATTCAAGTGAGGGAGGGCTGTGCAAAGTCACTAGCCTCACTTTCTCCTCCACAGCCATTTGTGTCCAGTGGCCAGATATCAATCTGTATGACTGGAGATAGCCCTCATTTCTATGTACAAAGGAGAAAACAGGGATTGCACATGAAAGCACAAATTTCCATCACATAGTTTGGTCCTTTTTTCTTTAAAGTATACAGTAAGTTCAGCATTCTAGTACCAAACCTTGTCTACACTTTGTCATTAACTTCCTTTTGTTCTCTTTAAAAAATGCAGCTTACTGTATACTTTAAAGAAATAAGTAGAATGTGCAAAAGCTTCATGTCAATATATTATCAATTATTTCTTCAGATAGAGAGTTGGAAGCTGCTAGACACAGCAGCAAAAAAAAAAAACATCAGAAAAAAATGAAACTGACTATGTTTCTCAAGCAGTGGAAATCCAGATGTGGGAATTATATCATAACCATTTGTCATACACCATTTGCTAGTTTAGAAGGAAGGTCCAAATCAACATGAAATTAAATGAAAAGCTAATAATGACAAGATGACAATGTATATAATTGCAACAGCTTCAATCTGACCTATTTAAACAAGCCATCTGGGTTTTTAAGAAGGAAAATTTTTAAAAGTAAAGATATTGACTTTATCACCATTTGCCATTCAACCTACACAAAGCAATCTATACAACAAAGTGGCCCCAAAAGCCCAGAAATTCTTTAGAGGACATCAGTCTGAACAATCAGCATTTTTCATCCACTTTTTTCTTTCTGTGTGGATTGTTCAAATGAACTCTTCTGAGGAATTATGAAGCTCATTATAAAGAATCTACAATGTTATAGAGTTTGATTTAATCCGCTCATTTTTAATGACAGTAGCAAATGGCATTGGTGAGCATGTCTCCTTTTTTTTGTTCCTCATTTATCATAGGGTTGTTGAACAATGTATGTCTGTTATAACATCTTTCAGGAAATCTTGAATAATTTTGATAGCTATGTAGGAATCACATTATTGATGAACAGCCTGCAAAGTACTAATTTGATCTATGGAATCAAATGGTTTTTTATAGTCAACAAATAATAATCACAGGATCTTGTATTCCTTATACTTCAGTCACTATGTGACTCAAAAGCTGTAATCAATGGAAGAACATTGTTTGTGAAAATCTGTTCATTCTCTTCTCACTATTTCTTGATTAATGTCATAAAAGGTTTGGAAAAGGCCAAGTAGGCTCATGGATTTCAAGGATCCAGGTGACTTCTATGCCACAAAAGGCATCAGAGTAAGATTTTGTAAAGACAATGGCAGTATATGAAACAAACACACAGAGGGAGATAGTGATGGGACTACCATGGTGGTATAAATTTGGAGTCAGAGAATTAAGTACAAACACTAGCTCTACTCAGCTCCTACAGCCATCATTGATGGAAGTAACGTCTGTGGACAAGAAGCCAGCCATTCTCACTGACTGCTGACCAAATGATCCTGACAGAGGGAAAAGAGAGGAGGTAGCATGTCTCAGGTGAGTTAGAACACTGCCACCATCTCCCAAGAGGGACCCCAAGATAGCCCAAGACCTTGGGCCCCAAAGCCCAGAGAATAGAAATACAACCAGGGGAGAAACTCCTGTGGAAATAGATGTACCTTTCGAGCTGCTTCTGCAGCTGCTATAAACCCTGCCTACTCAGCAGCCATAGCTACTGAAAACATGGAAATCAAAGTTCTTGCCACCAAAGTCTTTAGCATATGAAATGGTTTGATATCACAAATGGATAAAGTTTTATCAGTGTGAATGACATTAAGGAAGATGCATTACTATGTGCTTTGAGTTCAAATCCAACCTTAGACAACTTACTGGTAGCACCTACCTCTCAGGGTTGTTGTAAGGATTAAATGAAATGGCATTTGAAGCACTTAACACTAATGTCTGGCACATAATGGTGCTTAATAAATGCTTGCTTACTTCCTTCCTTTCCTCCTTGCAGCTGTTTCCAAAACCCTGTGTGAAACCTCCTATATGTATTGTCTTCCCTTGAGGTAAAGAACTGTTTCCACTATTCTATATGTATTTTCAGTGCTCATCACAGCACTTTGTACATTGTTCAGTCATTTTTCAGTTGTGTCTGATTCTTTGTGACCCCATTTGGGGTTTTCTTGGCAAAGATATTGGAGTGGTTTGCCATTTCCTTCTCCAGCTCATTTTATAGATGAAGAAAGTCAGGCAAACAGGGTTAAGTGACTTGCCCAGGGTCACACAACAATACCACCTGTTTATAATAAGCGCTTAATGGTTTTTCATTCATCCATTCATTTAATATAATGATGGTTGAATTGATTTTAATTAAGTGGTAAAGTATTCTATTAATAATTAAAATGTGAGTTCCATGGAGACAAAGACTGTATTTTATAAAAAACATTATATGCTTCCCAGTACCTACCATAGTACTCTGCAAACTGTAGGTGTTCAATATTGTAATTGAATTGAATTGTGGTAGAATAAGAGCAGCACCTAAAGGCAGAAACACAGAGGGAAAAGTCTTGGGACAACCTTCATGGAGAATGAGATAGGGGGTAGTCTAAAGAGCATACAAGTATGCACAATGTATCCGACTTGCTTCATTCATGAGCCCTCCTTATCTACCTCCTGGCATCACTGGCTTCCTTCAAGCCTCAGCTAAATACCCACCTTCAGCAAAAAGCATTTCCTGATCCCTCTTAATGCTAATTCCTTTCCTCTATTACTGTCTCAGTTTATCCTGTAGAAATCTTATTTGTACATGGTTGTTTTAATATTGTCTCCCCCTTTAAAGTATGAGCTCCTTATATTTGTCTTTTTGTCCTCTGTGTGTCAGGCACAGTGCATGGCTGGCACAAAGTAGGCCAAGTATTACTTCATAAAGTACTTTTTATAAAGGCACTACTTTTATTTATAAAGCCTAGCTTTATAAATGCTCGTTAATTTGATTTGCCCTGTTAATTCTGCTTAACCCCAGAATAATTCACTATATTCACTTAAGGTCAATACATTGCGGCAGAAGATATCAGATGTGGTTGAGAAGACCAGCAACATGAAATCAGACCTGGGTTCTAGTTCACAATTTGCCAATTTCTTCATCCAACAAGTGAGGAGGATGTTTTAATTTACTTCTAACCCTAAAAGCCTATACTTTTAGCAATTGCTCACATGGAGTTAATTTTAGACATAGAATAAACTTCAGGTGAAGAAGTGGTTCAAACCATGTGGAATTACTCGGAGCCTTTCCCCGATTCCGGCAGTATTGCCCCAAGGCCCAGTTTATTTATTTATCTGTCCCATCGCCCTTTGCCCTACCTCTCACTTAAAGGATTCCATCAAACACACCATCATGCACAACAAGCTCTCTTACAGGTTTAGATCTGGACAGAGAAAAGGGGTGAAATTCTGAGTTAGGAAGCGATGCAGGAAGGGTATGAAAAGTTGGTTCCAGGTTGGTGAAATGGGCCTAAACTGAAGATGAGGCACAAAGCTCTACCTCTGCAGCAGCATTTACACGTGGACAAGAATCGGATGGGGGAGATCTTCCTTCTGCCTCAGATCATTTTTAACTCAGATTGTAAACCTTGTGGTGGGGGAGGGCGACAGTGCATGCCTTAGGGATTTGAGACATAAGACCCCAAGGACGAGAAGCTTTTCCCCCAGAATGGGGGTCACAGTGCCTCTTCCTGTATGTCTGTGAATAAGCTCGTACCTGCGCCCTCCCCCAACCCCTTCACTTCTCTCCAACTCCACGGACCCTCGCAGTCGGTCATAGCGGTCAGGCGGCCGGCCTGGGACTCTCGAGAGGGTACCTGCCTTTAATTCTTGGCCACGGAGCTCACTACCTTCCCTGCACGGTCGGTGGGTGGGTGTTTGCTCATCTCGGGGACGAAAGGTACCCTGAACAGTTTTGGTTCCTGCTACCGTTCCCTCCTCTCCGTGGGTACCCCAGGACTCCTCCCCAACCCCTCGATGCATGTCCAAGCCAGAGCCCGGGTTCTAGAAGCCGGAGTGCAGGTACGCTGCGCTGGGGCGCGCGCTGAGTTTGGGCACGTGTCCCAGGAGGCTTGGTCTCCTACTGTAACCATTGTAGTGTGGGTGGAAGCGGGGTGGCACGGTCTTTCAGCAGAATCGCCGGCCTTGCGGACCGGGGCCAGGCCTCCCGTCCAGCTTCGTCTCCCCGCAGTGCTCCGAATCGCCGCATCCCCTCGAGCTTTGCCCACCTAGAGCTA
>NW_020954596.1:58321949-58334653 GCF_900497805.2 Vombatus ursinus
CAGAACAGAGGGGTAGAGCACTCTTCTCTCTTAAACCCGGGACAGACAATCCAGCCTCTGTTCCGGATCCTGTCGTGAGAGACAGTCCCAGCTACAAAGTTACGGCCAGCAGCCCCTCCAGGGCTCAGCCTCTCTTCTGTTACCTTGTCCTGCTTTAACTTGGAGCACTTGAATTTGTCTTTCTAGGTGCTTCGTGGAAGGGCCACCCTGGCTACAGTGTCGCTGCTTGGAAGATGTGAACTGTTAAAACGCATTTGCCATAGAAACAGGCAGGCACTGAGAGTTCCTGAGGCTGAGGGCTTCGAAGGCCTTGGAAAACTGAAAGTTACTATGTGATTTTGCAGTATCAGGTAGTAAGATTTGTATCCCTAATATTAACCTCCCTTAAAGGAGTATCCTGTGTTACCACTATAGGGATACACGAATGTTCCCTTGCTCTGAAACAGTGTTTTCAGGAATTTGTATAAACATAAAATGCCCCCCCCCAATAAATCAGAATTGCTAGCAATTAGGTTACATTCCCATTGAAAATTAGGAAATAATAGTAAAATGTGACAGAAGGTATAGTAAATACTAAAAATAACCCTTTTATGTGGCCTCTTAAGACTGATAATGCTTTAAGAGGCTAACCTAGAAAGAAGGGTATAATAATTCTCCATTAAACCCAAAGCTGAGATTTAAACCTCTTCTTTGGATCCTGTCTGGAGTTACAATGAACCTTGGTGAGTTTAGGGCTTTCTTTGTGGATTCTTAATTTTGCTGACCTTTGTAAGTAAGTCCTTGGAGTAATTTCTCACTCTAAAAGACCAAATTAAGGTTAGAGTTGTCCAAAGCTTTAGTTACGTAGTTTAATTCTGTTACTGCAAAGCACTCTAGTTAAATGAAGTATTTTCAGTGGATGAGGAAAAATCTGATAGATTGTTAAATATAGATACATTTTCTAATCACCAGTGACAAGTTCTAGCATTGGGAAATATATTACTCCTTTTATGGAAGCTAAGCAATTGAATATGAGCTAAAAATAGAGAATGTTAATATTGCAGAACTTGCCTCGCATCATCAGTACTGAATACCTTTCCCCCCCCTTTTTTTTTGTAGGTAGGAAAAATACAAGCTGGGATGATCTGATTCTGAGACACCTCCAAAAATCTTTAATCCACTGCTGTATAATTCACAAGGTGTGACCATTACATGAGACTAGTTTTTATTGTCTGACTTGTGGAAGCAGAGAAGTGGCCCTAGTGGAACATGCTTTACTTTGCAGAAAAAATCTTTTCATGGTCCCTGAATCAGTATTGTAGTTATAGAGTATAGACAAGCATGCTTCCTAATGGTGTAAAAATGAGTGACCGTTACTTAGAACAAAGAATTCATATCAAACTCTGTGTAAAGCTAAACAAATCTGCCAGTGAGACACTTGAAATGTTAAAAGAAGCTTATGGGGATGAAGTAATGTCAAGAGCAAGAGTTTTTGACTGGCACAAAAGATTTAAGGAAGGTAGGGATGATGTCCATGATGATGCACGGAGTGGTCGACCAATCACCCACAGGACCAATGAAAATGTTGAGAAGGTTAGAGATTTGGTTCGTTCTAATAGCCGATTAACTGTAAGAATGATGGCTGAAAAGTTATCTTTAGATAAAGAGACGGTTAGACTTATTTTGAAGGAGAACTTGAATATGAGAAAAGTTTCTGGGGAAATTGTGCCTTGTACAGTTTCAGTGGATGATGGTAGTGAGGGAGAACTGAAGTAGAGGAGTGCAACAATTTTCCATTGGAATTTGTAGGATTAATTTAACTTTCAGAGGTTTTTGCCTTACTCCGTTAAATTTCATTGCTTAATAGAAACTTAAGCTAAAATAAGCTTGACCATCTCCAAACATTGTCATTAGGTTTTACTGGTATGAAATGTGAAGAAGGTATAAATGAAACATGAAAGCAGTGATGATATCATGGAGTTGGCACCTCCTAGTTTATCATAGTGGAAGAACTAGATTTTTAAAAAATTTTTTCTTTTGCATGGGATGGTTTTGCCTCATTGCTAAGATTTAGCCCATAGGTCTGAAAGGTGGGTACCTGGTAGCTTAAGGGTGAACCAGGACATCTTTAAACATAAGAGTAGTAGGAGAGCAGATTCACCAGGTCTATACATATCTGAAGAAAATGCTGTTGGCAGAGAAGGAATGAAAGCTCACCTTATGACAGGACAGTGATTGAAGCAAACCAGCAAGAGTAGGATACCATGAAAAAGCTGTTGGAAAAAGGTAGGAAAGGGCTTTGGCAAAAAAAAAAAATGATTGCAATTTTAGTTTGAAATTAACTAGTAGACCCCTGATTATGTGAATTTCAGGCTTAGCTACTGAAAGTTCCCTAAGTTACTTGAATCCAAAATCTCTTCTGATGCTTTTCTTCTGGGAAATGAAATTTGTTTAGTGGAAAGATTAATTCAGGATTGATAGGCAACTAATACTTTGAACTCTCTCATGGTTGGCATAAGGCCTAAATTCTTCAAAGCTAAAAAAAAAAAAATGCTAAGTGACAATGCTGCTATAAATGTTGATGAAGCCACAGTGACTTCAAGACAGCTTTAATAGAGTAGTTAGTAATTAATGCCATATAGTTGACATATAGCTAAGATTTGGTAGATTGTAAGAGTCTAAGACTAATTCATTAAGTTATATCAATAAATTGTCTTCCATTAGTTCCTTTTAATTTAAAAATTTGGTTGAATGAATTAGTATATTAGTATCAGTCAAGCAGAAAACCTGTTTCTCATAAAATCACTATTGACCATAGAAATTGACGTTTTCATAATTGTTCCATGTCAAATTTACTCTTTTGGATCAACCAGTAGTTTTGAAAGGGAATGGAGAGGAAGAATAATAATCAGTTTCTTAATGTTATGGATTACTGTTCTAAGATGTTGGAAATATTTCAGATGAAGAGGCCGTAGGACTTGCAATCAGAATTATATAGTAGCTGAGCACGGAACACTAGAAATTATCAAGGAATTTACCATCTGTTAGTTTTAGTCTTCAGGTAAATACTTAATGCTGAAATGTTAATGATTCATGACTTTTTCATTACACCAATGACATCAGTTAATGGCTTCCCTTGAGCTTCACTAATAGATCATCAGAATATCTGGGGAGTGTTGTAGAATTACAGTTGGTCTACTAGGGATTGAAATTCACAACTCACAAATTGGAAGACAGCAAAGTAAATGAGGTTTATGAGGAAGGCATGACTTTTAAAAATTACAGTCTGGGAGAGATAACAACAATAAAGCCTACAATCCAAAATGGTAGGAACTAATAATTGTTTGTTATTGTATTTTAGCTTGACCTTGTTTTGGTTAGCAAGGTTATTGTATAAAGTATATAAAAGTAACAAATCACAAACTGCTATTTAAAATTGTCATTAGTTAATTGTTAATATCTACATATTTATCATTGCTAGATATATGTCACTGCTAGATCTTAGTCCAATCACATTTTTCCTTCCTGACATAAGGTGCAATGCTATGTTATGCTTATGTTACTGCTTTGTTTTTTTAATTTGAGACAGTACAGATTGATTTTGTTCAAGGATTGAAACACTAACAATGAAGTTTTCTAGACGATTATTCCACTACTAACCTCTTGGTCTCCTTAGGCTTCTGACCTCTTCCTTACCCTCTTACATCTAGTTAATTGCCTTCATTGAAACCATAAAACATCTGTACTTTAGCAGCCTTTTTGTAACCTTCATTTTTCCATTATAACTTTATGTTCTTTTCGCAAAGACCGGGTAAAAGTAAATGTTGTTCCCTCTCAGCTGTTGTTAACAAAACTACCTATTGTTTTAAATAGTGCTGTTCCTCTTATTTCTGTCAGACCCATGTCACTACTCTTTAGACATAACTATGCGTCCTGAACAAACTACCCATTTTCTTACCCAGGCACAATTTATCCTTAGTATATAACAAATAACCTTTGCAAACAAATCTCTGCAATTATAGTTGTATGCATGTCTATGTATGTTATGTTCATAGCCTTTCTAAGAACTAACAGATTATAATTCCCCATAATGTCTACATGATATATTGTGTATATTGAATAGTCTTGACTAGTCCTTTTCATGACTTCTATTCATGGTGCCTTCACTTGAGGTTTGTGCTTTTTGATGTGTCAAACCTATTAAATGTAATATAAAAATTTGAGCTTACACACTTACGAATTTAAATTTAAGTTGGCATGAAAAGGTAATAGCAAGTGAGTCCAAATTTTTCGATAACTAGATATTGTATAATTTATTGTGAGTGAATGATTCATTTTTAAAGTGTTTACTGTGTACAAGGCACTGGGCCATCCTTTATCTTAAGGAAGACCATATCGTTAAGTAAAGGAAAATTATATTAGAATAATTAGAGGCTTGAAATGCTTACCGGTTATACTTAAAATTGTTGGAAAAATACTGTAAAACAGTACTAGAAGTATTCCGATCATTTGAGGGATGAGTATGGCAATCTATCCCTAAGCCTTTACTATTTTACACAAAGTAGTGTCCATTCACTACTAAGCTGTCGCAGGATAAATGGCACAAATCTAGTAAGAATTTTTTTTTCCCCACGGACTTTCCTTAACTGGTTTTAGGTGCAACCATTATTCAGTTAGGGGCTTTTTACTTAGTACTAACATGTTTGTCATATTCTAAACCTGTTAAATATCCATTTAGCTTATGGAAACATTGTAGAGTTTATATGTTTAGGAACTAATTTACATTAAGTTTTGCACCTTGTCATAATTACATGAATTTTTTTTCATATTTTCTTAAGACTGATACCTATTGCTAGTGATATTTTGTAGCTAAGAAATGCCTGTTGCACACTCTCAAATTCACCTTTTGGGAAGGAGAGAGCATGGAAACTGTTTAATTGTAATGAAATAACAATAAAACTTCTATAAGAGACTCAAGTTCTTTAGTGATATTTGGTAATTAACACATTCTCCCCCAAAGTGGTTTATACTAGTAAATACTGCTTTTTTTAACCAAACAGTTAAGGGTGTGTGAAAGAGGTGCTTAGGCACTAAACTCATTCCCTTATGGCTGCATTCTGATCTCTTGCAAAAGGAAGTGTAGGGTATGAGAAGACAGTTTTTGGAAAGTTCTATATAGTAACTAAAAGACCTATTGTAAGTATTAAATGCCTTAGCTGGGGTCACTACTAAGAAGTGTCAGGTTGGATATAATTCCACATCTTGACTCCAGGTTCAGTGTGCACAAAGGAAGACACTAGCTTCAGGTTAAGTATAGAAGGGATTGGTTTAGAAGCTGGGAGTGTGGAGTTCTCAGTTTTTTTTTTAACGGAAAGTACGTTGCAAGGATCCCCTGAGTAACCCAGAATTGAATTGGAGATGTGGTAATTGAACTGAATCAAACATTTGCAATGATTGACGCCCTTGGAAGTAAGAACTATGGTATAAGCTCAAGTAAGAAATTCATCGTAGTTTAAATGTTTGGAGTAGACCTGGAATACCAATAGGACTTTGATTTTAGTGTTTAATACATCAGGCCTTGTGGCATTTGTACAATTTGAAGAGACCTGAGAAGTCATCTAATCCCACCATGACTGAGCAGCAGTCCCCTTTACAACACCTTGCACAAATGAGATTCTCTGAGGAGAGATGCCTAATGTTAAGGGAACGTATGCAGAAATAGCCCATTCCATATGGAGAATTGCAATTCTGATTCTGGCATTCCTATTGGAGTTAAGGTCAGTTCCCCCTTAAAATGCAGTAGTTTTATGTGAAAATAACAGCTATTTTTGCTTACTAATATTGACCTCACAGAAATGTCTTTTTTAGCCATAAATGTTAACAGTAGCATCTAGGTGGCACAATGGGTGGTGTGCTGGGCTTGTCAAGAAGACCTGAGTTTCAACACAAGCTCAGATACTTATTAGCTGTGTTGACACTAGACAGTCACTAAACCTCTGCCTCTCATTTCCTGTAAAATAGGGATAGTACTACCAGCTTCCAGAGTTGAGGATCAAATGAGATATTAGTAAAATAAGCATAGTCCCTGGCACATAGGTGCTATGTAAATGTTAGCTATTCGTCCTCTCACAAGAGACATGCCAGAAAGAAGACAAACCTCTTGTGTTTATGTCAGAGTGGCAAATAGCCACCTCTGTCCACCCTCAGAAGAGATTCATAACCACTACTCAGGCTCTAACCACTTAATATCTAATTACCTACTGCTTTGGTCCTCTGCTGCCCTTCAGATTGAAGTACAGACACCTTTCTGGTCTTTTGCCTGTCTGTTGAGACTGACAATGTGGGATTTCAAAAGTCATCTATTCTGTACCTAACTGGCTTTAGTTTTAAGGTTTGTTTTTTTTTAACAATTGATTTTTATGGATGAGATTGCCATTTAAATTATATTTGGAAAGTCAATAAGGCAGTTAGCTAAGGCTATAACTTAAGAGCTAATTATATGCTATCCAGTAACTTATAATTGGATGAGTGAGTCAATCAATTTTTCTTGAGGCATAATTTTAACAGGCCACTAACACTGAGCTCTGTTTAGAATCAGAAAAGAAGCATAAATTGTTTGGATTTCTATTTCAGGCTTTGCCACTGACTGCTATTATACTCAGAGCATAACAATCAGATGCTTTTTCTGATCTGCAAAGTGCAGACCATGGTTTTGACCTCTTTCATTTGATTTGTAAGTGACAGGATACTTTAATTACTTTATTTTTAATGGGAAAAGAAGCCAGTGTTTTCTTAAGCTAATATTAAACTAAAAATTTTCAAAGATGATGCATTGAGTCTGATTAGTTGCTTCTCTTTAAAATTTCAATTTCTAAATGGAAACATGGTGAATGTAATCTGGATGATAAAAGTTAAAAAGTTTCAACTTTCAAAACATGGCATTAAAAACTGAAAGCCTATATTCTGATCAGATTTTTTTTCCTGTGTCAGAAGCATGAGCTGGGTCACTGGAAGAAACTAACGGCCTCTTGTCCATCCCCAGCCTTCCTGACACTGCTGCCCAACTTCTCTTCCTGGAGAGGCTCCAGGCTTAGGTGACACTGCTTTCTCCTGGTTCTCTTTCTCCATGACTGACCATTTTTTCTTGGTTTCTTTTGCTGAATCATCCTTATCATATCCTCTAGTTGTGGATATGCTCCTAAGGCTCTGTCCTGTGCCTCCCTTCTCTCTATACTCTTTCCCTTGATGAATTCATAAGCTTCCATGGGTTCAATGTACATGAATCCTATATCTATTTGTTCAGTCTCAGTCTCTCTCTTGAGCTCCAATACTGTGTCACCAACTGCCTTTTGGACATTTAAAAAAATCAAATTAAATTTTTTTTTTCCAAATGAAGAGCTGCCTTCTTTCCCTGGCACCTACCTGTCTTGCCCCACTCCCACATTGAAAAAGCAAGAAAAATACCACCTCTGTTAATAGACCTGACCTAGTGGGTATTTTGAACTGTATATTCTATCTCAAACTCACCTCACACAGCCGAACCACTGCCAAATCTTGTTATTTCTCTCACCTGTATTGCCCAGCATCTCTTGTGGGTATGTCCTCTTTATTTCCGTAACTATCATGATGGCATATGACTATGTACATTTAAACTTCAAAATCAGCAAAGAAGTTAGTGATTAACTGCTTCAGGTTTGCCTGTAACTGATACATCTATTTATCCTATAACCAAAGATAACGGGTGTTGACTGATGCCATGAACAAAGGCAATAATAATACTGGGTGAAAGTCAACATCATTCAGATTATGTTTGGTACTATACTAGAACACTGGGCTTGCCCTTGGCCAGAGCATGGTGAAGGTAGAATATTGGATAGATTAGTTATGTAGTGCTAACTGAAATCTCCCTCTCAGATAATAGGAAGGGAAAAGCAATGGGAAATTTTTATAAGTTACTGGATAGCATATAATTAGCTCTTTAGTTATAGCCTTAGCTAACTGCCTTATTGACTTTCCAAATATAATTTAAATGGCAATCTCATCCATAAAAATCAATTGTTAAAAAAAAACAAACCTTAAAACTAAAGCCAGTTAGGTACAGAATAGATGACTTTTGAAATCCCACATTGTCAGTCTCAACAGACAGGCAAAAGACCAGAAAGGTGTCTGTACTTCAATCTGAAGGGCAGTAGAGGACCAAAGCAGTAGGTAATTAGATGTTAAGTGGTTAGAGCCTGAGTAGTGGTTATGAATCTCTTCTGAGGGTGGACAGAGGTGGCTATTTGCCACTCTGACATAAACACAAGAGGTTTGTCTTCTTTCTGGCGTGTCTCTTGTGAGAGGACGAATAGCTAACATTTACATAGCACGTATGTGCCAGGGACTATGCTTATTTTACTAAAAAATTTTCAGTGTGTGATGTTGAAGTCCAGGAGACATAACTTCTGGGCAATTGATCGCTTTATTAATCATGCTAGCAATAATAAATAAAAGGGCTCAGTGACACTCTAATGCCAAAAACCCCTTCATGGAACCCACTCAAAGAATATGTGTCCTTGGAAGAGTGAGTGTTCCTGAGGGTAGCAATTCTCCCTGATTGGTTAACAAGTAATGAGAGAGAATGAGAGTTGGACCTATTCTAATGAGGGGCTGGGGTATAAGATTTTGATTAGGTCATTTACTTTCACTCGATCCCCACCATAGGGCAATGTAATCAAAGAATTTATCCCCACCCAAACCTGAATATAACATCTTGAGCTTCCCCTCCTGGGTGGGGTCTAAGCAAGACTGGGGAGAAAATTAATCAATCTCATTATCAGCAATGTCTTTCAGATTCTGGCTTGGCTTAGTTAAGAATAAGGTTTTAGAAAGAGATATATCCTGTATCTCCCCAATAATTAGTTATTTAATAATCATTTCTCTCAAATACAAATGGAGGCCAAGAACACTGTACAACAAGCAACTACAAGGAATCAGGTGAACAGATCAATGAGTTTGAGAAAATGCGAGATAAGGGATAGGATCAAATCCAGAAATTCACCACAAGGTTTTAAGGAAGTGTTGGCAAGAAGCAGTGAATGAATTTTCAGGCTTCAAAAATTTGTTTCTAGGAGAAACAGAAGGGGTCAAATTGGGCAGGCAGTCTCGTACAGTTGAGCATTAGCACTGATGTTAAAGCATCTGGGTTCAAATCCTGCATTTGATGCTTATTACTTGTATGATAGTTAACCTTCCTGGGCCTGTAAAATAAGGAGGTTGGGTTAGATGGTCTGGGACATCCCTTCTAGATCAATGAGTCTGTGGATCAGGGCTGGGGAACCTGCGGCCTCGAGGCCATATGTGGCCTTCTAAGTCCTTGGGTGCAGCGTTTTGACAGAGTCCAAGTTCTACAGAACAAATCCTTTTATTAAGAGGGTTCTGTGAAGTTTGGATTCAGTCGAAGAACCATACTTGAGGACCTAGAGGGCCAGTCACATCCCACCCCACCCCATACCCATAGTATAAGACCAATGAATCAACACGTATTTATTATGTTACCACTACGTGTTAGACGCTGTGCTATATACTATGGATACAAAGCACAAATTCAATCAATCACACTTAAAACTGGTATCAGTTTTAAACCCTAGGGATCTATAGGGTGATGGCCTCGCTCATGGCTATCGGCTACAGAGTACCATATTCTGCTGCTTCCTTCATTAGCTTCCATGGACTTTATGGGGCAGTGGATAGTGGTTTTTGGCCACTGATCAATTAGCACAGACCAACTAATGTTAGCAACAGTGGATTCTTTGGTAGAACAGTTATGATTCTTAGACCCGAACATGGGCAATGAAGATCCTGTTTCATGGAAATCATAGAATTCTAGAACTAGAAGTTGCTGTGAAGGGTCATCCAGTCTTAATCCATCCAGTCCATTTTACAGATGAGGAAACTGGGTGGTCCTCAGATCATATAGCTGGTTAGTGACAGAATTTGAGCTACAATTCAAATCTTCTAAGCCCCATTCTAGGATTTTCCCTGACACACCACATTGCATTTTATTTGTTGGAATTTTAGCTGAGATAAGAGGCAGTGTAGCATGCCAATAGAGAGCTGGATTCAGTCAGGAGACCTGGATTTGAGTCCTACTCTGAAGTATACTGACTGTGTGATCCTAGGCAAGTCTTAACCTCTCACAGTCCTAGGCAATTCTCTAAGACTGAATTTCAGAGGAAGTACCAACTGGCATTTGTACAGTTTCCTTATCTGAGACTCTCCATACCAATGAAATCACATCTAGTATCTATCCCTATTCTCCATCCTTTCCTGTAGGTGGGACGTTAACTTTTATTTACTTAAGAAATTTAGCACCAACTTTATGTAATACACTGTTGATAATCTGGTGAGAAAGATAAAAGACAACTAAACCATTGTCTCTGTCCTTAAAGTCACAAACTAACTGCGTGACATTGGGGAAATCACTTACTGTTTCTGGGACTCAGTTTCTTCATTTGTAAAATAAGAGAGTTGGACTAGTTAACCAATAAAGACTCTTCCAACTCTATTATCATAAAGTGCTTATATCACCAAGGTAGGTCTTAGGATTTAGGGTTTGAAATAACAGAGGAGGCTACTAGTAGGCAATAATCTGTTGGATGAATGTCCATAAGTGATTAGGGCACGTTTGCCATTATCTGTAAAACATTCTGTAAAACAGGCAGGATAAGGAGCAATGTCCTGAGGTTAGGAGCAGCAGCAGCAGCAGGCAGAACCACAATGGCACCTGCATCTATAAATCTTAGTCAGATATTTTCTGTCTCCACCCAAAAAAAACAACATAGATCCAGAATGGGGGCTTAAAAAATCAGCTCTGCCATTAAAGTATTCCTAGTTAATTATTGTGTCAATAGCTGCTAATGTTTTGTCTACCTATTACCAATAATTAGTTCATGCCTATGATGACTAATTTAACATAAGACTTCAATGCCAGTCTGCATGAATTCATGCACAAACATTCTGGGGATGATTTCAAGGGCTTTCAGACTAATCTTCCTATGGGTTTTGGAGCCTATCGGATATTTTCTATCAGTAGCATTACTCAGGGGATATACAGAACAGTCTGACAATTTTTCACCATCACCACCACCATCTCCAACAGCCCCTTTCCCAATAAAATTTCTTTCCAAACAGAAGAAACTCAATATTTTCAAGTTCCAGTTTTAGGGACATGCTCTTTAGGTATGATGGAAATACCTAAATGTACATTCTTTTGTCAATGAATAAGAATAATCCCCTTATGAAGAGAAAGACTAGTGGCAAGATCAGCACAGGTGTTGGATTACAGAACATGCTCAAGGACATGGGACTACTGTATAGTGTCAGACTTAGGAAGCTGGATGCTGGAAGTACAAGCTTCTGTGTTGCAATAAAGACTATCCTAAAAGCATTTCTGTAGACCAGATCAGACCAGACCAGGGTGTCAGGAGGAAAGAATGTGTGAGGGCTGAAGCCAAGAGTATAGGCAACAAACTTAACAGCATTTTTTTTTTTCACTTGACTCCCATGACATCACTGCCTCTAGACTGTTTGATCAGGGACTTTGGCCATAGAATTTCAGAAATCAAAATTTGCAATGATTAGGGGAGTCATAGAGTAGAAGAACCAATTGAGGGTTCCATTCTTTAAGGTCCAGTGATGCACGGGTGTGATGGTAGTGGCATTACACAAACTTTCTCTCCAAACACCAGGCAGCTAGGGATGGAGGTGGTAGCGACAAGTTGGGGTTCGCTTTCTGTGACTACCTGGTGGACCTACTGGATCCTTTCCAGGTGCCTACATAGATGAGCAGGACTTCCTCATCCTGGAATACACACACACACACACACACACACAGAGATCTTCTCAAGCTATTCTATTTTTCTTCAGGCTTTCACTGTCAAGCACTCCAAAAGTGTTTTCCACATTTTCTGATTCTACTTTCTGACTTATTTCTCAACAACTTCTAGCATTTAACTCCACCACTTTACTCCCAAAGACTACCAACAATCTCTTAACTGCTAAGTCTACTGACCCTTTTCTCAGTCTTCATTCTTTTTGACCTCCTAGATAATTTTGACCTCTTCCTGGATACTTTCTTCTCCCTTGGCTACCATGGCAGTATTCTCTCCTTGTTCTTCTACATGCTTGAATACTACTTTTGAATCTCATTTTCTGGAATTGATATTCATTTCCTGCCCCATAAGTGTGAATATTATCCAGTTGTCTATCATGGGCCCTCTTCTTTGTTCTCAGTGCAGTCTAGTATTTGGTGATTCTATCAGATCCCTTAGGGTCAGTTATCACCTCACCTAGATGATTCCCAAGCATAGGTGTACATAGATTATGGGTCGGGTATAACAGTACATCATTAGGCAAGCATTATCATTGGCTCATTCCCCAAGTCTCCAGTCACAATTTCTCTCCTAAATTCCAGTTCCACATTATCAACTACCTGTTGGACAGTTTCACTCTGATATCCTGTTGGCATCTCAAATTCAACATGTCCAAAACAGAACACCCATACTCTATTAAGTCTGTTCCTCTTCCAAACTCTTGTCTTTCTATTCAGGATTTCACCATTTTCTCAGTGACCCAGGTTTATAGACTCAGAGTCATCAATAACACTATCACCTGTTTCACCTCCTATCCATTTAGATTCCAGTTCTTGTTTCTACTTCCGCAGTGTCTCTCACATTTCCCCCCTT
>NW_020954596.1:58334753-58368226 GCF_900497805.2 Vombatus ursinus
TAATTGGTGTCCATGCTTTCAGTCTCTTCTTCAATCTGTCCTTTATATAGCTGCCATAATTGTCTTCCTAAAGAACAGGCCTGACTATGTCACTGCTCTGCCTATGAAAGTGCTAACCTGTTTTTTATAGGATAAAATACAAATACCTTACCTTGACATTTAAGATAATTCTGGAGAAAATGTATAGTTTCCTGATGAGTCTTACTTTTCTTTATAAAACACACTCATACTTGCATAAACAGCAGAGGAGAAAAGCCTGAATGACATTAATCTGTAAGGTATTGCTGTGCACATTTTTCTATTTGAATCCCTTTGAAGTGGAGATCACAGATGATTTTTCCCCACCCATATCCCTTTGATGTTTCACTGTGCCTCTACTTAGATCTATTATATAAACATAAAAACATGAAACAGAAATCTATAGTCACCATTTTGTTATTAAATAAGAAATTTGTCAAAGAAAACTGCTCAGTTATGCCTCATTTATAAAGTTTCTAGGCATCCCAGGGAGAAAGTTAATTTAGTGGCAATGTGACCTTTGGTTATCAGTTTCTATTAAAAACCTGAGATTTTAGTGGGTTGGAAATAAATACATCAACATACCCAAAAAAGATATTGATTTTCTATAGTCATAATGTGGTGTTTAGTTATGGAAGAAATCATCCTTCCTGGAAATATAATGTGAAATAATCATTTCCCAAAATCATTTTGAATACACTTAAAATTTTTTTTATTAATTTATTTTGATTTATCAACAATCACTTCCATAAGCTTTTGAATTTAAAATTTTCCTTCCCCACCTCTCTCCCCAAGACAGCGTGCAATCTGATATAGGCTCTACATATACGTTCCTATTAAGCATTTTCACATTAGTCATGCTGTAAAGAAGAATTAGAACCAATAGGAGGAACCACAAGAAAGAAGAAACAGAACAAAACAGAAAAAAAATAGCAAATAGTATGCTTCAATCTGCATTCAAACTCCATACTTCTTTCTTTGGATGTGGATAGCATTTTCCATCATGAGACTTTTGGAGATGTCTTATATCCTTGCATTGTTGAGAAGGGCTAAGTCTATTAACATTAGTCATAGCACAACGTGGCTGTTACTGTGTACAATGTTCTTCTGGTTCTGCTCACTTCACTCGGCATCAGTCCATACAAATCTTTCCAGGTTTTTCTGAACTGTGCCTGCTCATCATTTCTTATAGCACAATAGTATTCTATTACATTCATATACCACAACTTGTTCAGCCATTCCCCAATTGATGACCATCCTCTCATTTTCCAATTCTTGGTCACCACAAAAAGAGCTGCTATAAATATTTTTGTACATGTGGATCCTTTCCCCATTTTTATGATCTCTTTGGGATACAACCCTAGAAGTGGTATTGCTGGGCCAAAGGGTATGCACATTTTTATAGCCCTTTAGGCATAGTTCCAAATTGCTCTCCAAAATGGGTGGATCATTTCACAACTCTACCAACAATGCATTAGTGTTCCAATTTTCCCACATCTTCTCCAACATTTATCATTTTCCTGTTTTGTCATGGTGGCCAATTTGATAGGTGTGATGTGGTGATGTGGTATCTCAGAGTTGTTTTGATTTGCATTTCTCTAATCAATAGTGATTTAGAACATTTTTTCATATGACTGTAGATGGCCTTAATTTGTTCCTCTGAAAATTGCCTGTTCATATCCTTTTATTTATCAATTGGGGAATGACTTGTATTCTTATAAATTTGACTCAGTTCTCTATATGTTTTAGAAATGAGGCCCTTATCAGACACACTGGTTGTAAAAATTTAATACACTTTTGTTGTTGTTGTTGTTGTTGTACCAGACCTATAATTTCATCAGCATAGGAAACTACTAGTGAAGAAACTCCCTTTACCAGATTAGATTGGGACCTTTTCTGTCATACACAGTTACAGCTAGGTGGTGCACTAGATTTAGCACTGGACTTGGCGAGAGAAAGACCAGAGCTTCAGTCCAGCCTCAGATACTTCCTAACTGTGTGATCCTGGGCAAGTCACTTAAACGCTGCCTGACTCAGTTTCCTCAACTGTAAAATGGTGATAATAATAGCACCTATCTCCCAGAGTTATTGTCAGGACCAAAAAGCACCTGGAATATAGTAGGTGCCTAATAAATACTTATTCCCTCTCCCCCCTTCTCCTTATATAAAGGTGATTTACCCCAAGTCACTCCTCCATTGTATGTCAGAAGTGGGGCCTGAAGCCAGGTGTCCTTTCACTTTCAGGGAGGCTTTCTGTCCACTACACCCTTGCTGCCTCTCTTATTGTTCAGTCATGTCCAACTCTTCTTGGCCTTGCGTGGGATTTTCTTGGCAAAGAAAGTTGGATTTATCATTTCCTTTTCCAAAGGAGTAAGGCAGACGGAGGTTAAGTGACTTGCCCAGGGTCACACAGCTAGTGAGTATCTGAGGCCAGATTTGAACTCAGGTCTTCCTGATTCCAGGCCCATCACTCTATCCACTGAGCCACTTAGCTGCCTCCCTTACCTATGTGTAAATGACTGATATTCCTCAAGTTTTAAATGAAATAGAATTAACTTAGTATTTAATAGTCAGTACTCTACCCTGTCTTATCCCCCATCTTACCCAACCATGTTGAATCTTCCTTGCCTTTAAAGGCTGAAAGTACTTTTGGTTCCATAGCCAGTGGAATAGGGATCTAGACAGCACACCATGGAAACAGATACTTAAGTATTTAGATGCTGTTAGGCTTTGATTTATAGTAATAAGCTTTCTTAACAGTTAAATAAATTGGGATTAGCTACATTTTATGTATAACAGAGAAGAATCATCAATTTATAATTTGAGAGATCAAAGAAGAGTCCCTTTAAAAGCACCGTTTTTGTTTCTCCTTTCTGTTTTTCATATTGCTCTTTGGTATCATATGAGCATAATCACAATGTCATGCTCGGCTGAAGGATGGTGTCAGTTTATTGGCTAGTACTTGAAAATCAAAGGTTTTTTCCCAGCTTTTGAGAGGATGCCACCAATTACACAATGTTGGCAACTGACATTCTTACAAAAGTAAATTAAATTATTTCTTTTAAAAAATTATTAAAGTAGTGACAAACCACCAAAATAAAGTATACAAACAAGAATTTTTTGAAAGGTTATACATGAAGCTGTGACCTATTAGAGTTTCATTACATTTTAAATAGTATATCACTTTAACAAGACAGGGACAATGTTATTCTGTTTGTTTCTGTGTTGACTTCTGATTTTTTTTCCTTTGTGCTGTTTTCCAGGCTTTTGTTGCTGTTAGATAGTTATAGTGAGTGTCTACATTGGTTGTTTGGTTCTGGATCACTTATGTCATTACAGACTGGAGTTCTCTTCTTCTGGGGCACAAGTACTTAAACTCTAAGCAGCTGCTGACTCCATCCAACCCTCTTCCATTTTGGAGAGTATTGGATAAGTAGGCCAGGGTAATTTGTATAGCCCTGCCCTGGAAAGACGGAAATGGGCAAATGCCTCTCTAAACACCGAAAGACTCAGTGGGAAATTCTGATAGGAATGAGAAGAGTGTTACCTAGGTTCTGGGTGAGGGAAGAGGTAAACCAATTCAATATGAAGTGACCCACAGCAAAGCCAAAAACCAAAAACCAAAACCAAAACCATAGACATATTTGAGTGAAGCCTACCACCTAGCTGTGGAATGCTTACATTCACTGCCAGTAATTCTAGTTAGGAAATACTTTTATGAAATCTTTATTTCTTTACGAAAAAAAGATAACAGACTACAAAAAGCTCCAGAGATGACTGGGGCCCCACAGAGGAGCTTTCACAACCACATGCTCCCTATGGCAGAACAGGAGGGCAAGAGTATTAGAAAGTCAATGAATCTAATTCCACAAACTTCCTATCTGCCAGTTGCAGCTAAACAGCTGTTCTAGACCTAACGCTTCTTAAACTGTGGGTCACAACCCCATATGGGGTTGCAAAAAATTTGGCAATAGTGAAAGGTTTCTGAACGTGCAACCACCAAAAACTAATTCAAAATCAAACATGGAATGAATCCGGGTGTTTCTGGCAGCGCTTGCAGGGGTTGCATTGGGCAACTTCACTGCAGCCTTGGTTCTGAACACAACATGCACTTTGCCCTGCACATGCCCTCAGGCCACTCGACGAAGGCTGCCGAAACTTGAAAAGTAGTCACGAATGGAAAAAGTTTAAGAAGTCCTATAGTCTAGAGGACTGTCCACGTGTAGATGGGGTAGGTCAAGATTAGGACAAAATAGAGACAGTTGGGCTGTATCGTAGGAGAATACAGAAAGCTTCCAAGGCTGTCTCAGTCTAGAAGGGATAAATCAGGAGAAAGTCACCTTTTTACTACTACTTCATCATTGAAAGTCCCCAGGGGATAAAGGGGTGTATGTAGGCTAAATCCTTAGGGCCTGAAGAAATTCCCATTTATCTTAGGCTGTCTGTGGGCCCAGAGCTAGGCCTGCAGGCCAGTGTGCCCAAGAACAGCTATCCCCACCCCTTACCCCCTACAGAGAGTGGAATATCTGGAAGCGGCACTCAGTCATAGCAGAGGAGTCTAGGTGCACACGGGAGGTGTGACTTACTATGTTCCTTGCACTTGATATTTTATTTTTTGCCCCTATATATTCATATAGTCATTTTCCATGGCTGAACTGTACTTATTCTTCTATTTTCCATCTCAGAATCATCCCTGATTCCGATTCTCCTCATAAGTGCTTTAATCTTCAAATTAGCTTATACTTAACTATTTTTAAAATTATTTTGAATTTAACACATACCCCCAAAACAAATATTGCCATGAGCATTTCCATATGCAAAAAGATTATATATGAAACTGTAAATCTCTATTCCATACTATGTTTTAAATCTATATTATGTATATTTGTATATAAACAGAGGGTAAATTTATATATGAAACTGTGAATCTCTGTTCCCTAGTATTTGCTTAAAATATATGTATTATGTGTATGTTTTTAATTATATATTATATCACAACATTACATTTATTATATATAATTTACATTATATATAATTTATTATATGTACTTTATTTATAGAATATATATTTAAAACAAGTAGGGAATATATGTCACAGTTTTATATGTAAATTTACTTTTTCTCTCATATAATATGTATGATATATGTACATGTATGTATGCACACACATACATACACATATATGTATACATGAAATTCAACCCATTATTTTCCATGATATCTTGCTTGTCTGTGGTTACTTCTGAACTATCTTCTGTATTCTCCTTTGAACTTCTTTTTTTTTTTTTAAAGGCAGTTGGGGTTAAGTGACTTGCCCAAGGTCACACAGCTAGTAAGTGTCAAGTGTGAGGCCGGATTTGAACTCAGGTCTTCCTGACTTCAGGGCCGGTGCTCTATCCACTGCACCACCTAGCTGCCCCTCCTTTGAACTTCTAAAAATATCCTAATGGCCCTCTTCTTTTTTCTCTTCTTCTTCCTCCTGCTTTACCATCACCATTTCCTCATTCCAATTAAAAATAGAAAAAAACAAACTTGTAACAAAGAAGTATAATCAGGCAAAAGGAATCACATGATGGTCATGTCCAAAAATGTTTGATTTCTTCCACACTTGAGTCCATTACTTCTTTGTCAGAACATGGGTAACATACTTCATCATAGGTCCTCTGGAGATGTGGTTGATCGTTACTTTGATTAGAGCTTTAATTTTTTTTAAATAAAAAATTTTTAAATAAAAATTTTTAATTAAAAAAAATTATTCCCTATTTTTGTATCAAGAAGTTTGTCTTACTTGTGACCATTACTTAGCTAGTATTATCCTCTCTCTTACCCCCCAATCCTATGATTTTCCTATTGAGTTTGATGCATTTCTATGCCAAATTCTCTCTCTCTTTCTATTTCTCTCTCTCTCTCTCTCTCTTTCTGTGTGTGTTAAACCTTCCTTTGTTAAGATTCTCTGGACTTCAGAACTATGCTCCCTCTGCTGCTGACTCATCCTGGAACTTCCCTCAGCTCCTGGGGCCTCCTCACCCTGAAATAATTTGCTATCACCCTTGTGATCTCCTCAGCCTGAAATATCTTTCTCCAAGGCCCACCCCCCTTCTCTCATTGATGAGTTCCTCTTGGAGCCTCCATTGATGAGTTCCTCTTGGAGCCTCCATTTTGTGGAGGGAGACAGTTCAGCCTGCCCCCATTCCCCTCTCAGCCCTGTCCCTAACTTTTTGGACTTTGAAACCATGCCCCTACCTGATATCTCTGCCTCTTCTCCCTGCTTTTCAGTTCTCTTTTGTATGTTGTCTTCTCCCATTAGAATGTAAGTTCCTTGAGGGCAGGAACTGTCTTTCTTATTGCTTGTGTTTAGATCCCCACTAGTTAGCACAGTACCTTTCACATACTAAGAGCTTAATATATGATTGTTTTTTTCCTTCATCCATACATGAGGCTTTCCCCCAAAGAATGTTTTCTTACCCCCTGGGGGAATAATTATTTCAAAATACAAAGGAGGAAAATAAGGAGTCATATGAGATAATCTTCTACTGTATTTTTATTCTGATGCTGTGGAGATAACTGTGTTCTCAAAGGCTCAACGTGTCAGCAGAGTGACTGCCCTGCCGGTTCCTGAGCAGCTAGGAAGACTTTGTGCTGAGATTCTCTATCTGTGGTCTGCGGACCAGGTCAGCTGAATTTGGAGAGGCTCGTCATAACAAGGTTGGCCACCAGTTGATGGATTTTTTTTTTGGTTTGGTTTTTATTTTTAGCAACAATAATTCATGAAATGGAAGGAGTTCTCATATCATCAAGATCAAAACAATGTTACTGCGTAGAGTACTGTTCATTCAAACTGTTAAATGAAGCAAGGAATAGTCTTTGAATTCTTATTGGCTGTTACAACTAGTGCCTTCCCTCTGAGATGACTTTCCATTTGCTCATTATATGTCTTTTATGTATAGTTACTTGCATGTTATTTCTCTCATCACTGAGTGAGCTCATTGAGGGCAGGGACCACTGGATTTTAGCCTCTCTTTGTAGCCTCCTTGTTTAGTTTGGTGTCTGTCATGTAGTAAATGCTTAATAAATCCTGGTTGACTTGATGCCTGACAAAAGAGCTACTATATCTAAGTATTTTGTGTTAATCTTTTTAAGTAAAAAAAAAAGTATTATTTAGCCCGATTTCATCCTTACTGAACACACTAGGAATTCATTAGTTCAGTCCTTCAATTCAAGAGCTATAATAAGTGGGATTGATATTCAGAAGAATTACTCTATTTGGGCTCTGTTTATGCATAAAACTTAGTTAAAAATCTAGATGAAGCAGAGATTATCCCAGTTACCACTTTCAGCTCTGCTTTTGTGATGCAAGGGTTTAAAGAATGTACCCAGTGCTAACCATTTCCAGTGTGAATAGCACTACTAAGGCAGAGCCAAAGTGGTGGAGTAGTGGAAAGGAGTACAACAAGCTCCATCACCACACCCTCAACTCCTCCAAACAGATCTAGAAAATACATGAGGCTGAGTCCTTATCAAGAAATCCAAGAAAAAGTCACAATGAATTATTTCTCAAGCCTAGGTCATCATAGGGAGACAAATAGAAAGGCCTATGGACACTGAGAAAGGGATCTGGCCAGGAGCATGTTCTCAGAGCATTCTAGCACAGGGAGAGGCTGTTTGCCAGGGTGAGAGGAGGTCCCAAATATAGTAAGAAAGGCCTAAACTTGTGCAAGGTGCCAGAACAGATGCCAGCTGGCAGTTCTATCATTCACTACCCAGTTTTGGGTTATTAATTCAAGGTGGACTGAGGAAGGGTCTTAATCCTAGGGTGGCATTCCAGGTCAAGGAGCTGTTGTAGGACCTAGGCTTGTGTATCTAGAGCAAGAAGCAAATTCAGAAGCAAGCAGCAGTCGTAGAAACAAGCAGGAAGGGAACAGCATCTTAGTTTCAGCTTCTAGCCCAGTCTGAAGCCTTCAGAGGAATAACCATGGCAAGAATCCCAGACCAAAAGGAAATCTGCAGTTCAATTATTCTGAAGCATCAGAGCTGTCCAGCAGGCTAACAATGACTGAATCCAGCAGCAGGATTGCATAGACCGAAACCCAGTTTAGTTGGAAGTAGAGTTCAGATGGAAGGAGGTGACAGTATCAGAAAGGGGAGGAGAGTGACCAGATTTTGCTCTGGATCAGACCACTCTGGGAGCACTGAAAGGTTTCAGTTCTCCAGCCTAAGCTATCTCCAAGATCCCAGAATAATATAACACTCAATACCCCAAGAAAATAGCAACAGGACTAGCCCACATATAACTTCCAGAAGTGTGCAGAACCATCCCACCATGAACAGCTGTTATGGTGACAAGGATGCTAAAGACACAAATTCAGAAGAGAATGACTTTGAAACATCTATAAGTAAAGCCTCAAATAACAACGAAAATGCAGCTTGGACACAAGTTCAAACAGAATTCCTGGAAGAGATGAATCAAAAATTAAAATTTATTTTTATAAATTTAATGAGAATGCTAGAGGAAAAAAAAATTAGAAAAGAAATGGGTTATGAAAGAAAGAATTGGAAAAGAAATTAACAGCTTGGAACAAGAGGTATAAAAACTTGCTCCCAAACCAAACTCTAAAAATTAGAATGGACCAAATAGAAACTAATGACTCCATGTGCCACCAAGAAATATTAAAAACAAAAAGTCAAAAGACTCAAAAAAGTAGAAGAAAATGTAAAGTATCTCATAGCAAAAACAACTGACCTGGAAAACAGATTGAAAAGAGATATTTTAATTGTTGGACTAGGGGCAACTAAGTGGCATAGTGGATAGAGCTTCAGCCTTTGTGTCAGGAGGACCTGAGTTCAAATCTGCCCTTAGACACTTGACACTTACTAGCTGTGTGACCCTGGGCAAGTCACTTAACCCCAACTGCCTCACCAAAAAGAAAAAAAAAAGAATTGTTGTACTACCTGAAAGCAATGATCAAAAAAAAAAATAGTCTAGATATTATGTTTCAAGAAATCTTAAAAGGAAACTGCCCTTAGAACTAGAGGGTTAAAGTAGAAATAGAAAGACTCTACCAGTCATGTCCTGAAAGGAAATCCAAAATGAAAAGTTCCAGAAACAGTATAGCTAAAATCCAGTGTCTAGGTGAAAAATATATACTGCGAGTAAACAAAAGAATTAATTCAGATACTGAAATAACCTCCTCCAAGAATCATGGTTTGACAGGAGAAGGCATGGACTCTGTATCTCTGTAGTTGGGATGTGTTCCTAGTGTAACATGGATTTAAATAGAGCGTGCACAGATATTCTCTGCTGTCTTTCAGACTGTGTGGGAGCTTTGAGACCGCTTTTGGCCATGCGTGACTTGTCAAATAGACTTGTTTTTTTAACATGACATAAAAGATCTTGAGTGGTTCCATGTTCTCCTTCCCACTCCCTGCTACCTGTGACAGTTATTAAAGAGGGTTTCACATCTACTTTTTTTTTGTTTTGTTTTGTTTTTGGCTAGACAATTGGGGCTAAGGTTTCACATCTACTTTTTTTTTGTTTTGTTTTTGGCTAGACAATTGGGGTTAAGTGACTTGCCCAGAGTCCCACAGCTAGTGAGTGTCATGTGTCTGAGGCCGGATTTGAACTCAGGTCCTCCTGACTCCAGGGCCAGTGCTCTGTCCACTGTGCCACCTAGCTGCCTCATCACATCTATTTTTTCAAAAGGGAAAGTTTTTGGCAGGTAGTTTCTTGGTAGCTCTCTAGGTGTCAAGAAATGATTCCATGAAAAGGGAAAAAGGAGGATCCTTCTATATTCTAATATAATTGTGACTCTACCACTGTTCCCTGCATAGAATAAGGACTCAATTAGGCAGGCTTTCACATGTGGTCCTTGACTACTTCTCTTATGTTTTTTTCTTTTCTGTAGTAGATGACCTTGTGTATTTTGAAAGGTCTGGCAAGCTTTAAGTGGTGGCAGCAATATCCATTGCAGTAATGGCAGGAGTAGTATAGTAGCAGGAGAAGCATCTGCATTGGAGAGAATGGCCAAGTCTGGCTTATTTCATTGGCAGGTTTGTACTAGAAGTTAATGAGATAATGCCTAGTAGAGACTAATTGGCTAATGAGAGGACTCAAAAAAACTGTTTTGTCTTCTTGAGGCTTAACTATTAGCCTTCCAACAGATTATATCAGTAGTTATAAGTGAAGTCACTGAATTCTGTTCTAATTGATCTGTTAATGTACATGTAGATTCTCTTTTGTTAGTCATTGCATTTTGTTTGGAAGTAAAATATCTGTCCTATACCTGATTTATATTATGCATTGAATATCTCTTTTACATTCCTTTTTGAGGAAGCCTATGACTTTTACTGTTATTAGCACTTTTACTATTAGCTGTGGGACAGAGAGAGGTATGTCATCAGCTCCTATGAGTTCTAGGGTTAATGAATGGGAGTCTATGTTGAGAATTGTGTATTTTCCCTATTCATGTAGCACAGAGGTTCCCAAATGTATTTGACCTCCCATCCCCTTTTAAAAAAAAAATTAGGGGCAGCCAGGTGGCACAGTGGATAGAGCACTGGCCCTGGAGTCCGGAGGACCTGAGTTCAAATCCAATCTCAGATCAGACACTTGACACTTACTAGCTATGTGAGCCTAGGCAAATCACTTAACCCCAATTGTCTTGCAAAAAAAAAAATTTACTCAGAACCCCCATGGAAATCTATTTTCTTTAACATTTTTTAAAAATTTGTGTCATTTAAAAAAATATAAAATGCATGTTTTAAAAAATGACGCATCTTAAATTTAATAATTTATCATAAATTTGTAGGTTTTTTCTTGCATTGAAATTTTGATAATGCAATATTGCATCATGTAACCATACAGTGTCACATGGTAAGCAAGTCATTACATGAACATATTTCTGCAGATGCATATTGGACTTCCCTCCAACTGGTGACATGAACATCTGTCAACACTTGCTTGTTAAGACCTATTGGTGGACTTGACCACTGATTGGTTAATAACTTGCATTTTGTGTATTTATTTGGAAAATAATGTAATCATTACGACTTTAACTCTGTTGCACAATAGATGAAACATGTACAAACAGTTTTTCAAAATTTTCTTATCTTCTTCTACTTCCACTGCTCCCTTATTTTTATCCAATGCCCCCCGGTTGCACCCCATGCTACTACTATGCCTCCCCCATCATTGCAGGCCCCCCAGGGGGTGGTATTTCCCATTTTGGGAACCTATGATCTAGCCCTAAACTCATAGTCTCCTCTTTCTAAGTGGCTGCCTGCCTTTCCCAGCTTCCAATGAAGCTCCTGGCCTGCCTCACCATTCTACAACATAGTAAACCCTGGTAGAGAGCTTCATCAAATTTCCATCATTTTGGTGTGAAAAATATTCATTCTCTTGTTTGTTTTATTAAGGAATAGAACTTCTCTGCAGCTCCTGACTCCACAGTGAGCCTCTATCCTTCCACAATGAAAGGGAATGGGAAGAGTTTCTTATAGTTCAAACCCATGCTTTAAGCAACCATCTAAACACACACACACAAAACAACTTACATGTCCAAAAATTACAGTGGCTTAATAAATTGTTATATTCATTAATGGAATATTGTGTCATTGTAAAAATAATAAACAGATTACAAAGACATGTGGAGAAACCTATAACAGAATGAGAACAGCAATAAATTGACTATAACCTTGTAGATTTTTTTTAAACAGCAAAGAATAATGAGTTTTAAAGTTGCTTATTGATTGATAATATAATAAAATTGATAATAAAGTCTTCATTATATACTTATGGAAGTTTAAAACTTTTAACCTTATAGATTTTAATTTAAAAAAAAACATTTAATTTTTTTTTTTCGTTTTTGGTGAGGCAATGGGAGTTAAGTAAGTTGCTCAGGGTCACACAGCTAGTAAGTATCAAGTATCTGAGGCTGGATTTGAACTCAGGTCCTCCTGACTTCAAGGTTGGAGCTTTATCCACTGCACCACCTAGCTGCTCCTGTTTTTTGGGGGTTTTTTTTGGTGCCACTACCATTTCTTAATACCCAAATCCAGGACCTTCCCCAGGACTCCAGTACTTCAATGGACTCCCCTAGTAGGTGCTTAATAAATGATTCTCGATTGATTGTTTGAGCTATGATCTCATCAACCTGGACATTCCTTACATTGGTGCAGATTGCAGCCCATCCATGCCTTCTCATTGAATATAATTCTCATCTATGCTCTTGCATAGTTTCTCCAAAGTGGAGCCACTCAAAGAACCAAAGACTTGCATCTACATTTTTGGCATCTAAAAAAGACATAATTTCTGAGGTACCAGTGGAGCACTTAGCCTGCTCATCTCTCCTCCTGCCACATGCCTGAGCCACCTCCTTTTTATAACACAGATTTCCTCAGTGATCCCTTATATCATTCCTTGAGCATAGGTTACCATTGGAAATATGCTGCAGCTTACTGGACTCACCATTCATTTCTCCATTGGTCTTTGAGTCATTCAAGCCTTTATTCCTTGGAGAAATCTTAGTGTTTCAAGTTTGTCATAGAGCATGAGTTTAAAAAGAGGTCTTTTCACCAGGGTAGTGCTTTGGATCATTAGAAGCACGATGAAATTTCTGAAGTGCAATTCACCCTACTCTTTTACTCTTATTTAATTCTGAACTGGATTCATCTCTGAGTCTTGCTGTCATCTTCAGCAACTGTCCCAAATGTATGTTTAGCACATGCAATGGAGCTAACTTCCCAATTCCCACTCATACTAGGGCTAGTTTGCTACTTGTCCCCTCAAGGCTCTAAGGTTTAACCTTGAGGGGGTATCTTTCCTTTTTTTTTTTGTGAGATCATCCAGTAAAGTAGGCTACAGAGAAAAGAGCAGAGGGTCCAGGACAGAGTCTGAGGGACACCCATGGTTAGAGGGTTTGATCTAGAGGAGGATCCAGCAAAGGAGATAGAGGGAGGAGGAGAACCGGGATAAAGAGGTGTCCTGAAAACCCAGAGAGAAAAGGGTATCAAGGAGGAAAGAGTGACCAATAACAGCATCCAAGGCTTCTGAGAGGTCACGGAGAATGAGGATGGAGAAAAGACCACTGGCTTTCCAATTAAGAGATCACTGGGGCCTTTGGAGAGAGCAATCTCAGTGGAATGATGAGGTCAGAAACCAGAGAGTTGAGGGTTGAGGCTGGAGCAGGGTGAATGAAGAATGTGCTAGAAAGAATAGGTTTAAGGTGGGGATGGAGGGATGGGAGATTATGCTCAGATGGGGAAATATAGGTTTCTTTTTTTAAATTTTAATTAATTAATTAATTTAGTATTTTATTTTCCCTCAGTTACATGCAAAAACAATTCTCAATATTTGCTTTTAAAACTTGAAGTTCCACTAATGAAAAGAAATGCAAGGGAAGGTGGCCTAGCCGTTCCAAATCTTAAATTGTATTATAAAGCAGCAATCATCAAAACTATTTGGTACTGGCTAAGAAATAGAGTAGTGGATCAGTGGAATAGATTAGGTATAGACGATACAGTAGTCAATGACTATAGTAATCTACTGTTTGATAAACCCAAAGATCCCAGCTTCTAGGATGAGAAGTCATTATTTGACAAAGCCTGTGGGGAAAACTGGAAGAGAGTATGGCAGAAAATAGGCATAGACCAAAATCTCACATCATATACCAAAATAAAGTCAAAATGGGTTCATGATTTAGGTATGAAGGCTGATACTATAAGCAAACTGGGAGAGCAAGGAATAGTTTACTTATCAGATTTATGGAGAGCAGATGAACTTATGACCAAACAGGAGATAGAGAACATTATGAAATACAAAATGGATAATTTTGATTATATTAAATTGAAAAGTTTTTGCACAAACAAGGCCAATGCAACCAAGATTAGGAGGGAAACAGAAAACTGGGAAAGAATTTTTATAACCAATGTCTCTGATAAGGGCCTCATTTCTAAAATATATAGAGAGTTCAGTAAAATTTATAAGAATACAAGTCATTCCCCAGTTGATAAATGGTCAACGGATATGAACAGGCAGTTCTCAGATGAAGAAATTAAAGCCATCTATAGTCATATGAAAAAATGCTCTAAATCACTATTGATTAGAGAAATGCAAATCAAAACAACTCTGAGGTACCACATCACATCTATCAGATTGGCCAACATGACAAAACAGGAAAATGATAAATGGTGGAGAAGATGTGGGAAAATTGGAACACTAATGTATTGTTGGTGGAGTTGTGAACTGATCCAATCATTTTGGAGAGCAATTTGGAACTATGCCTAAAGGGCTATAAAAATGTGCATACCCTTTGACCCAACAATAGCACTTCTAGGGTTGTATCCCAAAGAGATCATAAAAATGGGGAAATGTACAAAAATATTCATAGCAGCTCTTTTTGTGGTGGCTGAGAATTGGAAATTGAGAGGGTGCTCATCGATTGGGGAATGACTGAACAAGTTGTGGTATATGAATGTAATGGAATATTATTGTGCCATAAGAAATGATGAGCAAGTAGACTTCAGAAAAACTTGGAAAGACTTGTATGAACTGATGCTGAGTGAAGTGAGCAGAACCAGGAGAACATTGTACACAGTAACATCCATGTTGTGTGATGACACACTTTGATAGACTTAGCCCTTCTCAGCAATGCAAGCATCTAAGACATCTCCAAAAGTCTCATGATGGAAAATGTTATCCACGCCCAAAGAAAGAACTATGGAGTCTGAATGCAGATCAAAGCATGCTATTTGCTATTTTTTTCTTCAGTTTTGTTTTGTTTCGTCTTTCTTGTGGTTCCTCCTATTGGTTCTAATTCTTCCTTACAGCATGACTAATGTGAAACTCTGTTTAATAGGAATGTGTATGGATAACCTATATCAGATTGCACACCATCTTGGGGAGGAAGGGAAGCAAGGGGGAGAAAAATTTAAAACTCAAAAGCTTATGGAAGTGATTGCTGATAAATCAAAATAAATTAATTTTAAAAAGAAAAAAAACTTTAAGTTCCAGCATAATCTTGAAGGAAAAAAAATGGATATTTAATGAATTGTCAGACTTTCAGGACTTTGTTAAAAAAAAACAAAACAAAACCCTGAACTTAATAGAAGATTTGATATACAAAAGCCAAGAGAAACATAAGGTACATACCAAAGACCAATTACAAGGGACTCAGTAAGGACATATTGTTTACCTTTTATTTATGTAAAATGTAAAAACGTATGTCTAACATTGTTATTAGTAATTGGTTAGCTAGTAAAAGAATTGGGGTAGACCTGAGCATGCTATGACTTCAGAAAGTTAAACTGTTCAGGAACAGCTAATAAGAGTAATTATACAAATAAGGTGAGAGAGGGAAAATGGATACAGAAGAATTAGATAGGGGAGGAGGGCTGTTAGTTCTAGAAACCTGCTTTCATCAAGAATGGGTTCAAGAAGGAACAATAAATATATATCTAGAAGAGTATATAAGTCTTCTAAATTTAGAAAGAAATAAAATACTAAGGGGATAGAGAGGGGGGAAAGGATAAGGGAGGGAACTTTAGAAGGTAGGGTGAGGGAATAGGTCAAAGGGGGACATAGAAGGGTGTTTAGATTAATGGGAATGGGAAGATAAGGGAAGGATTGTTATGAAGGGGGGTAGGTTAAGTAATAGGAGGTTACAGGTAGAAGTAAAGTAGAGGAGTCAGGAGGAATAGAAAATAAGAGATATGCACAAACAAAAACAAAGATTAGGAGTAGAATCTCTTAGGGAAAGTATATGTTTATATATGTATATATGTGTATATATCAATATCTATATATAACTATATCCATACTTAATTGTAGCCTGGGGCGGGGGGAAGAGGAAGAAGGAAAAAAGAACAAAGTAAAAAGTATACAGCAGAGGAAAAAAAACTACAAGGAAGCAAAGAAAAGATGGACAGTTTTCAACACAATGCATAGTATTTAATGTATAGGCTTTTTTGAAATGGAAATTTATTGTTATGTATTTTGAATCCTCTCATACGTTGTGCTGTGCACATGACATGCTTTTTTTCTTTTCTTATGTTTAAGTTTTAATATTTAAGTTTATAATTTCCTTTATTATGTATTTAAGTTTTAGTATTCAAGTCTAAAATAAAAAAAGATTAAAAAAATTTTAAGTTCCAAATTCTCTCCCTTCTTTCCTTCCTACCCTTACCCCTCATTGGGAAGGCAAGCAATTCAATATAGGTCATACATGTGTAATCGTGCAAAACGTGTCCATAATAGTCATGTTGTGAAAGAAAATGTAGACAAAAAAGAAGCAAAACAAAAAATCTCAAAAAAAATAAAGTTTAAAAAACATATGCTTCAATCTGTATTCAGCTATCATCAGTTATTTCTCTGGAGATGGATAGCAATTTTCATCATATGTCCTTCAGAGCTGTCTTAGATCATTGTATAGCTAAGAATAGTTAAGTCATTCATAGCCTGATCATCTTACAATATTGCTGTTACTTTGTACACAGTACATTTCACTTTGCATCAGCCTATACAAGTTTTTCCAAGGTTTTTCTGAGAGCATCCATTCCATCATAATCACATATCACGACTTGTTCAGCCATTCCCCAATTGATGGGCATGAGGGGGTATCTTTCTAATGCTATATGGTTCCTGAACCACCTACTAGTGTGATTCCTCCCCCCCCCATAATTATCAGTTGATATCAATTACTCAGTCTCAATTAGTTATTTTTGTTTTTGTTTTTCTTACCAAAGGGTATTTCCTAAGTTGTACAGCACTGTTGCATATTGTTATATTGTATATAGCAGTGGTATCAAACCCAAATAGAAACAAATCCCTGCGTAGCACATTGGCTTAGAAAACCACAAATTAATATTATCAATATTGTATTGTATTTTTATTTTTTTTTTGTTAAACATTCCTCAATTACATTTTAATCTGTTTTCTGCCCTCACAACAATACATATAGAATCTAAGGTAATGTGGGCTCAAGTTTATTGAGCACATGTAGCAAAAGGTTACCTGAAAGCTTCTAGAATCCTTTTTGATTGAGCCCTCAAGATGTTCCCTTTTCGGTTTTTCATTTTCTGAATGAAGAACAAAAACACTTAATAATAAATTAGAGAATTAAATTCTACTGAGATATGAAAACACTTGAGAAAGCCAGATATAAATTCCTCTCAAATATAAGAGGGGATCTTGGTAGGTAAAATCTTCAGTTTCCTGATTGCTTTGGAGGAGAAAAGAAAATGAAAGTTTTACTTGTTTTCTATAAATCCTAGATAGAGGCCCCCAGCCCACAGGTTGGGAACCTTTGACCTAGAATGACCATCCCTACCTCCCCTTGTAGCTCTTTGGTTCTAGAGTTAAGAGCTTGGGAGTTTTGCTGTCGTTACAATAATGCAATGGGTTTGTCATGTATTCTCCTCCATTATTTTCAGCTCCTTCTATCTGAAGACTTTTTTTTCTTCTTTCCTCAGCCATGTCAATAAGTAGAACTTCCCTTACAAGTTAGGATTGAATAGAAATGATCTATCCAGAAATGCAAGCCTACTGGTTAATTATTTTAATCCTCCATCTACCAACCTCTCCCCACCTTTTTTTTTTAACCATTGCTACATTCCAGAACTCTGTCATCATTAGTGAATGTTCATTTCCTGTACTAGACCTTGGCAAAATATTGGTGTTACTTATAAGTATTGTGATTATATTGTTTTCTTTTTTATTAATTTTTTTTGTCAACAATCACTTCCATAAGCTTTTGAGTTTTAAATTTTTCTCCTCCTCCTTCCCCAAAATAGCACACAATCTGATATAGGCTATACATATACATTCCTATTTTCACATTAGTGATGTTGTAAGGAAGAATTAGAACCAATAGGAGGAACCACAAGAAAGAGAAAACAAAACAAAATGATGGGAAAAAATAGCTAATAGTATGCTTTGATCTGCATTCAAACTTCATAGCTTTTTCTCGGGATGTGGATAGCATTTTCCATCATGAGACTTTTGGAAATGTCTTAGGTCCTTGCATTGCTGAGAAGAGCTAAGTCTGTCAAAGATAGTCATCGCACAATGTGGATGTTACTGTGTACAATGTTCTCCTGGTTCTGCTCATTTCATTCAGCATCAGTCCATAAAAGTCTTTCCAGGTTTTTCTGAAGTCTGCCTGCTCATCATTTCTTATAGCTCAATAGTATTGCATTACATTCATGTACCACAGCTTGTTCCCCAATTGATGGGCATCCCCTCAATTTCCAATTCTTTGCCACCACAGAAAGGGTTACTATTTTGTACATGTGGGTTCTTTTCTCATTTTTATGATCTCTTTGGGATACAACCCTAGTAGTGGCATTGCTGGGTCAAAGGGTATGCACAATTACATGCACATATAATATACACATATACATACAAAATATACATATATATACATTACTATTTTAAAATAGAGATGTAGTATATGCAATTATGATTAATAAAATACATATTTATTTTAAAACACTGCTATTTTTACAAGCTCTTTTTCATCAGTATTTTCTATGTTATCTGGGGGTGTGCGTCTCTGTCAATTTTTTCATGTTAAAGAGGGGTCTTTATAATAAAAAAGTTGGAGAACTATTTATCTAGATCAACCCCCTGATTTTACAGTTAAGGAACCTAAGTCCTGGAGAGGAACAGAGAGACTTGCTGAAGTCCATATAGCAAATAAATAACAGAGACAGACTTAGAATCCTGGGTCTATTGAATGCTAGACCAATTGTGCTTTTTACTATACCCACCTGCCTGCCCAAGACTTTGCATCATTTTGTGGCCTTACTCTCATTTACAAGATCAAAATCCAGTGTGTAGACATCAAATAACATACACAGAAAGGCAACTGCTAAACCTCTCTTTCTTTCCTCCCCACCTTGCACTTCTTAGACTCTGTTTTGAGTTGTAATGTCGAAATCATTACCTGTCCTAGCAAGCTTTCCTAGAAGATAGAAATAGATTTGTTTCCTTTAAAGGCTTCAGTATTTCTATATAATCAACAGGTTATCAGAAAAGAGGAAGAAGGAGTGGAACTTGCTATTTCTCATAAATGTGGCAAGTGAAAAGAAAAAAATATACAAACATAAAGGGAGAGTTTGGTGGGGAGTGGGCATCCAATGAACCCCATTCTTATCTGAAATGGACAAAGGAGGTTTGAAAACACACACACACACACACACGCACACACTGAATTTGGTGTAGAAATACTTCAAGTTCAAAAAGGAAAGAAGCAGGTATAGTGGAATAGATTAAGAGGGTAGATAATAACAAGAAGGGAATCGTTATAAGTGGAACAAACTTTCTTATCTTGAAGTGGGGATTTAAAGATGGAAAAGGAAAAGAAAAGATAAAGGAGAGGGGAAAAGAAAAGAAAACTAAGCTTTAAAGGAGTACCTTAAATTGTGCAGAAAAATATGAGCAAGAATTGCACATGATGAGAAGATAGGGAAAGATTGTAATCTGTATTCATGGAGGGAGTATCCACACAAAGAAATCATGACTCCATGTAATTATCTAAGAATTTGCAAAGCACTTTGCTAGGCACTGGGGAAGATGTGAATTTAATAATAATAATAGCAGATATTTATATAAACCTTTTAAAGTTTGCATGATAAAAAACATTTTTTAATCCACATCTGTGATTTTGTTGGTGTTAGGAACTCCCTGTACTAATGCAGATCTCCTTTTGAATTTCATGGATCACTGAGAAGTTAGGTGACTTGTCCAGGGATATTAAGGCACTATTATCAGACCTTCCTGATGCTAAGATCAGCTCTATCCATTATGTCACACTGCTCCTGATTACAAGATAGATTACATCATTATCTCATTCTATTATAAATAAAATAACCTTTCCCCTAAAGAACTTTGCCCCAAAAAATCCTTAATTGAAGCAAATTTTCATCACTTGAGGATAAGTTTTATTTTGAAGACATAGAAAAGTTATTTGGAGCCAAGTCTGATGCGTAGGGTAAGTGATACCTACCTCAGTAATCTGGGCAATACTATTTTTTTAGCTAAAAAGAAAAAAAAAGAAGAGATTTATAAACTAGCTGTTAAGACACTTGCAGTTCTCTCACATACATGTATGGACAGATAATGTGGAACAGGGGTAGAAACAAAAGCACTGGAAGCTCTAGTCTCAGGGAATGTTCCTAAAGGACATCCTTTAGTCTAGTCTGTTGATCCACCATTGCTTCTTTCTCTAATCAGGGTTTTATTCCTGAAGCCTGTTACTTTCTATGTAAGCAGTGAGTTCTCACACATGTGGTATTTGGATTTCCTGGAAAAGAAATACCAAGCTTTGCTGTGATATTGCATCCTTTCGCCCTGCAAGTTCCACAGAGTAAGTGAATGAGGAGAGCCATTCAGTGAAAGCCTCCAGGCTGATGTCTGTGTCTAGAGGCTGATTCATTTAACCAAGGAATGTGTCTGAGGTTACTGGAGACATTCTCCATTGGGGTGGTCCTTCTACTCAGTCAGCTTCAACGATGAGTTCTTGGTCCACCTCCCACTACGCTGGGAACATCTTTGAGAGTGGAGTCTCTTTAGTTTCCTGGTGCCCAGAGTTCAAACAAATGGATATGTTTCAATTTTAAAGACACAATAATAATACCTGCCATTTAATGATACTACTTTGCTTTTGATTCAGACTTCCCTACTGCAAGTGTCTTCCCACTCTAATCCATTCTTCCACTCAGTTGTCAAATTGATGTTCCTGAAGTACAGATCTGACTGTATGAGCCTGCTAGTCAATACAGTTCATTTATTCCCTGTTCCCTCCAGGATTAAATATAAAATCCTCTCTTTGGTTTTTAAAGACTTTCATGACCTGGTCCCTTCCTATCTTTCTAGTCTTCTAAAACATTCTTCCCTTCTGTGTACTCTAAGATCCAGTGACAACAATTTCCCTGCTGTTCCTCACATGTGAAACTTCATCTTCTGACTGAGTTTTTTCACTGGCTGTTCCCCATGCCTAGAATTCTCTCTCTTCTCCATCTGTGCCTCCCTGCTTCTATGGCTTCCTTCAAGTCTCAGCTAAATTCCCACTTTTCCCCAGTCCTCCTTAATCTTAGTGCCTTCCCTCTGAGACTACGCCTAATTTATCCTGTATATATCTTGTTGTGCATAACTGTTTGTCTCCCATTAGACTAGAACTCTCCTATTAGACCATTAGACCATCTCTAAGAGTAGGGGATATTTTATACCTTTCTTTTTATCCCTAGCCTTTAGCTCAATGTCTGGTGCATAGTAGGAGCTTAATAAATGTTAGTTGACTGACTAACCCAGTTCTTCATCCTTCCATTCCATGTGTGAAAGTACATACCCCAATTATTGGCATTAAGTGTCAGATCAATGCTACTATAAATGACTAGATCCATAGATAGAATTTTACAAATGTTGCAAATGAGTAATCAGCCAAGCAATGGCATAGCAACATATTGGTGGAATCTGGTTAATGACATTGTGATGAAATGATTTTGTATTAGAGTGATTTTGTGTGGGATGTACCTATAACTACTTCTTTTTTGATGGGCATCCCATGGGAAATGGTGGTGTGACTGGAAGACAAGGCCAGGGCAAAAGTAAATTTTTAATTTGACTTCACTTACCACAGTATGGACTATAAAACCAATAATAGCAGCAACTTCGAAACATATAATATCAGTGTCATAATAATGTGCCTGACATGTCTGAACGAAGAATAATGTGGACAGAAGGCAGGAAGCAAGGATACTGAAAAAAACAGCATCAATTTATTAAATTTTGACCTTAGCAGATAGTACACACCCCCAAAAAAGTATTCTCCCCAGCTAATAATTTTCTTTGAAGCTCTAATGACCATTATTTGAGTAAGTGGAGAAAAGCATAGGGAGGCAGCTTATAAAGGGCAAATGTGAGTGGAAAAAAAGGCAGCTCTGTGTGTATGTGTGTGTATGTGTGTGCATGAACACATTCTGGATTGGGGGGGGTGGCACTAATCAGGGCAGCAGCCAGCACAAAATTCTTCCCTGTGCTTATTTTTATATGGCAGGATGCTTGCCCAATTCAGGCTCTCAGTGCTCTATTTGACAGCCATTTGGATGCACCAAATTCACTGATTTCTAATTACTACATGCTGAAATTGCTCTTTGGAAAGTATTTTGGTAGTTACACCCACTGGCATGCTTAATTATCCCTCTCATTAAGGGCCCAAAATACATCCCTTAAAAGTGTAACCTTTTCCAATTTTCAGTGGGTAATGTTCAGTTCATCTAGGTAAGATTTATGCATCCCTAGATGACTTTTAAACCGCTTTGTAACTGAAATAGCACCATTCTTCCACCTAAACCAGGGATGTCAGGTGATAGTGAACTATCCAGGGGACAAAGGTAGGGGAACTAGATGGACAAGTTTTCACTCTGCCTGATGCACTGACCATTGTCCCCAGTTGCCAGCAGCTATATGGCTTTAGGATTTCTTGGGATCTCTACATCACGCCTTCCTTCCCCAGGAAACTCATCCTTGGGAAATCTCATTATCCTGCAACACTGAATCTGTTTGGTACTTACTTCTCGTCAGTACTCTCTGTCCCTCTGCATAGGACCTCTGAGAGAGGACAGGGCCATGGGTTCCTTTTCTTTTTCCTTTCAAAATTTGTTTATTTTTAGATTTCAACATTCACTTCCATAAGATTTTGAGTTCTAAATTTTCTCCCCCTCCTTCTCCTTTCCCATCCCCAAGACAGCATGCAATCTGATGTAGGCTATACATATACATTCATATTAAACATATTTTCACATTAGTCATGTTGTAAAGAAGACATAGAACCAATGGGAGGAACCACAATAAAGAAGAAACAAGACAAAACAAAACAAAACAAAAAAGAGCAAATAGTATGGTTGCATCTGTACTCAGACTCCATAGTTCTTTTCCTGGATGTGGACAGCATTTTTCATCGTGAGTCTTTAGGAGTTTTCTTAGATCCTTGCATTGCTAAAAAGAGATAAGTCTATCAAAGTTAGTCATCGCACAATGTGACTGTTACTGTGTACAGTGTTCTCCTGGTTCTGCTCACTTCACTCAGCATCAGTTCATATAAATCTTTCCAGGTTTTTCTGAAGTCTGCTTGCTCATCATTTCTTATAGCACAATAGTGTTCCATTACATTCACATACCACAACTTGTTCAACCATTCTCCAATTGATGGCATCCCCTCAATTTCCAATTCTTTGCCACCACAAAAAGAGTGGCTATAAATATTTTTGCACACATGGGTCCTTTTCCCATTTTTATGATCTCTTTGGGATACAGCCCTAGAAGTGGTATTGCTGGGTCAAAGGGTATGCACAGTTTTATAGCCCTTTGTGCATAGTTCATGGGCTCCTTTTCCTTTTTCTTTTTTAGTTTTTTTTTGTATAAATTTATTTATTTTTAGTTTTCAACATTCACTTCCACAAGACTTTGAGTTCCAAATTTTTTCCCCATCTTGTCCCTTCCCCACCCCAAGACAGTGTGCATTCTGAATACTCCTTCCCCTAATCTGCCCTCCCTTCTATCTCCCCCCCTACACCACTTCTCTTATCCCCTTCCCCTTTTATTTTCCTGTAGGGCAGGATAGATTTCTATACCCCATTGCCTGTATATCTTATTTCCCAGTTGCATATGAAAACAATTTTTAACATTTGTTTTTAAAGCTTTGGGTTCCAAATTTTCTCCTTTCCTCCCTCCCCACCCATCCTCATTGAGAAGGCAAGCAACTCAATACAGGTTATACGTGTGTAGTCATGCAAAACACTTCCATAGTAGTCATGTTGTGGAAAACTAACCATATTTCCCTTTGTCCTATCCCACCCCCCTTTCATTCTAGTCTCTTTTTTAACCCTGTCCTTCCTCAGAAGTGTTTGCTTCTATTATCCCCCCCATTTATTCTATTCTCTCTTTTAACCCTGTCCTTCCTCAAAAGTGTTTGCTTCTGATTACCCTCTCCCCCAATCTGCCCTCTCCTGTAACATCCCCACCTCTCTTATTCCCTTCCACCCTATTTTCCTGAAGGGTAAAATAGATTTCCATACCCAATTGAGTGTGTATGGTAATCCCTCCTTAAGTCAAAATCATTCCCTCTCACCTTCCCCCACTTCCCCTCCACTGTAAAAGCTTCTTTTTGTCTGTTTTAGGTGAGATAATTTACCCTCATTCTACCTCTCCCTTTCCCCCCTCCCAGTATAAACCTATGTCACCCCTTAATTTTATTCTCCAGATATCACCCCTTCATCTTCAACTCACACTGTGCCCTCTACCTACCTACCTACCTACCTACCTACCTATCTATCTATATAGTTTTTTTCCCTCCAACCACCCTAATACTGACAAAGGTCTTATGAATTACAAATATCATCTTTCCATGTAGGAATGTAAACAGTTCAACCTTAATATGTCCCTTATGATTTCTCTTTCCTGTTTACTTCTTCATGCTTCTCTTGAGTCTTGTATTTGAAAGTCAAATTTTCTATTCAGCTCTGGACTTTTCATCAAGAATGCTTGAAAGTCCTCTATTTCACTGAATATCCATTTCCCCCCCTGAAGGTATATTCAGTTTTGCTGGGTAGGTGATTCTTGGGTGTAATGCTATCTCCTTTGCCCTGAGGAATATTATATTCCATGCCCTCTTGTCCCTTAATGTAGAAGCTGCTAAATCTTGTGTTATCCTGACTGTGTTTCCATAATACTTGAATTGTTTCTTTCTGGCTGCTTGCAATATTTTCTCCTTGTGCTGAGAACTCTGGAATTTGGCTACAATATTCCTAGGACTTTTCCTTGGGGTATCTCTTTCAGGAGGTGATTGGTAGATTCTTTCAATTTCTATTTTACCCTCTGGTTCTGGAATATCAGGGTAGTTTTCCTTGATAATTTCTTGAAAGATGATGTCTAGGCTCTTTTTTTGGTCATGGTTTTCAAATAGTCCAATAATTTTTAAATGATCTCTCCTGGATCTATTTTCCATGTTAGTTGTTTTTCCAATGAGATATTTCACATTGTCTTCTATTTTTTCATTTTTCTGGTTTTGTTTTACAATGTCTTGATTTCTCATAAAGTCACTAGCTTCCAATTGCTCCATTCTAATTTTTAAGGAAGTATTTTCTTCAGTGAACTTTTAAAACTGAGCTTATGTGAAAGGAGCTCAGCAGAGTTTTCTTCTCATTTCCCACCAGCTATACTGCTTTTGAATCTCTTGGCACTTCTCCATCATGCCCTTGAGCTGGGTACCTCCCCCATACCACCTGTTCAGTTTCCTTTTGTGTGTTGTCTTTCCCTATTAGATTGTAAGCTCCTTGAGGGCAGGAACTGTCTTTTTTTTTTTATGTATTTGTATCCCCAGCACTTATTACAGTTCCTGACACATAGTGGCACTTAATAAATGTTTATTGACTAACTGACTGTTATAATATTCTCAACAAGCAGTGGTTGGAGTATCAGAAACAGATTAAAAATAAATGTAATTTATATGTCAAATGTTACTAAATATTTCAATTCTATACTTGGCTCTCTCAGTGGTCTCAGTCTCCTTATCTGTAAAATGAGGGAATTGGAATACATAATCTCCAACATCCTTTCTGAGATTCTATTATTTTAAATGCCCAGTGGAGGGGAGAGCTGGGGGCAACTTCATCAGAAATGTCAGAAAAGTGGCACTTAATTTGTAATTATAAACCAGAAGACTTTATCAGATTCTTCCCTCGTCCCCATACTTCTCTTCCCAAACTGTAATGGACTTCTTTCCTGATTCTTACCTGCCAATAAATCAACAGGTATTTATAAAGTGCCCACTATGGACAGCAGAGGATGAGATGGATAGATAGTGTCATGGAAACAATAAACATGAACTTAGACTTCAAGAGATAGTAGAGGGGCCAGGCATGCTATTATCCATGAGGTCAAAAAAGAGTCAGACATGCCTGAACAACAAAATGGGCCAGGTCCTATGCCCCACACTTCTTATCAAAGACTTGTCAATATGGTAAGTCTATGGTGCCAGAGAGGCTGTGTCACAAGGCATAGGTTGTACTCAATAGTTACTGTTCTAATCAAGTGCTCCTAATGGAGTGTTATTCCAGTCAGGAATAACAAAGGACTTTACTTAACTACCTTCCAGCACCCCCACTACCCCACTCCTCTTACCCACCATTAAGAGGCTTGGAGCTAGAAGGGACCAGAGAAGTTGGGTAACTCCCCTTTTGTGTATGATTGTTGAATTATTGTATTGTTCAAGGTCACATGGGCAGTAAATGAAAGACTTAATGACTTGAGGATTAGACAAAAGTTTCATAACTTAGATATCATGAAAATTGTTGCATTGACTGTTGTATACTGTTGTGGGTTGTTGTTGATCGTGGGCTGTTATAAAAAGAATTGGCTGGTTTAGACCTTGGTGAACACCAAATAACATGATAAAGAATAAAATAGATTCTATTTTAGCACACAAGAAAGACTTGTTATTGGTGTGGGAGTTATCTCTGAGTCAGCTGTCTATGTACAGTCAGACAAGTGACTTGCCAGAGCGAAGATTAGAATTAGTAAAAAAAAAAAAATTAAATTAGAAAAACCAAGAATAACAATAAGAAAAAGATATGGTATACAAATGAGATAACTTAACCCTACATTATTTTTTTTTAAAGTAACTGACAATCAAAAAGGGGGAATGGAAAATGGAAATCATACTGAATGCTTATTGCTCCGATTATAATGGGCATTTATATAGACAATCTATCCAGTTTATCCAACAGTATGTCTGCCTAGGACGAACAGCACAGACATCATGAGTTAGGCCCAGAATTAAACAGGAGGAAGAGAGTGGGTCGGGTTGACTTTGGGAAATTGCAGAGCTCCCCATGAAAGCAAAGGCCCATTTTAAAAATACCAACCATATGGCAGCAAGATATAGGATCTAATAGCTTGTGAAGAAATAGAAATCAATGTCACACAGATGGCAATGAAGAGGAGCTCGGGGGTGTGAGGAAGCTGTAATGTGACCAGTAAGGAACGCTAAAGAACAAAAGGCCTAAGAGATCTCATCACCAAGAAATTATATGGTAGGAAAAGAATTTGGGCTGGTCATGTGGCGAGTGTTGGGGATTAACTGTTGGTAGACTGCTAGAAGGACCCACTGGCTCTTTATTATGGTCAAGAGAAAGCAAGGAAAGGCTCCAGTATGCTGGATGATGTACATGGCCAGTTTTTGGAAGAACATGGACAAGTTGCAGTATGGACAGGCATGGGTGGATTGCAATCTGTCTAATTGGAGAAACTTCCCAACTGATGACATCAGAGATACTTTTAGGTAAATGAGTATCATCTGGAGCAAAATAAGTTGGCGAGGGTGTGGTTCATTCCTTCTACCTACTTTTCTGGCCTCAATTAGCCTGAGATCCCTTTTTCTCATTCCCTATGGGCCTCCCTGCCTTCCTACTTCCTGAGGTGGGAGCCAGCAGAACGCCTCAAGGTTCTTGCAAGACCTTGGGAGATTGTTCTCTGGACCATTAAAGGGAAGAAACATCTCCCACTCCCATCTTAGCACCTTGGGCAAAGTTCCAGCTATCCTTGCCTAGGTATAGCTTTAAGACAAGATGTAAATTCTCCACCAGATAGGAGTTCCCTCAGGGTGGCAACCACTGCTGGCTGCTTGGTTAAGAAGCATGCTTCGTCGATTTTTCAAGCCAAAATGTTTTTCAGAGAAAAGATGGTGCTGGTAATCAGCTGATTTATGAAACTCAGTCAACAATAGACAAGCTGATCCCATGATTGGTTAGCAAATTATTCAGGTGGACCCCAGAATTAGCTAGTTTACGTAACCCAATTCTGGGTTAGTTCATATAACCACTTTGCGCTTTGATTTCCTCATCTGCAAAAGGTGGGGGCTGGAGCTATGTGTTCCCTTCTATCTCTAATGGATTGACAACAAGCTGAACCCAGAGTTGAACGGGAGGAGGAAAGTGAGCTGGATTGCCTTTGGGAAATTACAAAACTCCTTTAATGACCCCAACCTTCTTGGGAAAATAAAAATAGAATGTTCTATATTCTAACTCTTCTGTGGGTGCAGCCTTTCCCAAACCAAAGCTCAGGCCTTGAATTAATAATAATTAATAATGGAATAATGGAATTTAATCATTATTAATTTAATTAATGAGCAATAATTTAATTATTAATAATGGAATAAATAATGATTTCAATTAATAATTAATAATTGCAATTAAGCCTGAGAATAATAGACCAACTGAATTAAGGAACTAAGTCAATTCTCTGGGGAGTTCAAATGGAAAAACAGCAACCCCAGAGTGCTTTCTGCTTCATTCATCTGGAGGACTCAGACAAGAGCAGGTTTTTGACCTACGTTTCCCCCTCAATTTTCATATGTAGACAGTGAGATAGGGTTTCTGAACTAAGACAGCTCATTAGAGTCACAAGGGATCTAGGGTGTTCCAAGGGAGAAGGGGAACTGTTCGAAGAGAAGAAATTTCATACCTGCCCAGACTTTTAAATAATACCTACCCTGTCCACCCCACAAGGCTGTGGAGAAATTGCTTTTAAACTTTAAAGGGCAAAAGAGATGGGAGCTATTGTTTAGAGGAGTAGAAAAGGATTCCCTCAGATTTTAGCCTCTGGTCCCTGCCCCTCTGGGACTCTGAGGAGCTCCTGCTGCCCCAGGAACCTTTTTCTCCAGTATTCAAGAAGGCCTACGTCATCTCACAGTTTCCATCATCAGTCAAAAACACATTTATGTGCCAGGCACTGTGCTAAGCCCCCACCATCCAAAGAAAGGGGAAAAAAACAACACTGCCCCTGCTCTCAGGGAGTTTATTATATTCAGCATCAAGGGACCCCTAAACACAATTTATAATCTTAGAAAGTTGCTTGGTTCACTGAGATGTTAAGTGACCTGCCCAAGAGAATTATGTGGTCAGGATGTCTCGGAAGTGGGATCTGAACTCCGTTCTTCCTGGCTGAGTTCAGCTTTCTTTACTCCACCTGCTGCCTCTTAACCTATGTACCTCAAAGCTAGTTGTAATAACAATTAAAAGTTCTCTATGGCTTTTATTAAAGTCAGGAAAATACAATATGGCTGCATAGTTTATGTCTGAAACTACAGTAAATTGAAAGATTATGTGAGACTTAGGACAAACCTATTCTAAATATTCAGAGGTTTGTTTTGGAGTTACTGACTATCCCAAGGGACTTCTAAATACATAATGAACTAAATGAAACAAGAACTAGTTAGACTTAATTAGTTCTTTGGCCTGAATGAATCCTATAGAGCCAGAGGAATCGAGAAGAAACATTCAGACATAGTATATGAAAAAAAAAAAAAGGGACAAATCAGAAGAAAGGTGGCATTTTGGTTGCCCTTGATAAAAGAGTTGGCCTGGGAGTCAGAAAGACATAAGTCAAGTCTCACCTTTGGTATATACTGCTGTGAGACTCTAAGGAAATCACTTAGCCTCTCAGGGACCCCAGGCAGTGCTTTTAGACCACACAGCTGCTCATCTGCCTTGCTAGAGGGAATTTTCTCACCAGAAGTTGCCTATACCAATGCAACCACCATGCTGGACCCAAGACAAAAAATTTAGGGAAACACATTTAACTAAATTTTTCCTAACATTATACAGGGATAATTGGTATTCATAGTCATAACCCCAGAACACTTTAAGAAGTGACTTCTGTGAATTTTCAAAGACAGATTAAAATAAAATTGGTATATAATATACTATATTTAGTAATAAGTATATTTTATTTTATCTTAGTCAGAAATCTTACGTTCTTTGAAGACAGGGTCCATATGTTCTTTTTTTCAAATTCCCCTCAATCTTTAGCATATTGTAGGTACATTGCAAACCCTTGGCAGATAGATTGATAATCCATGTGTATTACACATGGTTAATTTCAAGTCAATTAAAACATTCATTTGACCAGAGTACTCCATTTAGGGAAGAAGGTTGAGTTTGCTATATTGAAGTTAAAATCCCTACTCAGACACCAAATAATTGTGTGACCCTGGATGTCTCAGTTATTTCATCTGTAAAATGGAAATAATTCTCATACTACTTTTCTCCTAAGGTTGCTGCGGGAAAAGTATGTTGTAAATCTCAAACCTGTATAAAGATGAATTGTTATTAGTCATTCTGCACCAGCTCTGTTTTTTAATACCTGCCATGTTAAATTGTAGACCCTTATAGAAGACCTCAAATTGTTTTTGTTGTTCAGTTGATTCAGGTGTATCTGACTCTCTGTGACCTCATTCAGGGTTTTCTTGGCAAAGACCCTGGTGTGCTTTGTCATTTCCTTCTCCAGCTCATGTTGCAGATGAGGGAACTGAGGCAAACAGGGTTAAGTGACTCACTTAGGGTCACACAGCTATTAAGTGTCTGAGGCCAGATTTGAACTCATGGAGATGAGTCTTCCTGACTTCAGGCCCCTCACTATGCACTATGGCGCCACCTAGCTGCTCCTAGATCTCAAATAGGGACTTGCAGTCTCAATGGTCCCCACAGATGATGGGATCCTTAGATGAGGAAACTGATGGACATTCAATGTGGCTTAACGGGGAGCATATAAGCATAGAGGAGATTTGGGTCCTACTGGCTCTGTCACTAACTAGCTGTACAACTTTGGGCAAGCACCTTTAGCACTATGGGCCTCATTTTTCTCATCTGTGAAATGGACATGATTTTATGGTCACTGCCAGCTCAGACAGTAGGTGTCTATGATTCTATAATGATCCTGAGCAGGAACCACACTTGAATGGCTCCCTCAATTCTAATTATGCATAAAACTTGTTAGAGCAGCTGGGAAATCTGGACGCTCAAAGATTGGGGTCAGTAATTCCTGGCACATGTGTCAAGAGTCAATTTGTCCTGACTCCTGATGACTTTCCTGCACTGGTCTCTACCTGTCACCTCTCAGAGACTCATGTGAGAGGGGGTATGGTGGGAAAGGGGGTAAGGGAATCACGAAGGTGTCATCATCACTGGCAAAATCATCAACATTGTCAGGTGCCTCCCAACTTCTTCCCCTACGCTCTCCTCCCTGAGCATCTTGGCAACACATGTTGCCATGCTTCCCACAATGTAATCCTTTCTACTCCCACAGAGCACATACCCTCCCTCGTGCTCGCAACCTGCAGACTTTAACACCGGTGACCTTGGAAATGTTCCAATAGGCTCCAGACAAAAGCAAAAGGGGATGAAAGTAAATGTCAGCTACAGAGAACTAGACCAACAGTCATTTTTTAAATGCAGTGTATGCCTGGTTTTGGAGCAAAAACAAGGCCAAGTACAGTCTTTGTTGCTCTATCTGAACAGTGAGCCTGGAGGGAAGTTTGTGCACATTCAGAATATAACTCTGAGTTTCTACGATGCCTCCTCACTTTGGTCAGTAAGAAAACACCACCAGTAACTCTGTTTCCGTTCCCTGCTTTCTAAAGTTGTCACAATCCTCAGGAGATGAGACGTGAAATGAGGCCACACAAGATGTTTTAGGATGATTCTCACAGACAGGACCTTTGGGATGGGGCCAATGTTTGAAACTGACTGAAGCCTGCAAGTATCTGGGTTTCTTTTAATGAGCCCTCATGAATTTAGGTAATGAATCAGAAAATCATAGCCCTTTCTCATTGGCTAATGGATTTTCTGAAAATTGCCTGCTCTAAATCTTTTTCCTGGGAGAATGAGTGAGAATATCCAAGTCAATTCCAAATTATATATTTGCTTAAAACCAAGACACATAATCTGAAGTTTGGAGAATATTTTTTTCTTTTAATTTTTTTTGACATGTTTTGACTTTGCATCATCTTCATTTCCAAATATAGCCTTCCCTCCTCCCCCTGAGAGAGTAATCCCTTATTACGAGGAATAAACAACAAAAGGAAAAGAAAGCTGTTCAACAAAACTAGCCAACAAATCAATTAAGCCTGAGAGTATATGCAGAGCTCCATATCCATTGTCCCACCTCTCTAAAGAAGGGAAGGAGGTACATGAGCATAGACCTCCTGGGGACCACCCTTGGTAATTGCAATTAGATAGTGTTCAACTACTTCTTTGAGGTTATTGTTTTTCTGTTCATATTGTTATAGTTTCAGCATAGACTTGTTTTTTCCTGGTTCTGGTTTTTTTTTTTTTTTTTTTTTTTGGCAATTGGGGTTAAGTGACTTGCCCAGGGTCACACAGCTAGTAAGTGTCAAGCGTTTGGTCTGAGGCCAGATTTGAACTCAGGTCCTCCTGACTTCAGGGCCAGTGCTCTATCCACTGCATCACCTAGCTGCCCCCTGGTTCTGTTTTCTTTACTTTGCATCAGTTCATCTAAGTCTTCTCATGCTTCCCTGTAGTCTTCATATTCATGGTTTCTTATGGAGCAGTAATTTTCCATCACATTAATATACCATACTATATTTACCCAGTCCCCAACTGATTAGTACCTACTTAATTTTTAGCTCTTTGCTATCACAAAAACATGCTACTATAATATATATAAGACCTCTTGTTTTCTATATTTGACGTCTTGGGGGTATATGCCTCGCAGTGGGATCTCTGGCACAAAGGTTATAGTCATTTTCTTAGCATAATTTCAAACTATTTTCCAGAATGGTCAGATCCCAACCTCTCCAACATTGACTCTTAGCAAATGTTTTTTCACTTAATCTTGAAGCATTATATTAAGCCTTATCCTCTTGTTTAGGTCCCTGTTAAGAGGATTAATTAGAAGCACCTAAGCATCTAAGAAAGATAGTATTTACTTCCTTCTTAGGTGCTACACTGATAACACAGTAGGGAAATGCTCCATACACAGGAAGCAAACCAGCCTAGTTTGAGGGCCAGTTCTCATCAGGGGTTACCTCTCTCACAATCTGACTAAAGCTAGCTCTCTAGTTCCCTCTATCTACTCTCATGAAGATTTTTATCCTCTGCTATAAAGGATGACTCTGAGTGGGGAAGGGAGGAAGAATATATTGGGAAATGCCAAAGAGCAAAAAAGATGAAAGAAATGTGATCTTGATCCTAAGAAGAGATACTACACCAGAACCTAAGCCTGATTGGGTGGGTTCCTTAAGGAATAACACAAACTCACAGGAACAGACAGAAGGAAGAGGATTCTCAACATAATAGGAATAAAGGTATCTTATTTGCATGGTCCTGAAAGCATTCTTTTTTAGAAATCCTCATGTCCCAATTATAAGTTGCTTCTCAAGAGAAGTGAAAAACAATTAAGTTATATTACTATCTGTATAACCCTGGGCAAGTTACTTAACCTTAATCATCCCCCACCAAAAAATAAAAACAACAACAACTGTGAACTTTGGTTGGCTTCAGTTGTGCTTTCAAGCCTCTTAGCTTGGATTAAAGAGTCATCACATGGCTTGAATTCTTTTAGCTGCACACCCACCATTGCTTCACATGCATGTGCCTGTGCAGGC
>NW_020954596.1:58368236-58394431 GCF_900497805.2 Vombatus ursinus
CACACACACACACACACACACACACACACACACACACACACACACACCCCATGTCTGCACATTAACATTTTCCTCCTGGCTCCATTCTTGATTAGCCAAGACACACTTTACTGTGTGTCTTGCAATAAATGCAAACATTTCTCTTCATTCCCTTAATTATTTTAAAAGCTTGTTCTCCTGAACTGGGTATCATTGTGTGAGGGGCACAGCTATTTTTCTCCAAGCAGTCAGAGTATCCCTTCCTTCCTCCCTCCTCCACTATTATTAATTCCATAAAGTAATATTTGGGAATTTGGTAGCCCTGCACTACTGACATGGAGAATTCAAACCAGTAAAACCTGATACCTGAAGTCTTCATGATGGAAGAAATTCTAACGTGTTTAAACATCCTTTAATGGAAAGTACAATTTAAATTGATTAGAATAGTCTTAGACAGCCTAGAGCAGACTTAAAGGAGAACATTTCTTCCATTTTACTTCAAACCCTAAATTAAACCTAACAAATGGAAGGAGGCCAACACCACTTTACTCTTTCTGAGAATTCATTTGGCAACATCAGGCAAAGTTCGTTGAAATAAGTCATGTCCCCGTCTGTTGTTTTTAAGAGGGAAAGACTCAGAAGAGACAACGGGGAGGCACATTTTCAAAGGTCCATCTCCCACCCAAAGAATCTCAAAACATACTCACAGGATGTGAGAATTGGGAGCAGTCACAAAGATTAGCTAGTTCAATTCCCTCATTTCACAGACAAGGAAACTAAGTCCAGTGAGACAAAGTAATAGGAATCACAGAATTTTATTTTTTTTATTAATTTATTTTGATTTATCAACAATCACTTCCATAAGTTTTTGAGTTTTAAATTTTTCTCTCCTGCCCTCCCCACCTCCCTCCCCAAGATAGCTCACAATCTGACATAGGTTATGTGTATACATTCCTATTAAACATATTTTCACATTAGTCATGTTGGAAGGAAGAATTAGAACCAATGGGAGGAACCACAAAAAAGACGAAACAAAACAAAACAGAAGAAAACATAGCAAGTAGTATGCTTCATTCTCCATTCAAACTCCATAATTCTTTCTTTGGATGTGGATAACATTTTCCATGATGAGACCTTTGGAGATGTCTTAGATCCTTGCATTGCTGAAAAGAGCTAAGTCTATCAAAGTGAGTCTTCACACAACATGGCTGTTACTGTGTACAACATTCTGCTCACTCCACTCAGCATCAGTCCATACAAGTCTTTCCAGGTTTTTCTGAAGTCTGCCTGCTCATCATTTCTTATAGCACAATAGTATTCCACTACATTCAAATACCACAACTTGTTCAGCCATTCCCCAATTGATGGGCATACATTCAATTTCCAATTCTTTGCCACCACAAAAAGAGCTGCTATTAACTATTTTTGTAGATGTGGGTCCTTTTCCCTTTTTTCTGATCTCTTTGGGATACAAACCAAGAAGTGCTATTGCTGGGTCAAAGGCTAGGCACGTTTTTATAGCCCTTTGGGCATAGTTCCAAATTGCTCTCCAAAATGATTGGATCATTTCACAACTCCACCAACAATGCCTTAGGAATCACAGAATTTTAGAGATCACCTAGCTCAATTTCATTTTGCCAATGAGGGAGCTTAAACACAGAGATATAAAGTGGCTTTCCAGGGTCGTACAGCTAGTTAAGTAGATGATCCAAGTCTGGAACCAAGGACTCCTTACTCCCTTCCCAGTGTTTTTTTTTTTTTTTCCATTAAAACAGCCTGAAGACTTGGTGTAATAGAAAAGAACATTTGATTTGGACTCAAAGAACTTGGGTTCAGATCTCACCTTTGCTTTGAGCAAGTCACCAAGACTACCTGGGCCTCTTTTCTGATTTGTTGTATGAGGAGGGTGGACTAGAATAATGTACTAGATGATCTAGGTACTTCTAGTCCTGAACTGTATAAACAAAAAGCTGGATTCTGGTATGCACAGTGCTACTAAAGAGCTGAGTGATCTTGGACAAATTACTTCATTTTTATGATCCTCAGTTTTCTCATCTGTTTATACTTGCATTAAAAAAAATTGCATGTTGACATCCTAATACTTAATACAGCTTCTAAAGATGTCTATTTTACTACAAAAGAGGGGGTGGCTTTAGCACTGGGAGAATCTAGCTTCATGTGAAATATCTCTAAAGCAGGCTTAGTCATTGCTCTTAGCAGCATGACACCTCAAATTCTGACTCTGGGGTTTTCAGCAAATGGGGTACTGCCTGTGTACTAAGATCATGAGGAGCAGACATAATCCCACGTTGGCTTCATGAGTAGAAAGGCAAGAGGGAAATGGAAGGGGCTAGGTATTCTTTTTGTTTGGTTGTTTGTTTCATTTTTAATAGAGAAAAAATTGTCTTTGCTTAAAAAGAAAATTTGAAATGTTCTACCATCCTAAATCTCATATTGGATCTGAGACAAGGTAGAAATAGAAAATAAATGTTAAAAAAGATTGTTCATAAGCTCATTTGCCCTCCCTTATAAAAGCAATAATGTAGAATCAGTAAATTTCTTTTTTTCCCTACTTAATAATATTTTTCTAATTACATGTAAAGATAGTTTTCAACATTCACTTTTATAAAATTTTGAATTTCAAACTTTTTTCTCCCTCCCTCCACTCCCTTCTCCCTAAGACAGCAAGCAATATGATATAGGCTATACCTGTACAATCATATTAAACATATTTCCACATTAGTCTTGTCGTAAAAGAAGAATCAGAACAAAAGGGGAAAACCACATGAAGGGAAAAAAGAGAAAATAATATGCTTTGATCTTTATTCAGACTCCATATTTCTCTAGATGTAGATAGCATTTTCCATCATGAGTCTTTTAGAGTTCTTAGATCCTTGCATTGCTAAGAAGAGATAAGATTATCAAAGTTAGCCATTGCATAATGTGGCTGTTACTGTGTACAATGTTCTCCTGGTTCTGCTCATTTCATTCAGCATCAGTTCATGTAAGTCTTTCCAGGTTTTTCTGAAATCTGCCTGCTCATCATTCCTTTTTTTTAAATTAATTAATTTTTAGTTTTCAACAATCACTTCCATAAGCTTTTGAGTTTTAAATTTTCTCCCCCTCTATTCCCACCACCCTCTCCAAGATGATGTTCAATCTGATATAGGCTCTACGTATACATTCCTATTAAACATATTTTCTTATTAGTTACATTATAAAGAAGAATTAGAACCAATAGGAGGAACTGCAAGAAAGAAGAAAAAAAACAAAACAGAAGAAAAAAAAAGAGCAAATAGTATGTTTCAATCTTCACTCCACAGTTCTTTCTCTGGATATGGATAGCATTTTCCATCATGAGACTTTTGGTTTTGTTTTGGTTTTTTTTTTTTTGTTTGTTGTTGTTGTTGTTGGGTTTTTTTTTTTGGCTAGGCAATGGGGTTAAGTGACTTGCCCAGGGTCACACAGCTAGTAAGTGTTATATGTCTGAGGTCAGATTTGAACTTAGGTCCTCTTGAATTCAGGGCCAGTGCTCTATCCACCGTGCCACCTAGCTGCCTCATCATGGGACTTTTGGAGATGTCATAGATCCTTGCATTGCTGAGAAGAGCTAAGTCTATCAAAGTGTGTCATCACACAATATGGCTGTTACTGTGTACAACATTCTCCTGGTTCTGCTCACTTCACTCGGCATCAGGCCATACAAGTCTTTCCAGGTTTTTCTGAAGTCTGTTTGCTCATCATTTTTTTTTCAGTCAGACAAAGTTTATTAGAACATCCATCATATTGGGCAGACTCTTAAGGAGTTTGAACATTAGTAAGCTATTGGCTAGATTATAAAAATCTGACCAGTGGCTAGATTATAAGAATCTGAGCATCTAAATGGAGACAAGATGGATCTTATATACAGAAAGACTCATCATTTCTTATAGCACAATAGTATTCCATTACATTCATATACTACAGCTTGTTCAGCCATTCCCCAGTTGATGGGCATCCCCTCAATTTCCAATTCTTTGCCACCACAAAAAGAGCTGCTATAAATATTTTCGTATATGTGAATCCTTTCCTCTTTTTTTCTGATCTCTTTAAGATACAGACCTAGTAGTAGTATCGATGGATCAAAGGGTATGCACAGTTTTATAGCCCTTTGGGCATAGTTCCAAATTGCTCTCCAGAATGGTTGGATCAGTTCACAACTCCACCAACCATGCATTAGTGTTCCAATTTTCCCACATCTTCTCCAATATTTATTGCTTTCCTTTTTTGTCATATTAGCCAATTGGATAGGTGTGAGGTGGGAAGGGTAGGCAGTCTTAATTTGCTTTGGCAACCAATTTGAATATTGACTTCCTGAGTTTTGTTTATAATATTAATAATAGCCAATGCATATAGCATTTTAAGGTTTGTAAAATGTCACCCTGGGATGTATATACCATTATTATTATCCCTATTTACAGATGGGGAAACTGAAGCAGACAGCAGATAAGTGACTTAAGGTCACATAACTAGTAGGAGTCTGAGGCTAGATTTGAACCCAGGTTTTTCTGACCTATTTGAAGTTCAGTGTTCTATCCGCTGTACTGCTGATGGTGATTGGTTATCACCAGTAGGGCCAAGGATAGCAGTGAAGCTAAGAGCAATTAACTAAATCAGCATTGCAAGTAATCTGAGCTGTCCTGTACTGCATTATGTATAAAAAGATGTCTTAAGTACATGCTGATTTAAGGAGATAGTACAGAAGATCTTACTTGTCAGAAGAAGTCACTATAGTGAAGCTTTCGGGCAGACTGGTGCTTGATGAGAATGTCAAAGACCCAACTAATCCTTGGGATTCTGGAAGTGCTTGATTGAATTATCTGTATTTCCAGGAGTTTTCTCAAGTGGGGGCATTTCAAAGGGTGCTTTTATTTTTTTTTCCATAAAAAACAAGGTATTCAGTTTAATCACTACCATTAAGCTAGAAAGGTTCAGAATATCACACTTTTACTACACTAAACAAGAGTTCATCTTGCACTTGTTTACAATGATGGTTAAAATCTTTATAGCTTTCCGTTTAAAGTACATTATCTCATTGGAACCTCAGAACAATCTTGTGAGTGAGGTGCTATTACGAATCTCCAATACCCAAATGAGTAAATCAAAGTACAGAGGTTAAGTGACTTTGCGAGGGTCAGAAGGCTAGGCTAGACTTTCTTTCCATTAGAAAGATCACCTGGACAACAGAGTCCACATTTATCACTGTTGCTTCAAATAGGATCCTCTGATACAAAGAAATGGGGGATGGGCCCATAATGTACCTTGGTTTCCTCCCTCCCATCTCACATACCCTAGTTGGTTTCTATAGCACCACCAAGGTACACATTTTTTTTTTCCTCTTCTCTTCTCGGAGGTCTTCTTGACTCCGAGAACAGAACAGGATCCATTATGCACTGGGTCAAGAATACCCAACAAAAGACAAGTGTAGGTCACAGTGTTGTTGATAGTAAGCCATCAAAATGGTGGATTTATAGCCCAGCTGCCAACGTGAAAGAAAAACATAAGTCATCCACTCAGCCACAAATTCTTACGATGAATTAAGTCATTGTCTCTTCATGGCATCCATATTCCCCAGTGTCAGCTTGGTGAAACATGACAATTGCCAGATCCTCTTTTTGGTAGTCTGTTTTGCTAATACCCCAAAACCTAAAGGGACATCTACCCTAGAGTATACATACCATCAGTCCCTGAAATGGAGTGACTTTTTTGTAATTTCATCCAGGCCAGATTTTAAAACATGGTTCCTATATAAGAAGGAATACTTTGCTCCAGGAATCACTCATACCTTATGATTTGCATAAGGCACCATATAATCCACGGCAGTGATGTGTAATCTAGTTTTGGTTTTAGTCTTATATAATTCTTGGTCCTGGTAAATTTACCAAAGCAGTTCCCCAGACACACCCGATTGTCCTCAGTAGTGTTTGCTGTCAACTTAAAAATCTTCTCAGTCAGAAATGAAGCTAGAAATAGTAGGTGCCTTCAGGTACATCTGAAAGCAACTGAATATTTTTCTGATGTATTTTTGTAGCTGCTGGAATAAGATAGGGGCTTATCTAGCTCCCGTTAGAACCTAGCACTTCATGCTCTGGGCTGCTATAAATGTAAAGCATTTCTATGTACCTTTCCTGGTAGCCCAACCCGTGGAAAGGGATGTGACCTTGGAGTTAGGCATTTTAGTTGTTGCCTTGTGTCCTACCCTTTCTGACCCTGTGGACTATATGGCATGCCAGGCCCTTCTATCCTCTACTGTCCCTGAAGTCTGTGTAAGTTCACGTTGTTGTCTCTGTAATACTATCTATGATACTATTTTTCCATCTCATCCTCATTTTCATCTACTTGGTATCTTCTCAATCGTTATCTGTGCTCTGGACTCTATTGACTGGGCAGTCAGCATTCGGTTATAAGTGAGTCTGTGATGAGAAGACCTCCCTAAGCTAGTCTAGGCCACATTTCCATTGTGGTGACCCTCTGAGATTCTGTGCCATCAAATTCAGGTCAAGTTTGAGAGATCCAGACTTAGCTGCAAGTGGAAGGACCAGCTTGGAGGGGATGATGAGCTGTTTGTATTATAATCCAGGGCAGGGGCCAATGAAAACGACCTTCACTGATCATTATGTGCTATGGCAGCTGATACTCGGTCTACATTATATACAGCATTTTGGACAAACAGTCCCACCCCTGTAAGAACTGGAGGCGGGCACTCCATTTCCCGACTTCCATCACAGAACAAACAAATGATGCCCATTTAGCTCTGCCTTCCCAACTTAATGAATTTTACAGAGACACTTGCCTTTCTGCCCCCTTTAAATATTTAAAGTGCAATAATGCTACAGTTCCCCTAAATGCAAAGCCAGTAAGTGGGTGAGAAGATTTTAACGCTGGGTGAGACTGAAGGGACTTGACATGTTATTGAATTGAGGGCCCTAGAAGGTAAAGCACAGGCCGTTATGTATTTCAGGAATGCGGATGTGCGTGTGAAGCTGACGGGGTCTGACAACTGCCATCTGTGAACAATAACATATAGAGCAGTGGGGTGCTGGGCTGTGGGCAGGTGGGCGGGCCGGGAAGGCTCTCAAAGTCTCTGACCACTCTCGGGATTACATCAGGCTCATCCCCGCCCTCCCTGGCTAAGAGCCATTAGCCTGCGGCTTAGAATGCACTAAGTCACCATGTACCCCATGGGGGAGGAGCGCCCGGCCAGGCTGGAGAGCTATGTTCTACCAGGCCTACTTAATATAGAAGAAGCCAGCAGATGCATTTCTTTCTTTTTTTTTTTTAATCCCTCTCTGGGAGACAAGGGAGAAATGCCGTTGTAGAAGGTAATGCCAAGCCCCAGGTGATCACTGGGCTGGCAGCTGATCATTTCCTCCTCTGCTTCTGGCTGTGGTGAAATAATGTGTTTATGTCACAATTAATACAGCGATAATTCTTTGTACTTACATAGAATCTTTCATCTTGGAAGTTCAAAGAACTTTTCAAACCCCCCTCTGTTAATCCTCACTCTGATCTGAGTTTTGTTATGTAACTAAACTGATTACAAGAACTTTGTGAATTAGTATCAAGCTCCTCCTGCAGGGCCTCCGAGGGCTGCTGCTGCCTTGAACTTTGGGCAACAAGATACTGGACTCTCCTCCGACTATCTTGAACTGATGAAGGTGGATGGTTGTCCTTCCTTTGCTCTTCCTGGAGGACATGTGGCCTCCAACTCTTCCCCCACCCCTAGCCGTTGCAGTGAAATGTTCCATTGAAGCCTGTATGCTTCACCTGCTTTCTTTGTCCCTTAACCTCTGCCATTTTGGACTCATCCATCTCCCCTTGAGGCTCTGCTATCCTATCCGAAACCCTCATCTATGCACATTTGTTTGTGAGTTACCGGTTCAAAGTCATAGGATCCTAGATGGAGAGCTCATCTGGTCCAACCCTTTCATTCTACAAATGAGAAAACGGAGGCCTGCAGAGGGTCCGTGACTCACTCAAAGTCATAAAGTAGTAAGCATAAGAAGTGGGACATGAACCCAGAACCTCCAACTCCAAAGTCAGTGCCTGAATTATACCCGTGGTGGGTATTTCAAGCATAAGAAAGATATTTGGAAAGCACAAAGGAGGATATTTTTTGTTTATCCTAGGATCACTGGTTTTCTAGGATAAATAAAAGAAATATTATTTTCCTGGAAGACAAGAAATAACAGGGTGGAAAATAAAAGAACACTGGAAGGGGAGTCCAGAAACTGGTGTTATAGTCCTGGTTCTGTTACTTACTATCAGTGTTATCGGAGGCAAGCTACTTTACCAAAAAAAGGTAAAGTATTCCAGTGCATAATAGATCTTGTTCTGTACTTAGAGTCAGGAAGACCTCAGTTTGAGTCTCAGACACAGTCTAGCCTTGTGATCCTAGGCAAGAACCTCAGTTTCTTTCTTTCTTTCTTTTTTAATTAATAAATTTATTTATTTTTAGTTTTCAACATTTGCTTCCACAAGATTTTGAGTTCCAAATTTTCACTCCATCTTGCCCCTCCCCCCACCCCAAGATGGCATGTATTCTGAATACCCCTTCCCCTAGTCTGCCTTTCCTTCTACTTCTCCCCCTGTTCCCTTATCCCCTTCCCCTTCTATTTTCCTGTAGGGCAAGATAGATTTCTGTACCCCATTTCCTGTATTTCTTATTTCCCAGTTGCATGTGAAAACATTTTTTTTGAACATGTGTTTTTAAAACTTTGGGTTCCAAATTTTCTCCCTTCCTCCCTCCCCACCTACCCTCATTGAAAAGGCAAGCAACTCAATATAGGCTATACTTGTGCAGTTATGCAAAACACTTACATAGTAGACATGTGGTGAAAAACTAACTCTATTTCCCTTAATCCTATCCCGCCCATCCATTTATTCTATTCTTTATTTTGACCCTGTCCGTCCTCAGAAGTATTTGCTTCTGATTACCCCCTTTCCCAATCTGCCCTCCTCTCTATCATCCTGCTATTCTCTTGTCCCCTTCCCCTCCTGTTTCCTGTAGGGTAAGAAAGATTTCCATACCCAGTTGAGTGTATATGTTATTCCCTCCTTAAGTCAAATCCTATGAGAATAAGATTCACTCATTCCCTCTCACCTTCCCCCATTTCCTCTCCACTGTAAGAACCTTTTCTTATCTGTTTTTTTGTGAGATAATTTACCCTGTTCTACCTCTTCCTTTCTCCTTCTCCTAGTATAATCCTCTCTCACCCCTTAATTTTATTCTCCAGATATGACCCCTTCATCTTCAACTCACCCTGTGCCCTCTATCTATCTATCTATCTAATCTATCTATACATATAATTATATAATTTTTTTCCCTCCAACTACCCTAATACTGACAAAGGTCTCATGAGTTACAAATATCATCTTTCCGTGCAGGAATGTAAACAGTTCAACCTTAGGAAGTCTCTTATGATTTCTCTTTCCTGTTTACCTCTTCATGTTCCACTTGAGTCTTGTATTGGAAAGTCAAATTTTCTATTCAGCTCTGGTCTTTTCATCAAGAATGCTTGAAAGTCCTCTATTTCACTGAATGACCATTTTTTCCCCTGAGGGATTATACTCAGTTTTGCTGGGTAAGTGATTCTTGGTTGTAATCCTATCTCCTTTGCTCTCTGGAATATTATATTCCATGCCCTGCAGTCCCTTAATGTAGAAGCTGCTAAATCTTGTGTTATCCTGATTGTGTTTCCATAATACTTGAATTGTTTCTTTCTAACTGCTTATAATATTTTCTCCTTGACCTGGGAACTCTGGAATTTGGCTACAATATTCCTAGGAGTTTTCCTTTGGCGATCTCTTTCAGGAGGAGATCGGTGGATTCTTTCAATTTCTATTTTGCCCTCTAGTTCTAAAATATCAGGACAGTTTTCCTTGATCATTTCTTGAAAGATGATGTCTAGGCTCTTTTTTTTGATCATGGCTTTCAGGTAGTCCAATAATTTTTAAATTCTCTCTCCTGGATCTATTTTCCAGGTCAGTTGTTTTTCCAATGAGATATTTCACATTGTTTTCTAATTTTTCATTCTTTTGGATTTGTTTTACAGTGTCTTGATTTCTCATAAAGTCACTAGCTTCCAATTGTTCTATTCTAATTTTTAAGGAAGTATTTTCTTCAGTAATCTTTTGGACTTCCTTTTCCATTTGGCCAATTTTGCTTTTTAGGGCATTCTTCTTCTCATTGGCTTTTTGGACCTCTTTTGCCATTTGGGTTAGGCTATTTTTTTAAGGTGTTATTTTCTTCAGTATTTTTTTAGGTCTCCTTTAGCAAGCTGTTAACTTGTTTTTCATGATTTTCTTGCATCACTCTCATTTTTCTTCCCAGTTTTTCCTCTACTTCTCTTACTTGCTTCTCAAAATCCCTTTTGAGCTCTTCCAAGGCCTGGGACTGATTCATATTTTTCTTGGAGGCTTTGGATGTAGGAGCTTTGCCTTTGTTGTCTTCTGATTGTATTTGAGGGAGAGCTCAAGCAAGTCACTGCTTTTGCTCTGCCATCTTGGCTCCGCCCTGGACCTTAGTTTCTCCAGCTATAAGAATGAGAGGATCAAACTAGATCATTTATTTAGATATAAAAGCCAGGAAAGAACATTATAAGTCACCTAAATCCAACCCCATCATCTTACAGATGAAGAAACTGAGGCTAGAGAATAACTTGCCCAAGGTCACAGAGGTAGCAAATGGCAGAGCCAAGATTTGCTCTCCAGAACGGTTGGATCAGCTCACAGCTCCATCAATAATGCATTAGTGTTCCAATTTTCCTACGTCTTCTCCAACATTTATCATTGTCCTGTTTTGTCATGTTAGCCAATCTGATAGGTTATGATGTGGTACCTCAGAGTCGTTTTGATTTGCATTTCTCTAATCAATAGTGATTTAGAACATTTTTTTTATGGCTATAGATAGCTTTAATTTCTTCCTCTGAAAACTGCCTGTTCATATCCTTTGAATCCCATTTATCAATTTGGGAATGACTTGTATTCTTATAAATTTGACTCAGTTCTCTATATATTTCAGAAATGAAGCCTTTATCAGACACTGGTTGTAAAATTCAGAGCCACGATTTGAATCCAGGTTCTCTGACTCCAAATCCAGTATCCTTTTCACTGTGCCTTGATACCTCAAATTCCCTCAAGTGGTAGCATTTTGAGAAATAAGTCTTAAGTCTAAAGACTTAAAAGTCTTGAAGCAGGTACCACTGTAGCTCAAAGAACTTCAACTGGTTCTTCCAGAGATTTTGGCAAAGGGAGTTGGAACAAAGCAAACCTTCTTTGGTTGGTGAATGTCAAACAACATTCAAAACAATTGGATTGTATTATTTAGAGCCAGAAGTGGTAGCCCCATTTTTGTTATTGTTCAGTCATTTTTCTGTTTTGTCCTACTCTTCATGACTCCTACTGGGGTTTTCTTGACAAAGACACTGGGGTGGTTTTTGCCCTTTCCTTCTCCAGCTCATTTTACAGATGAGGAAACTGAGGCAAACAAGGTTAAGTGACTTACCCAGGATCACACTAGTTAGCAAAAGGTCCTAGATTAAAACTCAGAAGGCTTGGGTTCTAGTTCCTCTGTCTGTCTGTGGGCAAAGTCACAGTTTCTTTGAACCCTTTCCTCTAGTCCAAGAATGATGGAGGTGGTGGTGATGGTGGTGGTGATGATGATAACTGATGGTGGGTAGTATGACATAGTAGAAAAACTTGATTGGAGTCAGAACTGGTTTCAAGTTCTGGTTCTAATGATGTATCACCATGGACAAATCACTTAACACATCTGGGTTTTGGTTCCAATTGTGTAAAATGGGAACAATAATTACTTACCCAATCTACCTTACAGGGCTATTATAAGGAAAACATTTTGTAAATTGTAAAGTGTCATATAAATATAAGATGTTATAATGATGATCACTCTTTACATATGTATAGCATTTCACAATGTTCAAAAGGCCAAGGTTCACGAAGGCAGGGACTCTATCATTTGCCTTTATATATCTCTTGTTACAGCACAATAAATGCCTAATGTACGTCTGTCTAATTGAATTATTATGTTGTTTATCTTGATGTGTACCACATCCTACTGAGTGTAGGAGTGAAATAGGCAGGACAGGTATTATTATCCTCATTTTACAAATAAGGAAGTTGAAGTTCATCAAGGTTAAGTGATTTGACCAGAGTCATACACCTTGTAAGGAGCAGAGATGACACAAGAAGCCAGGTCTCTAGTTCTCCTAGTGAGGGATCTTGACCTTTTGTTATTTAGTTTCTTTGGTCTAGTCTTGCCTTCATATTGCCTAGAACCTCTGCTTTGGTCTCTTTTGTCTATTTCCTTTGTTTTCCATTTTCCTAACCTTATCCCTGACTTTTGTTCCTCTCTGTCTTAGCTAATATTCCCTGGCCTCTTGCCATACTAGTTGGGTCTATAGCAGTTCCATGCTTTCAGTGCCTTTTCTAGACCTGAGCTCCATTTTGTCCAAATGATAGATAGTACCAACTTCTACCTTGGTTATTGGACACTGCTCTCAATGTTATTCTTGTTGCCTTGTTCTGTTACCAACCAAGACCCAGTGTGACACTAACCATTTTGTAGAACCAAGTAGGCTTGTGTATTCTTCTTTGTTCAAACTTGATTTGGAAAATCAGTAAATGAGGAAAGGTAACCTCCTTCTTTCATTGTTAGAATAAGAGATCACTATGTATGATAGGGACATGATTTGCCAAGGGCATAGAAAACAGCGATCTTTTTCCTGGTTTACCTGAACAGGCTGCAAAGCATTATCTGAAATGATACAAGTGATGTCTCCAAACATGGGGCCTAACAAGTTACCCATATGATTACTTCACTGTTATGAGTCATTTCCCTTATTACATACTTCTTCCTTCCTTCCTGGCCTGGGAGGCATTCATGCCATCCAACTTTAGCTGGACCCTCTTTACTGGGTGGTATTATCCTTATTTATCTCTCATCAACTCCCTAACACACTGCCCTCAGTAGCTGCTCCCAAACAGGCTTTACATTCATTATTTTAACTTCTTGCCCCACTTTTGGTCTGTGGCCTCCTATCCTATTTTTCTAAAATGGCGGTCTGGAGTGAATTGCTTCAACTATTGTCCTTAACACAGTGTTGATCTGTCTCAGCAGTACTTTCTCAACCTTTCCCCCACCTAAATCTAACCCTGTGTCATGTTTGTCCTAGATCCCATCCCTTTACAGTGCCTGAGGGAACTCACTTCTCTACTTATCCCATCTTCATCATCTTCACTCCCTCTCCACTGGCTCCTGTTCTTTTACCCTCAAGCATAAACATGTCTCTGTCATATTAAAAAACAAACTAACAACTTTTGCTTTACCATGCTAACAGTGCCTCTAGTTACTATCCCCTTTATCTGTACAATAACCAGGCAGGTCTATCTCCTTAATATGTCATGTTCATCTTATCTCTAAGTCTTTGTTAAGGCCTTTCTCCACACCTGGAATGAGATCATCCAGTCTAATTTGTTCAAGTGCCAAGATTCAAACCTGTGCTTTCTGATTCCAAATCCAAGACTATATATGATGAAGCTAAGAAAACTCAGTCTTAAGCTCCTTGTAGAGCCCTTCCTTCTGTCCCCTCAAGAGTTCTGATTATTTCCCTGGCCTTCAGAGTCACAATCCTCATCATTTTTCAAATAGCCACCAGACTTGACTTGGCTCCATTGGAGCTTAGCTCAGGAGTATTGGTTTCCTTCTCTGTTGGCTGTTTCTATGATTTCAGCAAAGCCCTAGTCAGCAAATAGACAGTGATCAGAGGGAAGATGGAGTTCATGGAGTTTATTACAACTGGGAGGGACCTGAAAGGGAACTAGTCCAAAGCTGTCATTTTGCAGATGAGCAAACTGAAGCCTGAAAAGAGAGTCAATGTAATAATAATAAGATTCCTTAACATCTTTGTCTGAGATGACCAAAGTAGGCACCTTAGACTTAGCTGACAGTCCTAAGCTGTCAAAAACTTGAGCACTAACTTGATGTCTCTGTTCCCTTGATCCATCTTTGACCACCAGAGTAGAAAGGTGGATAAGCACCATTTATCATTTTTTTAAATGGAAGACACATTTTTCTTCCATTCAGGCCTTTCCATAGTGAGTTTGGCTTCCTCAGAGATGGCAGCCAGCAAGATTCAAGCTCTCCATAATCCTACAATTTTCTACTAATCAGATGTCTAGACAAGAAAGGCCTCTGCCTCCTTTCCTGTTTGCAAATCTGCCCTGACAGGTCATATCCTCCTGGCAATACTATTCAAATGTGCTTTATTGGCACAGTGGGACTTCTGAAACTGGCGGCTGGAAATACTATCAGGCCCTGGATCAAATCAATTCTTTCTCAATCGAGCTTTGATATTTCTCTGCTTAAATTTCATTCTCTTGAGAGGACCTCTGTTAACAAGGCAATTAGTAATGCTTTGGATATAAATACAGTACTGTGTTGTTTGTGGCCAGATGTCCTGGAAGCCAAACTTTCCTCAGGTTTACAGTGACTTTGGAAAGAAAATCCTTCTTGCTCTGACCCAAGCTCATTTAGGCAGCACAATGAATGTATTTCTGTAAAACTGTAAGGAAAAGGAAGATGGGAAATGGTCTCCATTTCCTTCCAGTTCCGTGAGAGTGAATAGAGTCTATCCCTCTATTTGCCCAAACTGTGTAGAGTATTTCTAGTGTGCAAAAGCCTGAAAACCCCATCAAACTGAGATCTGTTTGTTTTGTTTTTAAAGGATCTTGATCTAACCAACAATGACAGTGCTGGTGTGAGGGCAGGGGGGAGCTTTTTGATGGGAATAGATGGTAGAGAAAGTGATAGGAGGTGGGGGACACTCACGAAAGAAGGGCTGCTAGAGAATATGAGTCCCAAGCTCAGTCCAGAAGGCAAGAGTCATGAGAAACAAGGGAGCTAGAATGTTAGAACGGGAGGAGGTTAGAAATTTTGTTCAGCCCCTTGTTTTATATATGAGAAAATTGAAGCGTACAGCGGCTAAGTGACCTGCCTGAGATTATGCAGCTCATTTGTAGGAGTGGAGGTGAAATGAGAACCATGTTCTCTCCAGTACCAGGGTAGTGATATTTCCAGGATGCAGGGAGCAGCTGGCCACTTATTTTATGAAGCCTGTCCTCATTCCCCCTAGTGTTTAATGTTCCCTCTCTCCTTCAAATTACTTTCTATTTGTTTATCTGTGTACGTGTTGCATTCTTGTCCCCAGAGCATAAGCCCTAAGGAGACGTCTCAGGAGACTCACTTTTGCAAGAACTTCTAAAGACAAATTTTTAGTCCACAGGAATCACTGACATTTATGAAACTGAAGTTGACAGGGAGGTCAGTCCCAGTCTTGGGTAACTCCACCTTTAATTTGTCCATGGGTGGGGCTCTCTCTATCCTTTCTTACTCCCCTAGCTCAGTTGTGTCCAAATGAGAAAAATCTTCCCACTTCTTTCCTTGAGGACGTATGTGCAAAGCTGTGTGTATCCTCAAGTGAACTGGTTTGGGATGGGTTTGTGAATGAATGAATGAATGAATGAAGCATTTATTAAGCCCTTACTATATACAAAGTGTTGCGCTAAGTGCTGGGGATACAAATAGAAATACAACAGTCTCTTTTCTCAAGGAGCTCACATTCTAATGGAGTTTTTCTCAAGGAGCTTATGTCCATCTAAAAGGTTTCAGGGGGAAAGGTTCTTAGGGTTCTTTGGGTTTAGTGGCAGAGCAGGGAGTAATGCATCTTCCTTAATGTCATTTCCCCTGATAAACCCATATCAGTTTCTGATGGCTAAGCCACATGATGGCACCAAGGACTTTGGTGACAAGAATGTTCTTTTCTGGCTCTTCAGTAGTTGTGGCTGTCTCACCTCTTGGGGCAGCTGCCATGCTCCATCTTGACTGGGGCTGCTTCCCAGAATGATGAGTAGTTTGTGTAGTGGCCTTGGCAGTTTTCCATCCTGGAATCTACCTCCAAGATTTTCCTGCCTCTGAGAGGTTGGTTGAACGAAAGTTCACAGAGACCAAGGAGGACTAAGAACTTTATTGATGAGCTTTTATCTTTTGGCAGGGAATATTTTAAAAGACTTTAATTTTACAGGATATTGTTCAGTATTACATCTTTATGTACATGCACAAATTTCCATAGATATAACTGCATATGAGAGGCAGCATGGTATATTGGCTAGAGAGCTGGCCTCAGGCTCAGGAAGACCTGGGTACAAGTCCCATATCTCACACATGTTCTGGGCAAGTCATTGAGCTCAGTGCCCCAAGAAACTCTCCAACACAATGAGCTGCTTGGGTGCCTCACCCTCCTTGGTAGCCCTATATCACTGAAATCACAGGTCCACTCCAGAAAACTTAGAGAAATATACTTACATACTTAAGCATATTCACATATTATACATTATTTCAACCTCTGCTAAAGACCTATTCTGATGCTTCATGGTGATACATAGGTGATCCTGGCTTTTAAAAACCTGTGACAGCAGAGCTCAGACTCTGGTAAATCCTACAGAGCTGGAAAGGCTTTGAGTATGGGTATGGCTATATAGGCTGTGTGCCTGTTGCCAAAGAACTGACCCAGATAAACTTGTACAGTCTGGTCACTACAAGGTTGAACGTTAAGGGAAACCTGCTATGTCACAGGCACTGGGCTAGGTGCTTTTTTACAAATATTAATGCATTTGATCCTCACATAACCCTTTGAGGTAGGTGTAATTATCCTCATTTTGTAATTGAGGAAACTGAGGCAAGTAGGGGTTTCAGTGATTTGCCCAGAACTATATAGCTCATAAGTGTTTGAGCCTAGATTTGAACTAGGTCTTCCTGATTCCTGGTCCAGTGCTCTAGCCACTGCACCACTAGTTGCCTCTGGTGATGAAAGTTAGGTGATGATTTTTTTTTCAGTCATAATTCATGAAGATCATCTATTAAGACATGGTGAGGGTCATGATCTGTGTAGAGACGTATACCTATACTAATTAAATTCTGCATCCTCAAAGGGAGTAAAGAGCTGCAAAAATACAAATTTTTTTTAAATGTGAAAATTTTTATATTTTATTTTTTCCAATTACATGTAAAAACAATTTTAACATTATTTTAAAATTAGAGTTCCAAATTCTTTCCCTCCCTCCCCTCTCCTTGAGAAGGCAAGCAATTTCATATAAATTATAGATGTATAGTCATGCAAAACATATCTCCATATTAGCCATACTGTGAAAAAAAACACAGGCAAGAAAAAAACAAACAAGAAAAAGAAAGTTTAAAAAAGTGTGCTTTGATCTGCAAAAAATACAAATAATTTTTATCTGAAGCTTATTGGATGGTATGCACATACTTCAGTTCCTGGCAAACTGGAAGAACAGTGTCATCCCTATACACTCTACTAACCTACCTTCCTCATTTGCCTTTTCCTATTGGCCCAGTGGGGGCACCAAGGTAGTGGAGCACTGGGCTTGGGGTCAGGAAGAGTCATCCTCAAATACAGTCTTAGACATTTACTGGCTGTATGACCCTGGGCAAGTCACTTAGCCCTATTTGCCACAGTTTCCTCATCCTCAATTTCTCACTCTATTGGGAATACTAATCTTCTTCTAGAAGAGGTCATGAGTCGAAGTTAATATTTGTCACTCGGTCCTAAAACAATCTAAGAGTATGTTAGGTCACTATCAATGGAAAGTTGGACATAGTTGTTTGAAAACAGGGAAGTGATCACTTGTTCTGATCTGATCTAATTTTCTATTTCCAGGTTGATGCATACATATTGTGTGGGTACAACTTTTATTGCTGTTATTCAGATGTTTCAGTCATGTCCAACTTTTTGTGACCCATTTGGGGTTTTCATGGCAGAGATACTGGAGTGGTTTGCCATTTCCTTCTCCAGCTCATTTTGCAGGTGAGGAAATTGAGGCAGACAGGGTTAAATGACTTGCCCAGGGTCACACAGCTAGTAACTGTCTGAGTCCAGATTTGAATTCAGGTCTTCCCAACCCCAGGCCTGGCACTCTATCCACAGCTCCACCTAGCTGCCCTGTGTACAACTGAATTCCATCAATCCAGAACTCTACCTCTTGCAAAGCGTCAGTCTCCACCCTAGGATGGCTGTGATGTCTGAAAAGTACATTACACAGGAGTGGAGCTGATCCAGGTTTTTAATATGGTTTTCCTCTCACCCCAGCTGGCTCCAACTTCCATATGCTTTCTCACCATAATCCCTTGGTGACTTTTTTAAAGAAAAGAAATAGAGAATAAGGGATCTTTCTGCCCACAAAAGCAGCCACCGAGGACCAGACCAAACAAAACACAGTGCCTCTCCTGTTTACATGAAGGAGTGACCGCTTATTGTTTCCTCGAGTTTAATGTCTTGCTTGCTGAAGCATTTCCTCATAGATTCCTGAGCTCACAGATGCTGGCATTCGCTTTGCCGCCAGAAAGCTCTGGTAATGTCTGCTCTTTCTTCCCCAAGGAGCAGGAGGCGGGCAGAATTTGGCAGACAAACAAAAGTCATTTGCAACGTCTGGAAGAAGGAGACAGACGAGTAACAGCAGTGGCGGCCAGGGGCCCTTTTGGTGACGCGTATTACGATTCTTTTATTATTTGGCCTTTTAAAGTTTCACAGTAGGGTCATTTCCAATTCAGGAGGAAGCTATGCTTTTCAAAATTACAATAGATTGATTTTCCAGAAATAAAGAGGCAAAATGGAAGGTGGGCAAAACAAGCGATGCTTCCTCTTGTTCCCTGTCTACAATGTACTTGGAGACCCTGGAAGACAAGTGTTATATATAAATGCCAAGCCTGATTACCTAGAATATTGCTGGTACGCTCAGATGTTACAGGAAACATATAAAAAGCACGATCCTGCCTATTTTCCCAACTATTTGGATTCTTTCTTCAAATAGAATGTACTCCAGTAGATGCCTGGTCTTGTTGGTATGGGTACTAAGTAGCAGGTGCCAGGGCAGATATCAACCCATCCACGCCTATTCACCCTGTGTAGGCTGTGTCTCTCCATAAATCTTCCAAAGATGAGCTAGCCTATGTACAGGGGCCCTTTCTCTGATTCTTATCCTATTTCATGGATGCCAGTGAAGTGCCTGGGCTATCTATCTGTCATCTCCAGCTTTCACTTACTTGTAAGTACTATGGTACTTACAAGAGTATCATGTCATTTAAAAAATTTTTTGGTCATACATGTCCTCAATGCTATCTTATGCCCTTTCTTAATCCAAGTATAAGAGTTTTGCTATGATACCAGGCAGGAACGTTATCCGAAAACTCCCTGCTAGTGTCCCCTCCTCCCACCAATGTTTTTTAGCCCTTCCTTGAGGTTTACAAAGGCTTCAGGGAAATTTGCGCATAGGGCACAATAGGATTCAAAAAAACCAATGAAGAGTGATGCACCAACATCGGAAAACTGTGGTCTGAAATGTGGATAGGGTTGGGAGGCCCTCTGCCTCTCCCTGAAGGAGGGATGAGGATAAAGAAAGGCATTCAGTCTAACCTAGATAGAAGTTAAGGCTGGAGATTCTCTCTGGAGAGGGGTAAGGTCGGGCCCCTCCTTAGGAACTGCTCGGGGAGTCTTTTTGGTTCCCTTTAGGTAAAGCTGGGATGCATGTAAAAAAGAAAGATCAAAGCATGTTGTGAATAACCTTCAGGAAGGTCTACTCACTCATGCGCTTACCAGGCCTAAGACCCAGGTAGTTTAAATCTCTAAGAACAACAGATTGCTTCTTAGGCACACAGTTTGTGAGATCTGAAATAGTGGGGAAGAAGAGCAAAAAGGGAGACTGAGGCATCGAATTTTAGGCTAAGCAAGGGTTGTAAAAGGGGAGTTGGTTGTTGATTGACAGCAGCAGAGACAGAGTTTTGCCTGGTGACAGATGAGGAAATTTTGCTGCAGCTGTTCCAGGAGTAATTCAAGACGATCCCTTCTTCAAAGGAGAATTAGTGTCTCCAAAGGAGTGGGTTAGCAGGCAAAGAGCTCTGTCATCTCAGAGAAAAGGATGATACCTTTTTTCATCACATTAAACACTGGCTAAAACTTCTTCATTTCTTTTTAAGGCGGTGAAAAAAGGTGTCATCATATGCCCAACCTCTCCAAAAGGCTAAACCTATCATCAGTTTCACATCACGGATTTGAAAATAACACAGAAATTACACATTTTTGTTCTAGCTACAAAAAGCATTCATTCACTTGTTTGGTTATCCACTCTGACTTTTTATAATAGAAGAGAAACTGTCAGTGGGCTCTAAGGAACATACTTGACATCCTTAATATTTTTATGTAAAATTTTTATCTTAAATTTTATATCTCAGCTATACTTTCTTCTCTAACTAGGCTATCTCGATACATAAAATGATCAGGTCTTATGCTTTTTTAACGGGATTACAAGATGGCTAGATCAGGGAATTTCCATAGACATGGTACACTTAGATTTCAGCAAGAGATTCCCTATTCTTATGACAAAGATGGAGAGATATAGGATCGATGGCAGCACTTCTAGTTGGATTTAGAACTTCAGTGGTCTGCTGATAAATATTTAATAACTGACTTGGAGGAGAAGTATGCCTAACACACTTTAAGTTTATTCTGCATCATTAACATTTTCTCCATCACCTTCTTAAGTCGAGAAAATCAATAAAATAATAAATCAAACCCTGATTTGTAGCCTTTGCCCATTTCTGAGGCAGGCACACTCACACTGAAGATTTAACAATAGGCTCTTAGGAACTGGTTCAAGCTGCCTCTAGCACTCCCTTGGAACTGGTTGAATAACGCTATTCAGAAAGCAACCGTGGGCCATCAATCTGGAGGGAAATCTGCATTGGAGTACTCCAGGGATTTCTCTGTGTCTCTCTGCTGTTTACCATTTTTGTTACTGATTTGAGGAAGGGCATAAATGGAGTGGTTATTAAATTTGCAAAGAAGTCAAGATGGCAGCCTGAGAGTTTTCAAGTGTACCTGGCTCTTCAGTACCCCTTAAACAAATAAACACAACTGAATGGAAACATTAAAGAGAAGGTAAATGGTCTAGAATAAAAACCAACCAAAATTAGACACCAGCAAAGCAGTGCCTATATTATTTTTTAAGACTTGAGCTAAAAGTACTAGAAATAATGTAGGGTGAGGGGAAATCACATAAGATATAGTAAAGGATCCTCTGAAACAGCAAATAACACATTCAAAGAAGTTAAGCAAGAACACTAGAAAGAAAATCACAAAACAAAATTAAAACACTTAAAGAAAGTAAGCAATTACAGGCGAAAATGGATAAAACATAAGAATAAAAAAAAAGTAGCAAATAATAAAGAAGACCAATATGGAAAATAAAATAGAAAACTTGGAAGAATCAATAGAATCAACCAATAATAGCCTCACCACAGCCAACATAGATCAACCAGAAGAAACACAGGCATAAAAATAATTTAATTATCCAAAGAATTCTGGATAATTAGAATAATTTGGATAATTGGAAAACACACAGCATTAAGTCAAAGCTATGCCAGATGAGAGGTAGCACAAGCAAGTAGACAAGAGCATGGGGCTAGGATTCAGGAGATCTGGGTTTGAATCCTGTATCAGAAACTTGTTCGTTATGTAACCACAGGCAATTCAATTCAAGAAATATTTTGTTAAATGTGTATGTATGTAAGGCACTGTGCCAGGTTCTGGGGATACAAATATGCAAACAAAATTATCCAAGCCCTCAAAAATCTTCCATTCTTTTTTTAAAAATCTGTTTTATTTATGCCTCTTATTTTTATATTAAAATTATTTCTGGGAATAAAGTTCATGTGGGCAGAGGTAGAAGATGGAATATCATACATGGCAAACAGCTAGCAGGTTTGTTTGACTCAGAGACAGAATTCATGAAAGGAAATAATAGGGGGAAAATCGGAAAGGCAGATGGGGGCCAGATTATGGAGGGCTTTAAATGCAAAAGGATTCTGTAATTTATCCTACAGTCAATTTGAAGTTATTTAGGTTTTTCAATATACGTGTTTTAGGAATATCAATTTGGCAGCTATGTGAAAGATGAATTGGAAAAGGGAGAGACAGGAGACAAGGAGACTAATTAGGAAGCTATTGCAATAGTCTAAGTGAGAAGTCATGAGGGCCTGAATTAGGGTAGATGCTCTGTGAGTGGAGAAGACAGATACAATAGATGATGCCGAAGGAGAATTAACACATTTTGGCAACTGATTGGAAGTGGAGATGAGGGACAGGGAAAAGTCAAAGATCGCTCCATGATTTCAAACCTTAGTGACCAGAAGGATGGTAGTGATGCCAAGTGAAATGACAAGATGTTGTTAGGCTGGGACTTGCTGAATTTGAGTTGCCTGTTGGGATATTGAAGTGGAGCTGTTGAGCAAGAAGCTGGCAAAATGGAATTGGAGGTTAGGAACGAGATTAAGAATGAATGTATAGATTTGGGAATCAACTACATAGAGATGATCATGGAACCCATGAAGCTGGAGAGATTGGCAAAAGGGAGATTGTAGGCGTGAGAAGAGGAGAAGGGAAGGGAAGGGAAGGGAAGGGAAGGGAAGGGAAGGGAAGGGAAGGGAAGGGAAGGGAAGAGAGAAGAGAAGAGAAGAGAAGAGAAGAGAAGAGAAGAGAAGAGAAGAGAAGAGAAGAGAAGAGAGCTCAGACAAAACTTTGGAGGAGGATAACTTTTAGTGGGCAGGAAGAACATGATGATCTGGGAAAGGGCAAGTCACAACCTCTCAGAGAGTCAGTTTCTTTATAAGATAGAGATATTGCCTGTCCTATTTACCTGTACAGGTTTGTTGTAAAGAAGCCTTAAAGTTTTTAGATGTAGAGATCTGCTTGGTGGAGATTCCAAGCATAAGGAATGATTTTAGAAAAGGCACCATAGCAGGAAAAAAATTTGGGATGTTTATGACCAGAAACAGTGTTATGACATCAAATAGTATGAAACAAAATATCTGTGGCATAATATGATTAAATTTTGGGAAAGGGATCCTAGTGCAGGAGAAATAACATTGGATTTTGAGCCAAAAGTAGGTTCAACTTGAACCTTCTAGTCTCTGTTTCCTCATTTGTAAAATGAATGGGTTGGACTAGATTACCTCTTATGTCCTTTCTAGTTCTATACCTATAATATTATGATAGATCTCAACACAGCAATCTTAGGATTGCTTTGAGGTTAGAAAATTTAGAAATTACAAAAGAATTTTAATTTGACATTCCAGTAAACTATCAAAGAAAACTCCCCTGAAATAGTAAAAATAATCTGTGATTTTCAAATAAGAAGAATCTACAAGACCACAACAAGTAATAACCCAAGAGTCAACCCTCCCAGACACAATATAGCTTAACTCCAATAATATAATGATCAGGAAAAAAATACTTCAAAATTCTGGAAGACTGAAATTACCTACCAAGGAACTATCAATCAGTATCAAAGCAAAGGGACAATTGAAGAAATTGTAATACAACATTTATACACACACATACATATATATATACATATATGTATGTGTATGTATGTATGTATGTTTGTGTAATTAAGGTGCATGGGCTATGGTAGCCAGAATTAGCTACTCAGCAAAATTCAGTGTGCTACACCAAGGAAAGAAGCAGAAATTTGAAAAGCATCCAGACTCTGAAAAATTTGTGAAATTTCCACTTCCAGAGAATCCCTCAATAATACAGGCAAACCTCCTGGCCCAAAATGTAAGTACTTAGAACAACCCACACTTCTCAAGGGAATATATCAGTTGTCAACAATGTAAGAACCTTCAGAATATCTTATTGGCCAACTTACTAAACATTTCAGAAGGGCATGTTAGAGAAACAGAAAATATGGGGAAAACAAAAACCCAAAAGAGGGAAAAGGAATAGGAGCAAGGTAATCTAAGAGAAACTCACATCAATCAATATTCATTAAAAAGCCTAGTATGCTTCAGGTACTGTGTTAGGTCCTGGGAATACCTATCTTTGATAAAAGTAAAGTCTAAGGTAAAGATAACTATATAAATATTAACATAAAATAAAGGAATTTTATAGTTTTTTGTTAAATTTGCATTAATAACAAAATAAGTGTGTATTCTCTTCTTACAGAATGGCTGAAGAAAAGATAAACCTAAAAATGAAAAAAAGCAAAATAAAAATGAATTAAGTTCTTCAATTAAAAAAAACTAGAGGAAGAAGTAGTACTGTATTTGTCATAACTGTGGAAAGAAGAAACTTTTTTTAAAATTTTTTATTTTCGGTTCCAAATTCTCTCTCTCCTTTCAGCCCCTCTCCCATTCATTGAAGGCAAGCAATATGATAGGAGAAGAAAAACAGTTTTATCAATACAATATATGTAAAAAATGATTAGAGAAAAAGTGGATAATTAGAGGATAAAGATTCAAGGATTTTCTCTGCACAAAATAATACCTCTAAAAATAAAGAAAAGAAATATATTGAGAGGGGATATTTATAGTAAACACATACCTATTGAGAATCTACAAAGAATTGATACATATCTACAAGATGAATACACATTCCTAAGTGGAGCAATAATCAAAGGAAATGAAAAGAGAATTTCAAATGAGAAAATACAAATTGTTTTTTTTAAAAAACCACACATATGAAAAGATGTTCAATTTCACTGAAAAAACAAAACAGAGAAATGTATATTAGAACATCAAGATACCACAATAGACTCACAATAATAGTAGTAGTAACAACAAAATTAAATATCACTTTAATGTTTGTAAGCCACTTTTGATATACTATCTCATTTGATCTTATATCCTGTGAGGTGGGTGCTATTATTATCACTCTTTTATAGATGAGGAAACTTGGGCTCAGATAGGTTAAGTAACTAGTCCAGGGTCACAAAGCTAGAAAGAATCTTAGTCAAAAATGAATTGGAAATTGAGGGGATGCCCATCAATTGGGAAATGGCTGAACAAGTTATAGTATATGGCTGTGATGGAATACTATTGTGCTATAGGAAATGATGGCAGGATGGTTTCAGAAAACCTGGAAAGACTTACATGACATGATGCAAAGTGAAGTGAGCAGAACCAGGAGAACATTGTGCACAGTTATAGCAATAGTGTAATGATGCTCAACTGTGAATTAGGGCTACATATGTGATAAGGTAAAGAAAATCGATCAAATTCTTAGATCTTCTTATTCCTCTTTTTACCCTGTAAATGCCACATTAAAGAAAATTTTAAAGCCCTACAAGTTCTAGTCCTTACCACTTAGCTCCTCAGCCTACTCACATCCCTTTTGCAACTTCTCCACCCCACTTCACCCATACTCAAAGATGGTTATAACTTTGATCTTACCATCCCCTGCAATTGTTCTGCCTCCATGTTTAAGAATTCTGAAATTCTCTTATCTGACTATAATCTGGTGGCTTTTCACCTTTCCCTCTGCCTTCCTTTACAAAACCTTACTCTTTGTCCTCACCATGATTTCCAGTCTCCTGATCCTTAAACTCTTTCCCAGGCTATCTCCTCTGTACTACCCACTCTCTTCTCTTTTCCCTATCTTGATCCGTTGGCGAACCAATTCAACTCTACACTATTTTCTTTTGAATCCCTAGTCTCCTTATCATGTCACCATTTATGCCCTCCCAAGTCCTAGGCTCAAATTACTCCCATCATTCACTGCTTTTGCTCCTGCGTAAGTGCTGCTGAACAACTATAGAGAAAGTCACACAACCATTCCAACTGGGTCCATTACAAATTTATGTTACAGAATCTCAACTCTAGGTAATCCTACTATATTAACTCCTTTACCAACTCACCATCCCACTCTCCACAGGGGTTCTTCCAAATCTCCACAACAATTCTTCATCCCCCATCAAACCTCCTATGGCTCTCCCTCCCCCCAGGATCAGTTGAGATCTTTGTCTCATATTTTACAGAAAAAATTGAGGTCAATTGCCATGAACTCCCTCTTCTCCCCTCTTCCTCATCTTATGTCACTTAGATGCCTTCTGTCACTTTCATGTCATACATGATGTGACTTTATTCCTTACCAAGCAAGGTGAGCTAATCTACCTACTGTAGAAATCCCAGCCCAGCCCAGCCCCTCTAACAGATTGTCTCCTCTGTCATTCCGACTCTTTCATTTATTCATTCTCTCTCCCTCCCTCTCTCTCTCTCTCTCTCTCTCTCTCTCTCTCTCTCTCTCTCTCTC
>NW_020954596.1:58394441-58651206 GCF_900497805.2 Vombatus ursinus
TCTCTCTCTCTCTCTCTCTCTCTCTCTCTCTCTCTCTCTCTCTCTCTTTCCTCATTCCCTACAAATATGGCCATGTCTCTCCCATCCTGAAAAAAACTTTCATTTGATCATTTCATCCCAGCAACTATTGCCCTACATCTATTCAGCCTTTTGTAGCTAACTTTCTTGAAAAGGCTATCCATAATAGGTGCCTGCACATTCCTTACTCTTACTCTCTTCTCAACCCATTACAATCCAGCTTCTGACTCTCTTGTTCCACTGAAACTACTTTCTCCAAAGATACCAAGGATCTCTTAGCTGCCAAATCCAATGAGTTTTCCTCAATCCTCATTCTCCTTGACCTCTCTGCAGCCTTTGACACTGTTTATCACTTTCTCCTTCTTGATACTTTTTTTTAACTAGGTTTTTGGGACACCACTCTCTCCAGGTTCTCCTCCTAACCATCTGATTGATCTTTCTCAATCTCTTTTTCTGGATCCTCATCTAGGTCATGCCCTCTAACTGTAGGTGTCTCTCAGGGTTTTATCCTGGGCCCTTTTTTCTTCTTCCTCTATACTACTTCATTTGGTGATCTTATCAGCTCCCATGGATTTAACTACCATATCTATATGCTAATGATCCTCAAATCTACCCATCCTGCCCCAATCTCTCTGCTGACCTCCAAAATCTCCCATCTTCAGTTACCTTTGGGACATCTCAAACTGGATGTCAATAGATATCTTAAAGTAAACATGTGCAAAACAGAATTCACTAGCTTCTTTGACCCCCTCCTGTGGTAATATGGATTGAGGAAGGCAAGATCATCCTCCCAGTCCTTTAGTTGTGCAACCTAGGAGTCATCCTGGATTCCTTACTCGCTTTCACCACTCATATCCAATCCATTGCTAAGACCTTTTCAACGTCTCTCAAATATGTCCTCTTCTCTCCTCTGACACTGCCATCACTTTGCAGGCCCTCATCCTCTCACACCTGGACTACTACAATAGTCTGCTAGTGGTGTGTCTGCCTCAGATCTCTCCCTACTCCAATCTATTCTCCATTCGAACAAGAAACTGATTTTCCTTAAGCATAGCCACCCCACTACTCAACAAACTCTGGTGATTCCTTATCACCTCCAGGATCAAATGCAAAATGCTCTGTTTGGCATTCAAAGTCTTTCATATCCTAGACCTTTCCTACCTTTCCAGTCTTCTTTCACCCTACTCCCCACCATGTACTTTTTGATCTAGGGACCGCCTCCTGGCTGTTCCATGAACAAGCCACTCTAATCAAATTTTGCCATGATCTTCCACAGGCCCTCACAACTGACACTATCAAAGGCCTTGGTGAGATTGACAAACATTGTGGACAGACCTTTGTTCTGCTCCTGGCATTTCTCCTGGAGTTGTTGGGCAACAAACACCATATCAACTGTTCCTTGACCCCTTCTGAAGCCACCCTGGCTCTTAGGTAGATGACCATCTTCCATGATTCCAGGTGAAGAATCAGCTGATTAAGGAGGACTCTGGCAAAAATCTTGACAGCAAAGACAAAGAGAGAGACACATCCCCCTCCCCTATGTGGTTGTCATAGGATAACTCATTTCCTTTTCCTTTGCAGAGATGGACAATGGAAGCATGCTTGAACTCCTGGGGAATAACCTCCTCTTGGCATATAACCCAGAAGATATCAGTCAGCTTTTGTAGGAATGGTGGACCCCCAGCCTTGTTGATCTCTGCTGGTATGGAATCAGTACCAGGTGCTTTCCTAAGCAAGAGGAGCTTAATGGCATTACAAAGTTCTTCTTCAGTGGGAAGTTCAGCTGGAGAGGTATTGACTTCAACATGAGGTAAATAGTCAATGACTTCAGCACTTGTTGATAATGGTCTATTGAAAACAGTATGAAAGTGTTCAGCCCATCTCTCCAGGATCATGTCCTTATCAATGATCAGTGTGGCTCCATCAGCACTGAGTTGCAGAGATGCACCCAAGGTCTTTGGCTCATAAATAACCTTCAGGGAATTGTTAGGATGCTTTAGATTGTTACAATCAGGGTAAAACTGAATTTCATCTGCCTTCCTACTGAATCAAGAATCCCATGTCTCTCTAAGCTTTGTTAAAGTATAATACTTTACTTTTGATGTCATTAAATGCTGCCTTTTAGATTGAACATCTAAATGAACTATCTTGCCAGTAGACCCTGTAGAGTTCTTTATTTTCATTTAGTAGTTTCTGAATTTCCCCATCATTTTCATCAAACCAATCTGAATGTTTGTGAGTGTTCTGGCCCAGATAAAATAATGCAATGCTGTTCACCAAATCTCTGAAGGTTGCCCACTCTTTTTCTGCTCCACTTTTACCAATAGTGTGTTGTCTCAGCTTTCATTCCAAGTCAGTAACAAACTGTTCACACACACACACACACACACACACACACACACACACGCACACGCGCACGCGCTCACACCCACATACCACTTTAATTTGTTGACACCGAGTCTTCTGATAGTCACCATGCCTTGGAGTCACCACTTTTGTTGAATGTTTAGCTTGGAGAGGAGAAGTCTATGATCCAACACTCTGTACCACACATCACCTTTGTCACTCTCACACGCTGTCTGTTTCTTCTTAAAATGACATAGTCTGTTAAGTGCCAATGTTTGCTGTGAGGGTAGATCCATGAAGTTTTGTTGCATTTAGGTAAATGGAGGATAGTGTTGGTAATGAGACATACAAGTCTTCAGTAGTAAGTGACCATTGCTGTTTCTGACTCCATTCTTCCCAAGGACTCCTTGCCATGTCTGGCAGTCTGTACCTACTCTGGCATTAAAGTCACTTTCGGGACATTGATGATGAAGGTCTCCAGATCTTCATAAAATTTTTCTTTGACCTCATCAGAGTTCATCATGGTAGGATCATATGCACTGATGATGGTGGCATAGTACTTTCCTGCAAGTGGCAATCACATTGTCATGAGCCTGTCATTCACTCCTTTTGGGAGGCATACAAACTTGCTGACTAGATTGGATTTGATTGTGAAATCTACATGAGCCTCATGGCATTCCTCATCACTACAGCCACTCCAGAAGGAGTACTGAGGGACAATAGTACTGAAGGAAGAAATACTGAAGGACGGTACGTGCCTAGAAAGCCAAAGTCCATCTTTTCTTTTGCTTCTGGTTCTTCCCTGGAGTTCCCTGATCCTCTGATTCCATTACAACAATATTAACAATTTATACAGACACTGTTGTAGGGCTTGTAAGGCACTGTCCTCATAATTCTCCCTAGGAGGTAGGTAATACAAGTATCATCCCCATTTTATAGATGAGAAAACTCAGTATTTATGAGGTCAAATGATGTGCCCCTGATCGCAGAGCCAGTAAGTGAGATGGGATTCAAATGCAGGTCTCTCAACTTCAAGTCCTGTACTCTCATCAACCGTATCACATTGCCACTCATTGATATAGGATGAATATGAAAAGCCTTCTGTCCAAGAACCAGTGGGAGAGGAACATTGGGTACCCTGAGGCATGTATAGCCATGACTTCTCCATAATGCATCCAGTTGTAAAGACATCTCAGTAGGGTGGAGATGGGCAAAGCTGAGCATAAGCAGCTGGGTCGGGCCCAGAGAGCCACTCTGTGTCTGTGCCAAAAATAGAATTCTCTCTCCCAAACCCCTGCTGGAACCACTAAACTGCACAATCATGGTCACGTTGGCAGAACACAAAAAGTAAGAGGAGCAATGGCCTCTGTTGACAATGCAGGGCTAAAGTAGAACAGTGGTATTTGTTAATAGCCAATCTCCTCCAGTGAATGGCTTTCACTCCTCTGAAGGTTATTCCTCTTCCGCAGCAACGTCATTTGGCTTCTGAATGGTACAACAGGCATATTATGTAACAATGGTGGGACAAGTGAAAAACAACTGAGAGACACAGGAGTGCCATTTTTCTTTTTCTGCTCTGAGTTTTGGGTTCTATGCTGCTTCACTTTCTGGCCTAGGGACATCAGGGTCCAGGTGAACTAATTGCTCAAATTCAATTCAAGTACTTGATTGCTTGGGACAAGTCTAAACAGCCCTAGGCTCTCTCACTGAGCTTTGATGAGATCAAAGAACTAACACATGCATGTCTTAAATGATAGAACATTATGAGCCACTTCACTGTGTTGCTTTTATTACCTGCACAGCTCTAGAGTCAGGCCTGGCAATCTGGGGCTGAGAAAACAATAAAGAAAAAAATATCCTGACTTAAAGAGCTCTACTAACCCTGGGCTCTCCCTCTCCTGCCCCTGATGTACTTTTCTCTCAGTCTCCCATGTTACTACTGCCTTGTTTCAGTTTTTCCCACACCTGTTCTTTTCATTCTCCTCCTGAATTCTCTGCAATTCCACTTAACCCTGCTCCTTCTCCACACATTCACCAAACCGTCTTACCACTCCTTGCTCCATCCTGCCTTTCCTTTAGCTCTTTCACCTATTTTTTGTTGGTCAGTTCATTCAATCAACATCTATCCATGACCCCGGGAAGACTGTGGGCTCACACTGAGTTTCTGTGTTTTTTAGTCTTCTTGACATTGGACACTATTGCTTCCCCCTTTCCTTGATTTTGGCAACATAACTTGATATTGGTTTTTCTTGCTATTTCTCTGACCTCTCCTATACAGACTCCTCATCTTCTTGACCCTTAAATGTGGGTGCTCCTAAAGCTCTCTTCAATCATGTTTTCTGTCTACTCACCCTGAGAGTTATCATCTGAAATGATACTGTCTTCTTCTTTGGATGCTCTTTTCTGGTAATAGGAAAAGGGGAAGCCTTAGGGACATACCCTGAGACAGGAGACTAGTTAACTTAGCTGGGTGGCTATTTCTCATAAATATCCATTGCCCATTGCAACCTGATCAACTCAGGCCAGTCCCCCAGCTCCTTCTGGACACCAATTGATAGAGATTTATACACCTCATCTTTCCTCCACAAAACCACTCCACTATGACTCCCAATAATAGGATCAACATCTATTACTAATCTAATTGGGACCCATGCATGGCAAGAAGACTGGAAAGCCCCTGCCATAGTAGTCTCAGGTTTGATTGACATTCCACTGGCCTATAAGTCAACACACTTATCTGACCAGCTACACACATGTGGATGTGACAGAGGGCTGTGTCCAACTGAACCAATGCTTTATCTTTGCTGAATAGCTTTTCCATGCTATTGTTAAATAATCTTTTGTTAAAGGTTACATAGCCTGTGAGTTTATTATTTCATTCTAATCCCGGGTCTGAACCACAAAACTGGCCTGAGTCAGGTCCAAAACTTGGCCCAGAACACTTTCCCAATCACATAAAATGATGACATTCATTCATTGTGATTTCGATCAGGAAGAAAACATCCGCTCACACAAAGGGTTGGGCGAAGAATCCTTCTCTCAAGCTTCTCAGCTGGAAGGCTTCACTGCTGACGATTATTAATAGGTGGACGTGCTGATGTCATCAACTCTGGCCTCCAGACACGAGACTTCCCAAATTAGGTCTCCAGTATTGAACTTTCTCTCAAGCTCTGGTCTTATGTTTCCAATTGTTCAGTGGATATTTGCACTTAAATGTCCTGCCAATATCTCATATCCAACTTGTATAAAACTGAGCCCATTTGGGAAGAACAAAATAAAAGCAGCTAGATATGAAGGGAAGCTGTTGATGGGGGAAAAAATCTTTGCATCAAAAGTCTCTGAAAAAGGCCTGATATATAAGCTATATAGGGAATTAACACATATATGGTCAAAGGATATGAACAAACAGCTCTCAAAAGAATTACAAACTATTAAAATAATTTTAAGGTTTTGCTTCACACACAGCAAATTACCAAAGATGACAAAGGATGTTGGACTAAAGGAAGACAGGCACACTCTATTCACTGTTAGGAGAGTTATATATTGGAAAGCCATTTGGAATTATGCTGAAAAAGTGACTAAAATGTCCCTACCCTCTGCTAGAGATCCCATTGCTAGGCATATGTACCAGAGAGGTCAAAGGAAGAAGGAAAGGTGCATAATACACTGAAATATTAAAGCATCATTTTTTTGTGGTAGCAAAGACCTAGAGACAAAGTAGATGCTCATCAAATGGGGAGTGGTCAAACAAATTGGGGTACATAAATGTGAAGGAACATAAATGTCCTGTGAGAACAATGAATATGTAAACCACATAATAGGAAGAATTATATGAACAAAGTGAAGAAAGTAGCACTAGGAAAATAATAGATACATACAATAACTGCAATTTAAATGGAAAGAACAAAAAAAAAATCTGAATGCTGGCCTTGGAAAACAGTTGAGAAAATGCAGCAAATTCCCTTCTTTGAGAGGTGGGTGATGATGGGGTCATGGGGTAGAATATTACATATATTGCCAGACTCCACTGACATGTTTGATGGTTTTGCTGAACTGTATATTTTCCTTTATTTCTTAAAATTTTTGGTTATAAGACAACTCTGAAGGACTTGATGAAAAATGCTCTCCACCCCCAGAAAGAGAACTAATGAACTCTGAGTGTAGATTGAAACATATTTTTTTTACTTTCTTTACTTGCTTTTTTGTGCAAAATTGTTAATATAGAAATACATTTTACATGATTTCATATGCATAATTGATATTATGTTGCTTGTCTTCTCAATGGGTGGGGGAGGGGCAAGAGGGAAGGGAAGAATTTGGAACTCAAAATTTTAGAAATTATTGATGTTAAAAATAAATAATAATTTAAAAGAAAAAATAAACTATAAAAAATTCTTGGTTATAAGGGATGACTTCCAAGGTAGAGGTATGTGTATTTGTGTGTGTGTGTGTGTGTGTGTGTGTGTGTGTTTGTATGTGTGTGCTTGAGTGAGTATAGGATATATTCAGTAATGAAAGTAACTTAAAAATAAGCACCATCTATTTTTTTAAAAATTTGAAGAGCCAATAATGAAATAAAAACAACAATCTGTAAATTCATCTTTCTTTTTAAAAAATTTTATTTATTTAATTTTAAATTTCTGGAATAAAACAAGCATCTCCATAACATAATATAATAAAAATAAGATGATTATACATGAAGCTGCAAATCTATTATGTACAACTTGCTATTCCTTTTGCATATATATTAATGTTGTCAGGTAAATTTCTTTTTTTTCCTCTTTACCTTTTCATTCTCCCTTTCTCCAAAGTAACTCTTACATGGGTTAAATTTTCCCAGGCTTGTATGGGGAGAATCTCTAGTGAGGGAGGGTGTGGTAAAGCTGATGAGTGATGGTGGTAGTTATTATGTAGAAGCCCAGTGGAGGTGTGTGGGCTAGAACTTGGACAGGCATGTGTGTGTTTGTGTTTGTGGTATGTGTAGGTCCTACCTTGGGTCCTAACTGCATTCTCTGGTGGGATTAGTCTGGAGAGCCTTTAGTGGGTGACCTGTCCATCTAATTCTCACCTCCATATATGTTGTCTCCCGACTTAGAAAGTGACTTCTTGGGGGCAAAGATTTTCTTACTGTTTTATTTCTATCCTCAGTGCTTAGCTTTGTACCAAGTAAGCACTATTAAGTGCTTGATTCATGAGTTTTACACACATTTTCTTATTTGATCCTCACAAAAATCTGGGGAAATAGGTACAAATGCAACAAATCTTTATTAAGGACTTTCTGTGGGCATAGCACTAGGCTAGGCATTGGGCAAGATAGAAAGTTTCAATATGATGTTAGAGCCTGTAATCTAGTAGGAGTGACAATAATATTACTGTTTGTTATCAAGCATTGGTAGACACTAACACAACAACAATATACAATATTACATAACAAGTATATTAGAGAATTGAAGGGTGAAGTACTACGTGAGGAACAAGTATTATATTCCCATTTTTTAAATGAGAAAACAGGTTCAATAGATCATGTGAGCTGTCTAAAGTCATAGTTACATAAGTAGAAAAGCCAGGATTTGAACAAAGTTTTCTGACTTCAAGTCCATAGCTATTTCCGTTATACCATGTTCATTATCCCTTGTATCAGTGGTCTCCATGGTGGGGTACCACGTGAAGGGGTTTGTTATGAAACATCCATCGTGTGGGAAGATGGTATCCATCCCACTGTCTCCGTAATAACCCATCACGAGGCTTGTCTCCAGTACAACCACACCTGTTGCTGTAGCCATCCTTTCTGCTTTTGACTGAGTGTGGCCACTCAGGGCAGTTATAACTGGAGCACCCATGGTAGCAACTGTGTAGACGCTACTGGGAAAATCTTACCCACCCCCAGCATACCTACTTCTTCCCCTCCCCCATCCCCTCATAGCTACATTGGTTCTCCCCTTCCCCAGCTTCTGTACTCTGAGTCAGGGATGTGGAAATAAGAAACCTCCCTCCCCACTTTCATTTTGGTTGAGACAGAGTAAGTGAGTAGCACAGGATTAGCAGACATGAATGGGTTCCAATATGGGTCAGAGATTTCATCATGTTTTCCTTACCTCCAAAGACACCCCTCTTTCAAACTTCTCTGTATTTGTGCGGGGCATACTTTTCCTTAACTACATTTACAACCTCCTTATTATCCTCACCTCCTCACCTTAACTCACCAGCCATTTCCACGCAGTTGCCAAATATTGTCTTCTCTAGCTGTCTCTCATATTCAGCTATTACCTTCCACTCCACCTCTTACCTGGACTATTGCTTTTGTTGTTGTTCAGTCATTTTCAGTCTTATCTGACTCCTCATGACCCCATTTGAAGTTTTCTTGGCAAGGATACTGGAGTGGTTTGCCATTTCCTTCTTCAGCTCGTTTTATAAATGAGGAAACTGAGGCCAACAGGGTTAAGTGACTTGCCCAATATCACACAGCTAGTAAGTGTCTGACGTTAGATTTGAACTTAGGAAGATAAATCTTTCTGACTTCAGGTCTGGTGCTCTATCCACTGTGCCACCTAGCTGCTCTAGCAATGGCCTCTTTTGAAAAAGTAGCATTTTATTTTTTCCCAATTATATGTAAAATTTTTGATATTAATTTTTACACAATTTTGAGTTCCAATTTTTTTCTTTCTCCTCTCCCCTCTTCCTAAAATGGAAAGCAATTTGATATAGGTTATATATGTGTAATCATGTAAAACATTTCCATATTGATCACAGTTGTGAAAGAAAAAACAGGTTGAAAGGAAAAAAACCCACATAAAAAAGTGAAAACAGTATGCCTCAATCTGCATTTGGAATCTGTCAGTTCTTAATCTGGATGTGGATAGCATTTTCCATCATGAGTCCTTTATAATTGTTTTGGATCATTATGTTGCTGACCAAAGCTAAGTCATTCATAGTTGCTCATCACACAGTATTGTTGTTACTGTGTACAATGTTTTCTTGGTTCTGCTCATTTCACTTTGCATCAGTTTGTACAAGTCTTTCCAGGTTTTTCTGACATCTGCCTGCTCATCATTTCACAACAGTATTCTATTACATTCATATACCCCAACTTGTTCAGCCATTCCCCTCAATTTCCAATATTTTCCTGGCAATGGCCTCTTACTTGTTGTTCTGTTTCAATTCTCTCACCACTCCAATCCTCTTATCCTTCATTCATCTGCCAAAATGATTTTCTTAAAACTCAGATCTGACCATGTTATTCCTCTGCTCAATAAACTCCAGTGACTCTGTTGTCCATCTGGCAAATGAAGCTGTTCACAACCTGGCCCCATCCTAACTTTCCAGGTTCCTACCTTTTCCTCCTTGCACTCTGGGGTCCAGCCAAACTGCCTTTTTAGCAGGCATCCAGTTTCTCCATGTCGAGATATTCGCCATATATAGTGCAAGAACAAACAATTGTGAATTGTCTCTGGTTATAACTCAGCAGGAAGTTTTTTTGTGTAAATTCATTCATCTTTCTTTGTGTTGTTCTGTTTAACAGATAGTACCATGCATTAATTTTCTGTTGGATATCTTACTTGTGTTTTTGGATGAGTTTGAAAGATATCCAGAAGGCAGTTTAGCTTTGTAAAATTTGGGTTAAGTATTTGGTCATAGACTCTGTGTCATCTGCTGGCCTTCAAGTGTTGCCTTTGACTTCTGCAGAACTCCCCAAAAGTTCCCATTTAATGTCTTATGCCGACCTAAGATACATCAAAACAATAATGGGGAAAGTTGTAATGTGGAAGGGATAACTGTAGCTTGACTACTCAAAGACCCGGCTAACAGATAGGTGGACAGGAGCAGGAAAGAGTGGGAATGAAGAAGGAAAACAGAAAGATGAAGGGTAGCTGAATGGGAATGGAATCTTGCTGGTATATGCCAGAAATGGCATACTACATGAAAAAATATTTTATTAGAAATATGACAATGAACATCAATAAACTTAACTAACCTCGAAGGCCAGAAGATAACACAGAGCTTGTGACCAAATACTTAACCCAATTTTACAATTATTATACTGTAGACTGTAAATACCCCATAAAAGAAAAAGAAAAAATACAGACTTCTTCTCTGGTGCAAAGGGAAGACCAAAAAAATTTACTCAGCTTTTACAGATGGTGAGGGTAATGTGTCCCTAACCCCCACCATATGGAAGGGAAAAGTGTATTGAGAAACTCCCAGGGGATGTGTCTATAATGGAATCAAACATGCTAATCAGGCCAGTGAGGACAGGATTGAAATCTTACTACAGTTCCCTGAACTATTCTTATTCTGAGTGTTTTAAGATGTCACAGCCTTCCATTACAATGTGAGCTCTTAGAGAGTCAGGTTTGTTTCACTCTTTTGTACTTGTATAATCAGTGCCTAGCTTAGTGCCTGGCACTAAGTAGGAGCTTAATTAGTGTTTGCCTATTGATTGCCTAAGGTCACACAGGGATATCAGATGTGTTGAACTATGCTGTGCATATATCATCCCAAAGAACACTAGCCAGAGTCTTGCCTGGGAGCAAGTCCAAGGAGGTGTCTTCATTATTGGCTCTGCCACAAGAGAAAGCCTTCCTCATTTATCTCTAGGCTCTGCTAAAATAGAATTTGTAGTAAGATTGAATCCTGTGTTGGGAATATGCCACTTCCTAACAACAGATCAAAATAGTAATTGTGGTTGGAGAAAACCCACTCTTTGCTATGTCATCCAGGGGTGGGGACCTCTAGGTCCTCAAGTGTGTGGCCCTTTGACCATATCCAAACCTCACAGAACAAATCTCCTTAATAAAAGGATCTGTTCTGTAAAACTTGGACTCAGTCAAAAGGCCACACCCAAGGACCTAGAAGGCCACATGTGGCCTTGGGTCTGCAGGTTCCCCACTCCTGCAGTCATATACTATGAGATAGATATTCTATACGTGCCTATTAATTTCTTGGAATTTGTATTATATGTCCTACTGAATCCTTTATCTGTTGCCATTAATAAGGAAGCAAAAGGACACTTCTTTTTACAAGAAAATAAAGGATTTTTAAATTTAAAACTGGGTAAGTTTGGCCTCAATGAACACAGTTTTCCTACCTTGAAACACTTAAATCCCATTTGGAGAGGATAGATTTACATTCCAGATGCATTATTAATGGGCTTCACACTCTATTCCCAGTAGAGATGACCTAGCATACCAACCTTTGTGTTTTTGGTGCTTGGAATGTACAACTTCTCCAGGAACTGCATTCTCCTAAGTGTTACTTCTATTTTGGGGATATTTATTCTTTATATAGAAACCAGTTCCCTTGTCAAACTAAATGATTACGTGAGACATTTTTCTGTTTCCTAAATGACTGAAGGGAATTTTCCTTGACTGTTGTCCACTTTTTTTCATTATAATCACAGATATGTTAAGTGAATGCAAATATCTTAGTGAGAATCCCAAATTGTACATCCTATATGAAGTAATGGTAAATTACATTTGTTGTTGGAAAGCAAATTTCATAAATGCTTTGAAAGTTTGCCTCTACTACTCCATTTTGCCTCTCTGCCAACAGGGCCAATGGTATGCTTTTGTTAACTTTTGATTGCAGCCCTGAATTCCGCAATACATATTTTGAACCTGGGTGTGAACCCAGAAATCTGGATGAATAACAAATGCTATGAATGGGAAATGGTCCACAAATAATTAGCACCTACGCAATATCTGACTGTTCCTATCCATGAGATGACCATATAAAGCAAAACAGATGGGCCCCATACCGGAACATTTTGTTCCTTCCCCCTCAGTAATACAGGGAGCTAGAAATAGAGAATTCTAGCCCCAGTTTCCTGGTGCAGAAAGTGAAATTTGTCATCTTTTAGGATGGTGTTGGGAAGTGTCCTGCACATTCCAGAAGATAGTAATCCCAGGCCTACTCCTAAAATGATGAGATTAGAACTAGAAGGGACACCCACCACTCTTTAATTTTGCTAATGAGGAAAGGAAGCCCAGATGAGGCAAACTGACTTACACATGGATGCACAGGCAATAAGATATAGGACTATGATTTGAAGGAAGTCCTCTCACATGAAATTTAGGGCCTGGCTTTGGCTACAGGGTCTTCTGCCACTGCCCTTCTCCTTTTCCTTGATGGTCCAAGCATTGCCAATAAGGAATTTGGCATTTTATAATCAAAAGTTAATCCTGCTACATTCCTTCCCATTCCTTCCCAGTCCCTTGGCATGGTAACAAGAACTGCATAGTCCTATAGAAACTTTATGTTTTTCAGGGAAAGGAAATTTCCCTGTGTGTAAAGACAAACGGAGGCACAAAGATTTCTTTAAAATGGCTGGTGTGCTCCTGTTTCAGCATTAGAAGGGGCGCGCTAGGCATATTCAGCCTAACTGGAAATTCAAACCAGCCATGTCTACTAATCGTCTAACTGGCCCGTGTCTGTGGAACAGAAACAGTGGTGGTTATCTTCTGATCTTTGTATCTAGTCAGGCTTCTTTGGAATATGTATACCCGTGGGACCTGAACCTGGAAGCCTTAAGTGGAGAAGGGTCAGATGGTCAGGACTGTAAGATTGCAGAATCTTGTTGTGCTGGAGAAAAGCGAGGGAAAGATTCAGAAAAAGTGATCCTCGCCTATTTGCAAAGGCAGTAGAACTCTCATTCACTGAACAGAGCTCACAATGATGGCTTTATTAATAATGGAGTCATGTTAGCTACTAATGTAGTTTAATATTCTGGAAGGCATTTATACTATGGCCAATGGGATTACTTCCTCCCCAATCAAAATATATTGGCAGCTTCCTAATAAGTTTTTAATAATGGATAAAGCATAGATTTATTCAAAAATGTCTGTCATCAGATTGCTTAAGAGAAGGACATTTTATGCTCTTAGAAAAATGACTTAGGCTATTGAAAGAATGAGGGGAAAAGGCACAGAAGATGTTTTGAATGAAGAGAGATTCACTTGTATTTTTTCTTTTCACCTTCACTTCAAATATTACTTTTTTTTAAAGGGGAAAGGAGTAAGGCTTTTCAAAGTAAAAAAAATTAAAATACGTTTACAATGCAAACTAAAAAGAATGTTAGCCGATCTTTTTTTTTTTTTTTGGTGGAAGGGAAAAAAAATGTGTACCATTATGCTGCTATAGAAACCAACTAGGGTATGTGGGATGGGAGGGAGGAAACAAAGGTACATTATGGGCCCATCCCCCATTTCTTGGTATCAGAGGATCCTATTTGAAGCAACAGTGATAAGTGTGGGCTCTGTTGTCCAGGTGATCTTTCTAATGGAAAGAAAATTTGTTATTTAATTTCCAATCTGCCCTCCCTGCTACTTTGATCCTAAAGATCATGGCCTGGTGGTTTAGCCCTGCACTGAAAGGCCAAGTTTGCTGGTGACCTATCTATTGCTTTATTCAAGTCCTCAGACCTAAGAAACATTTGCCCTAATCCTGCCTGTTATAGTGAGGCATGGGGAAATTAGACCTTTTGCTCTGCTTTACATATGTTATGCTCATGTGTTTAGAGATTTCTTAGAAGGTAACCCCAAAATGCTTTCACCTCTCTTAAGTCAGAAAATGCTCGTGAACATTTGGTTCCTAGGGCTTTTATTTTTTTTTTTAATTCAATTTTAAAAGCCTACATTACAAACGAACCCCAGCACAGGGAGAAAGGACGTAGCACGCATGATGTTCTTTCCAATATTTAACGTCGCATTGTATTTCTGCTTCTTATTTCTTTTATCTGTTCTTTTCAAAACACCATGCATGGCAGATGAACATTGAGCCAGTTATTTAAAACTGGTGTAACTTCAAGAAGTCACCTAAAATAAGAAACTAGGCCTAGATTGGCTACTTGTTATGTGACAGGCTATTGAAGAGCAGTAATATCTATTGAGTAGGACATGGAATCAAATTTTGGAATGGCTGGAATTTATATAGCACAAGATATTTCATTTCAATGGTTTCATTTGATCCTTTCAACAACACTGAGATATGTAGTGTGAGTATTATCATCTCCATTTAACAAATAAAAGGCACCAGGATGTTGGATTATGCAGCTAGTGTTAGAGGCATAATTTGAACCTGCCTCTCCTGATTCCAAGTCCGCTGCCAATATGAGACAGAAGTGGGATTTTCAGGAGTGAACTTTAAAAATTTCGGATCCTTGCCCAAACCAGGGATATGGAAATGTTGGATAAATCTAACTGAGATTTGGAGAAAATACTTGAGTCTTTTATTATTGTTCAGTTGTGTTTGACTCTTTGTGACTTCATTTTGGGTTTTTTTTGTTGTTGTTGTTGTTTTGGCAGGGGGCAAAGATAGTGGCATTTTTTGCCAGTTCCTTCTCCAGCTTTTTTTTTTTTTTTTAACAGATGAGTAATCAAGGCAAACTAGCTCAGTGACTAGCCCAGGGTCACATAGCTAATAAGTGTCTGAGGCCAGATTTGAACTCAGAAAGATGAGCCTTCCTGATTCCAAGCCCAGTGCTCTATCCACTGCGACACCTAGCTACCATATATGAGAGTCTACAAGTATTGAAAAAGGCAATGACAAGAGTAATCCTTGGGTAGCATCTCAACTTGAATTTTGGGCCCCCAAAGCAAAAATGTCATAACCCCCTTCCCCTTAACCTTTTAAAATGAACAGATTCATCGTATCTGAAAAGACTCTCTCCTACTGTGGGAAATAGTGAGGTGGGTGTGTTGGGGGGGTGACACAAAGTCTTAGAGAAGATTCTCTGTGGTGGGGAAGGGGGATTTGCACAGCTGGGGGGTCATCCTGATTCTAGCACCTGGTTGGGCAGAAAGGGCAGAATTTGCAGCTCCCTTGGGTGACATCAATTCATGACAAGGCCCATTCACTTCCATGGGGGCATGTTCCGGCTGCTTACTAATCTGTCTATACATTTGCAGAGTTTACCATGGCCCCCACTCACCTGCTGCTGAGCTCCACAGTCAAAACTGATTTCCACGGATCAGTTGGCCCTAGCTCTAAGGAAGACAGGGTGGAGGTGAAACTTGACATACAGAAGCTATGGAGAGATTTGGAAAAAGTTTCTTCTTTTCCTTCCCCCCTCTTCCTGGACTTCAACTTTGTCTCCCCACGAAGGAAGAAGGCTAGAAACCTGCTTTGGGCTCCAGGGTTTTTTTTCTTGCTGCATCTGGGGCTGCTGGTTAACTTGATTGATGAAAATACCAATCTAAACCATCTTGTTCTAGAATACTCCATCTGAGAATAGTGACTCACTTGGACCAGTCTGGGTGATTCAGTTATTGATCTTGTTCATGAACTGTGTCCCAGAAAAGGCACAATCAATTCAAGGGTGGAGGCTTCCCTGGCTGTTGGTACCTCGGGAATGATTTGTTATAGATCCGAACAGGCCTGTTCACTGTTTTTCTTTTTGTCCTGTGGCATTTCTTTTCTGTATTCTTGATTGTACAGCTAGATAGATTTGGGGCTAAAATAAGAACACTGTATTAAGCTTTTATGTTACAGACAGAAAAATCATAGGTTGATCCAACTTCCTAGTAACAAAAATGAAATTCCAAGAACTGAAGACTGCTCAAAGTCAAACTCTTTTTGGCAACCATTTGTTTGGCTGGTAAACTTTTGAGTGGTATTTGTATGTGCATGTGAGAATAACCAGCAGCTTGATGACTGTCTTCATTTTTAACTCTTTTACAAAAGAAAAATAGGATGGTAAATGAGACTGAAGATTTTTTTAAATTTAAAATTATGTAGACTTTTCTTTCTTTGAGGACAAGTCTTGCCAAGTCTGAAGTTAAAGCAAAAACCAGGCTTGATTTAAACCATACCAAAATGTGCTAAACATTAGTAATGGTCCTCTTTTTTTTTCCACTTGAACTCGACTGTTGGCATTTATATAGTCCTGGATCTTTCCTTTCAAAATAACTTAACTTTTAGAATATAAAGAAGTATGGCAAACTTTCTTTCTAAAAGGAACTTTTAGACAGATGAACTACCAGGAATATTAACCATCCGATAAATAGTATTTCAACCTAATTGGTAGGTCTTCTAATTCCCCCGCCCCATGATCACTGTCTTGTCTGATTGTCATTTGGCAGGGGAAGAGAGGGGTGCAGGCCTAATATTATACAAAAGATAGCCTGGTGCACTGGATAAAACAGTGGCTTCAAAGTCAAGAAGACGGGGATGTGAATCCCATTCCCAGACACTAGCTCACTTGCTATTCAAACCTGGACAAGTCAGTTAACCTCTGGGCCTCAGGTTTGGTGATAATTATAGCACTTACTTCACAGTGTGGTCATGAGGTTCAAATGAGATAAAGTAGGAAAAGTGCTATGGTGCTATCCAAATGTAAGCTATTAATCACTCGTACATACCACTTCTAAAATTAGTAATCTACTCTGAAAATTTTAGGCTACTGTGTAATATTTGAATATTTCATTATATTTTTGCTAAGATTATGTGAGTCTATCTTGTTTATTGATTATTACACTGCTCATTATAGGGGCAGCTAGGTGGTGAAGTGGATAGAGTGCCAGGCCTGGAATTAGGAAGACTCATATTCCTGAGTTCAAATCTGGCCTCAGACATATACTAGCTGTGTGACCCTGGGCAAGCCACTTCACCCTGTTTGCCTCAGTTTCCTTATTTGTAAAATGAACTGGAGAAGGAAATGGCAAGCTACTTCAGGATCTTTGCCAAAAACAAAAACAAACAAAAAATGGGGTCAGGAAGAGTTGGCTGTAACCGAAAACCACTGAACAACAAATAACAAATATTGTCCATTGTACATGGTATGCCAGGATGGCAACTTGAGATTTTATTTCCTGTTCCTTGGCTTGAAGCACTCTTACAGACTAATAAGCAAGAGGATAGAATAATGGAAAGAAGTCTTGTCCTGGAGTCAAAGTACCTGTGTTCAAATTTTGTCTCCATCACCTTCGAGCTATGTGACTTAGAGCAAGTCACTTGACTGCACTGGAGATGATCATCATAATCTTTGTGCCATTTATTGCACAAAGTTGTGAAGATCAAGTGGAGATAATGTGCATAAAGTGCTTGAAAAACCTTAATGTGGTCTACAAATGAGAGTTAATATGATCTAACAATTGGGCTTCACTGACAATTGTTTCAGTCCAGCGAAAAGGTCAATTTAAGTGAAAAAAATAAAAGAGACATTGGCATTCTATAGGCAAAATAACCATTTTATTGATTTTTTAAGTAGCTATGCTTCTCTAACAAAGATCTCTAATGTCCTATTGTAACACAGGGAGGCAACACTTGTTTTTTATTTGTTTATTTTAAAGTTATGCTAGTTGATGCAAGCTTTGGAGGGTCTTATCAAACTGAAGCCTTAAAGTATGTCTGGTAATGAACCCAAGCTATTCTTATACCAGTCCAACTAAGGGCAGAGAGGCTCTGCACAAGGTTGGCTGAAGCATGATCAATTTCTTGGTCACAGTGGCTCCTCAAGGGGATTGACTAGGGGAAAGGTTGCAATATGAGTCAGTGGAGGAAATACCCACACTGAGGAATGAGATCCTTGAAAACATAAGCATGTTGGTGACCCCCCTGTTTCTTTCCCAATCTTCTCCTTCCATGATCCAATTCAATTTAATCTGACCAGCATTTATTAAGCAGGTACTATTTTAAAAAAAACTTTATTATTTTTAAACATTCTTTTTTAAAAATTGAGTTCCAAATTATCTCCCTCCCTCCCTCACCTTTCTCAACCTTTGAGAATGTAAGTAATGTGATATCAATTATACATGTGAAATCACACATTACATTTCTATATTAGCCATGCTACAACAAAAAAGCAAGAAAAATAAAGAAAATGAAAAAAAAAAGCTTCAATCTGCATTCAGACTCCACTGGTTCTCTCTGGACGTGGATAGCATTTTTTATCCTAAGTCCTTCAAGGTTCTCTTAGATCATTGTATTGGTCAGAGTGACCAAATCTTTCACAGTTGATTACTCTTACAATATTGCTATTACTGTATACAATGTTCTCCTGGTTCTGCTCACTTCACTTGTATGAGTTCATAACATTCTTCCCAGGTTTTTCTGAAACTATCCTGCCCATCATTTTTTTTTTCCCTGCTCATCATTTCTTATAGCATAATAGTATTCCTTTATCATATACCATGACTTGTTAAGGTATTCCCCAATTGATGAGCATTCCCTCAATGTCCAATTTTTTGCAACCACAAAGAGGAGCTATTATATTTTCAAAACATTTTCTTAAGCACTGAGAAAAGAGGTGGAGAGACAGAGAGACAGAGACAGAGACAGAGAGAGAAAGAGAGAGAGAGAGAGAGAGAGAGAGAGAGAGAGAGAGATCATGTGTTCAAGGCTTGCATTCAAGTAGGAGAATATGACATGTACTCAGATAAAAATAATACATGCTGGGAAGGAATGGGTACAGGAGAGAGATCCAAACAAAATGCTCCAGAAAACCTTGATGGGGCAGGAGAGGGAAAGAACATCTTTAAGTTGTAGAGAAGAATGGAGATCAAGGAAAACTTCATGGAGGAGGTGGCACCTCCTTGAGCCTTAAAGATAAGGCTTCTGAAAGGCAGAGATGAGGACAGAGTACATTTCAGAAATGGTAGATAGCTTGTACAAATGCACTGAGTTGGAACATGGCCTATCATGCTTGGGGAAAAGGTAGTTGTCTAGTTTGGTTGGAATGTAGATACCATAGGAGTGATGTAAGGTGAAGGTAAAAAGTAGGTTGGAGTTATACTGTGGAGGCCATTAAATGCGAGACTGAGGACATTGTATTGAATCCTATAGGAAATAGTAGGCTATAAAATTTTTGAGCAGGAGAAATCACACGGTCAGGCTGATGGCTTAGGAAGACTATCGTGGCAGGTACGGGAAGGAAGATTTGGATAAGAAAGACTGAAGGTGAAAACAACAGTGAGGAGGCTATTATAACACTCTAAGAACACCAATGAAGAACTGAAATAGGGTTGTGACCTCATGTATGGAGAGAAGGGAATAGATGGGAGAGGGGACAGATGTGAGGGGTATTGTAAAAAGAGAATTAATAAGTACTGGTAAGTGATTGGATGGGGGGTGAGGGAGAGGACAATGTCAAGGATGCTAAACTATAATGCTTGGGCAGTAAGAAAATGATAGCATTCCCACATACAAAAACACAAATACACTAATAGGGACAGTGTTGGGAGAAGGGGTCAGTTTAGAGTGAAAGCTGATAAATTTTATTTGGAATGTGTTGAGTTGGCATGACATTTAAGTGGAGATATCATGTTACTAAAATTTAGAAAAGAGGTTATGGCTGAATATATGAATTTGGAAGTCATCCCCATCGAGGTAAAAATTGAACCTTTGGGAGAAGATCAAGTCACAAAGGGACAAAGTACATAGAGAAAAGATGGTCTTGCTCTTTTAAGTCCTGTGATGTCCAATCTCCTTTTCTCTGGTGAAATATTACCCATCCTTCAAGATCCAGCTCAGATGCTACCTCATTCCTTTTTTTTTCATATTAAACGTATTTTCACATTAATCATGTTGTAAAGAAGAATTAGAACCAATGGGAGGAATCACAAGAAAGAAGAAACCAGAGAGAGAGAGAGAGAGAGAGAGAGAGAGAGAGAGAGAGAGAGAGCAAGAGTGAGAGCGAGAGCAAGTAAATAGTATACTTTGATCTGCATATGTTCATATGGAGTTCAGACTCCATAGTTCTTTTTCTGGATGTGGATAGCATTTTTCATCATGAGTCTTTTGGAGGTGTCTTAGATCGTTGCATTGCTAAGAGGTAAGTCTTTCAAAGTTAGTACAATGTTCTCCTGGTTCTGTTCACTTCACTCAGCATTAGTTCATGTAGGGTCTTTCCAGGTTTTTCTGAAGTTTGTCTGTTCATTATTTCTTATGGAACAATAGTATTCCATTACATTCACATACCACAATTTGTTCAGTCATCCCCCAATTGATGGGCATTCCTTCAATTTCCAATATTTTGCTACCATGAGAAAGGCTGCTATAAATATTTTTGTACATGTGGGTCCTTTTCTCATTTTATGATCTCTTTTGGATACAGACCTAGAAATGTAATTGCTGGGTCAAAGTGAATGCAGAATTTTATAGCTCTTTGGGCATAGTTCCAAATTGCTCTCCAGAATGGTTGGATTGGTTCACAACTCCACCAACAATTCATTAGTGTTTCAATTTTCCCATATCTTTTCCAACATTATAATTTATGCTACCTCATTCTTAAAGCCTTCCCTGACACCTTCTGTTGGACATGTTCTCTTTTTCCTTAGTTCCCAGACAGTACTTTGTATCTCTCTTGCGCACTTATCATATTCTATTTTGAATTTCAGTTATCTGAATATGTGCCATATTACTCTGGTTAGACTGTCAGTTGCACAAGAACTAATATCTTATCTAAAGTTTGTTTCTTTTCCACATCTGTGTTCTGCACCTAGTTGGTACTTAATAAGAATTTTAAAAATTGAATCAAATTGAATTTATTTAATTCTATACATAACCCTCTAGCATACATTAGCATATTCTTATAATAGAAATAATAGTTCATACTTATACAGTGCTTTACAATTTACAATCCACTTCACTCCTGACAATTCTGTGAGCTAGTTGGTGTATTAGAGGAAGTATAAGGAGCATTCACATGGTCCTTTCAGTACTTGGAGTTCTACCAATAGAGGAGCTTGCAGAGTGAACAGTACTTTGGGTACAGTGGGCTGGAAAGTGTTGCTTTAGCAAAATTTTGTTTGAGGGTCTGGAATTTGACCTTGCTGTTAAAAAGTCCTTGTTATTAAAAATTGTAGTAACATTTCACTTGTGCATAGTGATCTATTGTTATAAGGAATTTATACACATATATATATATACACACATAGCATACATATATTATTTCTCAAAATGACCCAAACAGGTAGATAAGGAAAGTATTATTGCCTCTATCTTACAGAACCTTGGAGAGTTTCAGGGACTTGTCCAAAGGAATATTGCTAGAAAGCAAAGGAAGAGAATTCCACACGGCCCTGATGATTCTAAGTTCAGCACTCTCTCCATTATGCTGTGAGATAATGAATGCACTGCTCTGGATCCTATGCTTTAGAATATTAGTTAGGAATTTTCTTTGGGAGTGAGGCACTTAGCCTTTTTAAGTTTCACCTCACAAATATGTTCAGTGGGAAGAATCTTTCTTTATCTTGTGCCTTGGAGTCTTCAACATTGTGGGTGACCAAAAGAGCAAGACATTGTGAACAGGAGTACTAGAAAGAGCATTTTCATTAGTTTGAGTGTAAAAGAACCTGGGGTTGTCCTGTCAATGTATGACTTTGGGTAAAATGAAGGTTTCTCCCAGATGACTTCTAGTATTCTTGCTGGCTCTTAATCTAAGAAACTATGATTTATTTCCCACAAATAAAATTAGAGGTAGACTGGTCATGTATCAAGGTGGAGTCATAGCAAGTAGATAGACCAAGTGCTGCAGAGGTATCCATAAAAGAATGAGAGGAATGTCTCCTGTGTAGTGGGTATATCCTCCACAGAGAATTTATAGAGAAGAATAGAAAGAATCTCATAGGATAAGAAATTATGGCTTGCTTATGGCTTGGTTTTGTGTATGTCCAAGAAAGCAAGAAGATCATCTTTATATGTCCTCGAGGACCTAAAGCAGTGTTCAGTAAACAGCAGGCACTTAAATTGTTGGTGAGCCAATGAATGAGATTATTGTTTTATTTATTATTTTTATTATATTATTATTTGTTGTATTATTTATTATTATGATATTATTACTTATTTTTTTATGCCAGGGCTCTTGACTTTGTAGAAAACTTCCGTATTTGCATATTATTTTGCTTAGGCTTGAATGTCACGTTAGGGACAAAGTTAATTAATGCAATCTATTGCCACTGTATCCCAATCCATTATGCAAAGCATACACATTACACAAAACAGGAACGAATTTAAAATTAATCAATGTAATCACATCCCAAATGAGGGAGACAGAGAGAGACAAAGGCATAAATATACAGACCCCAACCATAGTGTGGAAGGTAGAGATTCACCCACACAAAGACAGAGCTTTGACACAAAGAAAAGGGGAATTGGTGTGGCTGAAGGGAAGGCGGCTGTTCACCTCCCCTCACTCCTTGCTGTAGCGAGGCAGGGCAGGGAATGAATAGTTTGGCAGAAGAGCTGCTGGCTGCATGTACCTGCCCGTGAGTGAGGGCGTGCAGATGCATGAGCGAGTGAGTGCCCTACATGTGCGCGTGTTTATGGAAGAGGGAGGGTACAGAGACCGTCTTTGTAAAAGGAAGCTGGCACAGAATGCCCACGTGGAAGGGTAGGGTGGGAGGCAGCACACCTTGGGCTTCTGATTCAGGTAGTCAATTTAACAGCATCCTACCCCTACCCTCACCCCCTGCCCCGCACCCCCAGCCTGCCGGCCCAGGCGCTGTCGTGCCCCTCGCCCCACACTTCTGTCCCACCTGCTCCCACCACATCTCCCCCAGCCAGCCTGGCGGATACTTGAGGGAGCAGAGTGTCCTTTTCAGGTGCTCAGACACGCACACGTTGCTCACCTCGAGGAGTGTGTGGCAGCAGGTCTGGGCTGCCCCACTTTTCCCAAGCCCCCCAAAGACTCAGCAGTCTCACGGGGCCCAGCACTGGACTCTCCCGTTCCAGCAGGGGCTGGAGGCTGGGGCGGGGGACTGGGGGATAGGGGAAGGGCGGAGGGGGATGCAGCCAACAGCCCCAAAGAGGGGGCGGAGCCTCCCCCGAGGCCCGTGACCGGATTGGCTGCAGGCGGCGGCGGGAGGGGCCAAGTCAGCACAAAATAGCCTGCGCGCTGGGAGACAGGCGCCACAAACTCTGCCCCTAAGCTTTAGCTTTCGAGCAGCGTTTAGTGGCTACAACCTCTTGCAGAGCTCCGGGAGCTGCCGCTGCCGCCGCTGCTCCTGCTGCCGCTCCTGCTGACGCTGCCGCCGGTCGCCCGACTACAGCGCAGCTGCCCCAGACCAGCCAGTCCGGCCCGCCTAGTTCGGTACTGCCCTTCCCCGGCCGGGGCGATGCGCCTGATCCAGAACATGTGCACCATCGCCGAATACCCTACTCCGGGCAGCAGCGGCAGCGCCGCCGCCGCCTCCATCGACTGCTGCCTGGGCGCAGTGTCGGGCCGCCGCCTGGTCAAGATCGCTGTCGTGGGGGCTAGCGGAGTCGGCAAGACCGGTGAGTCTTGTGCCCCGACATTCACTGCCGCTGCTCTTGCCCATCCCTGGGAGGGCGGGTTGTTCTGGCTACACACGGGGAGACTTCCTCCTCCGACTGTGGTTTGGAGAAAGGGAGTAATAACAGTCCATTTATTTTAAGGGTTGCCAAGCTCACTGTGACCAGGGAACTCCTACTGATCTCCTTACCTTACCCCTGCCCCCCCCATCCTTATCTTTTCTGATCTGATTTCCCCTCGCCACCTTTACCAGTCACCTGGATGGAATGGTGAAGTTGCTTTCCTGGTCCTCTTTAGAATGTGGGTACTACTTACCTGTTCAGGGTTGGTACAGCCCTGCCCAGAGGCAGGGGACTGCTCTAGATGGTCCATCCACCTTAGGAAGCAAATAATTGATGGTACCCTATTCTCCCATGTTGGTTCTGGTCTAGGATCGGGGTCAACGACCTTGCAGCCTTAGTGCAGAAATGGTATTTCACTTGGCCTCCTGCCGCCCATCTCCGGGAAAGCTATTTGCTAAGGCTGGGCTCACAGCCCAGGTAGTGGGTCTCGACTAGCCTGTCATTCCATGGGATAACCGGATTCCCTTTTTCTTTTCTGACCTACAGCACTGGTGGTACGATTCCTGACCAAACGATTCATTGGTGACTATGAAAGAAATGCAGGTGAGCATCTTATAACAGCTCCTCTTTTAACGGGAAAATGCTGGGTTTGGTGCCGTTATTGTTATGGGTTAAGTATGTCCTTCAAAAATCTGCAGTCTGTGAACGTCTTGACATTTGTGACTTCCAGCTCTTGCAAAATTTTGCTTGCCTCTCTTCACCCCAACCCCTCCCCATACAAACCTCTGCCATCTGGCCTCATTCCATTCTGGACTCATTCATCATTTTACTCCAAAAAGGATTCTTTTCCGCGGTATGTTTTAACTATTGGAGCCCCAGCAGGAAGTACTCTTTGTACTCAGCTCACTCACCAAAACACTCTAGCTAGAGTCATAAAAAGATAGCCTGCCCTACCCCCTGCAGAGCTGGCTTTTAGATTTGACCTTTTAAACCAAAGACCAAAGCAAAGTAGTTATAAACTTAAACCTATCTCATTCACTAGTAGTGTCTAAAGGAAAAAATAAGTATTACTTTGATTTTTCGTTTTTTGAGGAGCTAGCCTGAATAATTGAGAGCACACATTTTAAAATTCTTGTTATTAGAAACTTGAGTCCACTCACACACATATATACTGTTATGTGCACTCATACACATATCCAGTATGCTATTATGTTGTATTACAAGTTGGTGGAAACCTTCAGAAATATGTGAAGGGCCTATATGTAAATAATATACCAAGTAAGCTATAAGCCACCATAAAATTAGTCAAGGCAACCTCATAACTTGCTATTCTTGTGGCCATTGTTACTTTAAGTAATTATTTTAATGGATGGTGTGGGTTAACTATCCAGTGAATCTGTTTTGAGGTCAGATATGTTTAAATCAGAAGTGTTGCCAAGCAGTGATCCAGAACTGAAAAAACACATACAATTAGAAGACACTAAGATGTAGCGAGAAGAGCACCAAGTTCTCTGCCACTTATTAGCTGTGTCACCATAGGCCAACCACAGTCTTGTTAACCTCGGGTTCCTCATCTGTAAAATGAGGAGGTTGTAGTAAATGATCTCTAAGGTCTCTGCTAACTCTAATATTCTTTGATTTGATGATTTCCAGCAAGGAAACAGACTTAAGGAAATGCTTGTCCATGTATAGAAACAGTTTGAGAAGAGGTCAACCCTCTAAAACAAATGAGTTTCCTGTCATAAAAAAAACAGACCCTATAAATATCATGCTGTATTCTTTTGTTAAATACTGGCAGACTGCTTTGGTTTTCAGTTGGTGTCGATGAACTCTTTCAAGTGAAAAAAAAACCAAAAACTCCTAAGTCCATTAATAAGATTCTAAGGTGCTAGAGCTTTGGACAGATAGGTTTCTTTTCTTGTAGTTTTGTGTTATTTTTTTTTTAATGTAGTGGATTGAAAACCTTCTCAGAGACAAATAACCTTTTTTCTTTTCTTTTTCCCTTGAATAGGTAACCTTTATACCAGACAAGTCCAAATAGAGGGAGAAACACTGGCAATTCAGGTTCAAGATACACCAGGAGTCCAGGTGAGATCCTTTTATAGTTTCATAGACATTAACCATTTGATCATCCTTTACATCAAAGTGGCTTTGTCCTTACTCTAGCTAGCACCATGAGAAGAGAGGTTTCAAGCTAATGGAACACTGAGAGGATCAGTCACGACCTGAGGAATTCTGGGTACAGAATCCCCCCTCCTTTTACCTGTTACAGGAAAGAAGTCTAGTGTCTGAAATGGGGGAAAGAAGTTTACTCTTGTAGCTGAAAACTTCAGCATTAAAAACCAAATATATGGTTGCATTCACCAAGATTTAGAGTCAGTTTTATATTGTGGAAAGTTACTCTGGACAAAAGAGCCATACTAGTGGTATAGTGGGTTTTTTTTTTCTCTCCTCTCTCTTGAACTGGGCAGTTATCCAAGTTTAAATGCTTCCAGCTCATATCTTCACTTCCCCAGACTTACTGTCTAGCCAGCTAATTTCCCATTTTGTGGAACTACAAAGTCTCTCTGCATGTAGTACTGTGCAGGTCAATTTTCCACTTGAGTATAGCGAGCTGCAAGATTATTCCAACTTCATGCAGCTGGATCAACATATTCTTAAGAAAGCCAAAGTGTGCGGGAATATAATTTGTATTTATGGCCCTCAATGGTGTGAGTCCAAAGGACTCTTCTGACTTAGGCTTTAAGTTTACCAGACGAGGATTTCTTTCCTATTGAATGATTTTGCTTCATGATCCTTCTCTTTTTTAGATCCACGAACAAGGGTTGAGCTGCAACGAACAATTGAACAGATGCATTCGCTGGGCTGATGCTGTGGTGATTGTCTTCTCTATCATCGATTACAAGAGCTATGAGCTGATTGGCCAACTGCACCAGCACGTCCAGCAGTTACACCCAGGTGCCCGGCTGCCTGTTGTCATTGTGGCAAACAAGGCTGATCTGCTCCACATCAAGCAGGTGGAGCCCCAGCACGGATTGCAGCTGGCCAACATGCTGGGCTGCACGTTTTATGAAGTATCTGTCAGTGAGAATTACAACGATGTCTACAATGCCTTCCACGTCCTGTGCAAAGAAGTGAGTCACAAACAGCCCGTGACTAGCACGCCAGAAAAGAGGAGAACCTCTCTCATTCCTAGGCCAAAGTCTCCCAATATGCAGGACCTGAAGAGAAGGTTCAAGCAGGCCCTGTCTGCTAAAGTGAGGACTGTCACTTCAGTCTGAGAGCAAAACTTTTGAGAGAGTTTGGTCTTCCAAGAAAGTAGTCCAGACATTCCAATCCCGGTACTACAGGGTGTACGGAAGGGCTGAAGCTGAGCGGCCGAGGGGTCCTTCTGAACTGCTGCAGAAAGGGAAGAGCTGTCTTCTTAGCAGGAAAGAATTGATGAACCATGACAAAGTTCACGAAGTGGTTCTAGCACGTGGCCAGTGGGATAAATGCTGTTCAGAAGGGTTGGACCTCTCTGAATCAGTGAAATAATCTGTGTCGTCTTCCCCTCTCGGGTTGTGAGTGCTGTAGTGTCTGTCTACAACTACCGCCTTTGTAAAGAAGCTAGTCAATTGTAATTTCACAGAAGAAATACAGAAACACTGTGATGTACAATGAGACTAGGACAAGTTAAAGGAAAGCATTCCCATGCTTCTCATCACCTCTTCCCTCTTCCAGAAGAATGACCTTGCAATGAAAGTTTAACTTTCCAATGCTGAAGCACAAAAAAAAAAAAAAAAATGAAAATGTCATTCTAACTTAGGGGGCAACCAAATTCCTTCATGAATAAGGAGCAAAATGTTCTCTATGAATAAATACCACTGTTGTGTTTCTGGGCCTAAATCTTTTGTAAGACAAACACATGCATTTGTAAGCTTACACAAATGTAAAGGAAAAAATAGTTACTTGATTGAAATACGATGGGCATGATTCACTGGGTCCAAATGATGCAGTGGTTGAGTCTAATGCTTCAGCTATGGATATGTAGTAATTGTTAGTAACTGTCCTTTTGTTTTGGCATCAGGTGAAGAAAAAAAGTAGATATCATGTTCATTGATTTTGATGTGATTTGTATAATGGGCTCTTGGCGATGAAGTTGGCAGCCTTCTAGGCTTGGCTGAGCCATGACTGGTGGCTAAATGCTAAAGCACCATCTTGCAGTGAGCAGATGGGCGTGGGGGAGGTTATACAGCCCCCAAACCTATACAGATGCACTTTAAAAAGCCACGGGTGCTTTTGCTTAAACTGTAATTAATTTATTTTATGTACAATAAAAAGGTCATCTAGATGAACAGACTTCTGCCTTCAGTATCTTTATTTTCAGCATACTCTTCTGCACATCATTCAGCAAGAATACCTGACAATTTGTTTGCTAAGTCACATGGTAGAACAGAACACATCCTATCGTTTTCCCTCTTAGTTCCCCATGAGAACTTCAGGCAGGTGACAAATGTTTGGCTCCACCTTTTAATTTACTAAGATTCAACATTCACCCCACCAAAGGTAGTATGACCCTTTCTTAAGTCTATAGTTGACAGACTCGACCTAATCTCTGAGTGGACCAGATTTTTACAAAAACTCTTTGGAGTCTTTGTCCAATAACCTGTGGTTACTTCTGGGGTCCTTTCCATTCACACTTCCATTGATAGGACTGAATGTTAAACTATTCCAGGTCACTGTCTGTGTCCATCTCAGAGGGTGGGGTGGGTCTAGTGCTGCTTGAGGCTCTGCCCTTGGGGTGGTAATTCAGTGCTTTAGCAAAAATAGGTGGGCCAGAAGAGAAGAAGTTGGTATGGGGGGAAGTGGGCCATTCTTGGAATTAGAAAGACCTGAGTTCAAATTCTACCTTTGACACATACTAGCAGTGTATCCATAATGCAGATAAATGAGTCAGGAGAGAGGCCACTTGCTTAGTGAATAGAGGGCTGGAATCAGGAAGTTCTGGGCTCATTTGCTGCCTCTGATAAATGCTGCCAGTCTGTCCACCCTTGGGTTGATTAATGTCTCAGTACCAAAAGAAAGTCTAATACTGTAAGTTACAAATGAATTGCCAATCTGCATGGATGGAGTGACTTTCAGCACTCTGTTCCTTACACTGAAAGAATGCCAAGTCTGAATTCCTCCCACCAAAGAAAAAAAAAATGAGCCATTTTCATTAACGTTCCAACAAGTAGGTTTGGTAAGACCATTGGTTCCTATACAATGGCTGTCCTACCGCTCATGACGTGGCTGGGGATGATATAGGCATTTCTTTGTCTATCTGGGGACTGTATCTCTTTCAAGTCTACTTGTGGGCTTAAGTGCTGCATCAAAATAGCATCCCATTTCCAAAACACTAACAGGTATCATTAGCTAGCTATTTTAAACATTCACTTTTAGTCTTATCCATTCTATTTTGTGGATTAATGATGCTTTAGCAGTGAGAGTTTAATAATCTTCATATGCTCAACTGCACAGTCTCCTAACTGAACTATTGTAATTACACAGGGAAAAAAAAAGCTTTTAAGTACCAATTTTAGTTTTTATCTTGCAAAGTGCTGAGCAGTGCTAGGCTACAATTTGCTGGTGTTCTATTACCTCTCTTCTCTTTTCCCACTCATTCCCAAGTCTGATAAGAGCTGTATTCTTTGATCTCAATTTTGAGAGCCATCTAAGGGGCAGAGAAAGAGAAGATGGACCAGGAGACTGTTATCAGGATTCCTTATCATTCCTCATTAGTCTATTTCCTTATCTGCCATTAACTTTGAGCATGGACAATGGAAATCACTGCACTACATGGGCATGTACTCCCATCTGTAAAATGGGGGTTGTATACCCCATTTCCTTCTCCATTTCTTTTTCATTCCCTTTCCTTCCACCCATTTTTTCTTTTTAGGGATCTGGGAAATTCTGTTGGAAAATGCTGCCGTTTTGGAGAAGGCACTTAGAGAGGCATTATGGAATACTAGAGAAGTGCCCTGTACTAAGAATTAGGAGGATATTGACTCAAATCTCAGCTCTAACAGTAAGCTGAGTGACTATGGGCAAGTAATTGAACCTTTCTGAATCTTAATTTCTTCCCCTGAAGAACAGGGGAAAATAATACTTCCAATACTTAAGTATCAAGGTTTCTGTGTAAAACTGCAATATGTAAACACTACGGAAAGCTTAAAGCGTGGGACATTTTAATACAATTTTAAAGCTTTTCAGGCAGTCTTTCCTAGCTTGTTTTTTTTTTTTCAGAGCTGAAGCTCATCCAAACTCCCTGCCCCTGACTGCTTTTTCATCCCCACTATTTGAAATCATTTATAGTTGGCCATTATTGTCTGTATTTTGGGAATGTTGTATTAGCATTTTTTCTTCTCTTCATGATACTCTTCTTGGTATATCTTTTTTGCTATTATTCAGTCATTTCAGTCATATCCGACTTTCTTTTTCTTTTTTGTGAGGCAATTGGGGTTAAGTGACTTGCCCAGAGTCACACAGCTAGTAAGTGTTGTGTGTCTGAGGCTGGATTTGAACTCAGGTCCTCCTAAATCCAGGGCCGGTGCTCTGTCCACTGCGCCACCTAGCTGCCCCTCACATCTGACTCTTCATGACCCTATTTGGAGTTTTCTTGGCAAAGATACTAGAGTGGTTTGCAAAGATGAGGAAACTGAGGCAAACAGAGTTAAGTGACTTGCTCAGGGTCACAGAGCTAATAAGTGCCTGAGACCAGATTTGAACTCAGGAAGGAGTCTCCCTGACTCAAGGCTTGGTGCTCTAGGCACTATGGCGCCACCTAGCCGCCCCCCTGGTATGTGTTGTTTCTGATATACAACTGTCTGCCACTGAGGCACTACAGCTCCTTTCTTCTCCCCTCCTCATATTTCAAAAATGGTTTTGGTTCCCAGCCCTGACCCCTGGACAAAGCCCCAAGTCAGAAATCTCCTGGGGCAGTAATCTCCAGTGCCTCCCATGGACTAGCTTTCTTCACATGCATCTTCAAGTGCATATTCTCAAACAGAATCTCACATTTGTTCCTGCCTGCTTTTAACCTCTTGTCAGTCCTGGATCTGCCTCAGCAGTGGTTGTAACATCTGCTGTTTTCATTAGAAGGCTGCTCACTACCATTCCCAGATCACTAATAAAGACGCGGAAGCAGAGGAGGCCAAATCTCCCCTTCTGAGGAGTTGTACCAGACAGCTTGCCCCATAACCGGGTATGTGTCTGTCTTGATGTCTGGGATTTGAATTTTCTACCCTTCTTCAAATCAAAAACACTCATCACACAATGAAATGCGCAGAGTGCCCCGCCCTGTGCCGAGATGGGTAGTGTGTCCCTGCCTTCTGGGAACTTCTCATCCAAAGCATTTATGAAGAAGCCCTACTAAGTGTGGGAGATGTCTCTGACAGAAATGGTTCCTAACCTCTTGGTGTTTAGGATCTATGGATGTGCTTATACCAATGCCACTGTTTTGGTCCAAAAAATGTCTTTTTGTTCTTACATGGAAGAAGAAAAGCAAAATGTTTTCCAGGACAAATAATTGGGTTTGTGGGTAAATCCATCTCAAAATGAAAATCATCGAGTTAGTGGTCCTGTCTCTCCGGCTTCTGGGGTGCCTGGGAGAGCAGCCTAGCAGCTTTAATCTTCAGGAAACTCCAGAAAAGTCTTAGCAAGAGTGACCCAGAAAAGATAACAACGAATTGTTGATCTGGTTTACTGCGACCAACCCAAGAAAGCAGATGGTTTCTTCACTCTCAACAAGCAGAGCCTAGGCAGACATTTTATTTCTGGTTTTCCACCAAAGAGGTTCTATTTAATTCAACAGATATTTATTTTCTAATAAGTGCAAAGTTCTATGCTGGGTCCAGGGAACACAAATATAAAAAATAAAGCCATCTTCGTCCTCGGAGAGCTCACTTTCTCATAGGGAAATGTCACATGCGCAGAGAGAGGAATAACACCAGGTAAAATGTGATGGAAGCAGGAACAAGCTCAAGTACCCTAGGAGAATCTGATAAGGGAAAGGAACACATCTAGCTTCAGGGCCGCTGCATGTGATGTGGAGCAGTAACGTGACATGAGGTTAGAGAGGCAGGATGGAGCTAGCCTATGGAGATCTTTAAATGCCTGGGGAAGGAATCTGTAATTTTTCCTATAGTTCTCAGGGAGCCATGGAATGTTGAATTACATGAAGAATCAGAGACTCTCAGAGTTGTAAGGGACTTGAGTGGTCTTTTAGTGACACTCCTAAACAGGAATCCCTTCACCAGATGGTCAGAGAATCATTGTTTGATAATTTCCAGGGATGGGAAACCTACTACCTCCTAAAGTAGCCGCTTCTATTCTTAGGTAGCTCTAAATGTTAGGACGCTTTTCTTTACATAAAATTTAAATTCGCCTCTTGCAATGCTACCTATTTTTTTTTCCTAATTCTGCCCTCTGTGGCCAAGCAAAACAATATTAAGCCCCTCTCCATTTGGAAGTCCTTCAAATATTTGAAGAGAGCCGTCACATCCTCCTAAGCCTTCCTTTCTTCAGGTAAAATGCTCTCAATTCCTTTAACTGGTCCTCATATAGCATGAGGATCCTTCTTCTGGATACTCACCAATGTTCTTCTTAAAATGTGGCAGCCAGAACTTAATCCAATACTGCAGATGGCATCTGACCAGGGCAGAAGAGAATGGTACTCTCACCTCCCGAGGCCTGGACACTGTGTCTCTCCTGAATGCAGTCTGAGATTTCATTAGCTTTTTGGGTTTGCCATATCACACAGGTGATTCCTATTTTGAACTTGTGGTTCACTAAAACACTCAAATCTTTTTCAGATAGACTGCTGCCTGGCTATGCCTTCCTTATCTTGTACAGGTGAAATTTATTTTTTTGAACCTTAGGGTAAGAAACGGTCAGATGAGTTTTAGGAAGATCAGTTTGATAGTGGAGTGGATGGCGAGATGAAGGATAGATCTCTAATCTATATAAATGAATATATGTATGTATAAATATATGTATGTGTGTATATGTATATACACACACACACACACACACACACACACACACACATATATGTATGTATGTATGTATCTCAGGTAATTTTGTAACCAAAAGGGGAGAACGCATTTGCCACACTAGATTATTTGTTAATAGATAATTGTCTATAACCTGATTAATAAAATATTTGATGCAAAGAGAGTATTAGATGAGGGTTTTTTTTTTTAATAGCTCAGGCGTTCTCCACGCTAGAAATACTGCCTTGTTCCACAAGCCATGGTGATTGTGGCGCACCCTCATTGATCGGGTTATAAAGGACTTCAGAACACTCAGCTGTTTGCAGAGAAGTATGTTGCTGCCAAATATTTAGGAAGACTGAATTTAAAGGTTATGAAGCTTATACCTGGAAATCTTTGTTTATAAAGTGTGTGTGTGTGTGCTCTGTGTGTACTGGGTAGAAGATTGAAACTGCATTGTAATGTATCTGTCAATCAGCTATACATAGCAGTCAATCAGGGAGTGTCCACTTGAGACAAGACTGAAGAAAACACAGCCAAAGCAAACCATGCCAGCTTTCTTCATGTGGCTGAAACCCCCCCCCCCCCCGTTATTAGTAGGGGTGGGGTTATACACAGAGGAAGAGACAGATTGGACCAGGATTACAACTGTACATTGGGGAATCTTCATCACCAGCACTCTTTGCAATACATGTCACCCATGAATCACCTCTGAATCACCTCTGAATCACAGAGGGCTGGAGCAGAGGCCCCTCTACCAGGACCCTCACGCCAGATTGAGGGGGCTGCAGGGCCTTGACCAAGAATGACTTAACAAAAGGCAACTCAAGGAAAGCCATTTCCACTTAGCCAGAACCCTTAAAGGAAGTCCAGACTTACATGGAGAATATCACACTATTCATAAACATTGACAGAAAAGGGTCCCAGGTGGAGGAGAACCCAATTAGTGGAGAACCAGCAGGCAGAAACAAATTCTGTAATACTCACTGGGCTCTGCCTCTATAGGTAAGAGGATTGTTTGCTTCTGTCTAACCTCAGAGCAATAAAATTCCTTTGGATCCTCTGATTCATCTTGTATAAGATTTATCCAAAATACATCTTGTTTGTCCATAGTTATTTGAATATTGTCTCTTCCATTGGACTATAAGCTCCTTGAGGGCAGGTACCATCTTTTGCCTTTGTACCTCCAGTGCATAAAACAATACCTGGCATACAGTAGGTACTTAAAATTCTATAATTCTATGTTTTCCCTGATACTGTGCTTGTTGGTACCAACTAGTTGTATAGGTGGTTACAACCCATATAGCCCCCTGAAGGTTCGAACACACCCTGCTTTACATCCACCTGATGCTTAGTCCTTCTGCTGCCAGGGTTTTTCAAACTGATCAATCAACAAACCTTTATTAAGTGACACAGTGGGTAGAGTGCTGGGAGAATTCAAATCTGGTCTCAGACACTTACTAGCTGTGTGACTCTGGGCAAGTTACTTAACCTGTTTGTCTCAGTTTTCTCATCTGTAAAATGAGCTAGGGGAGGAAACGGCAAACCACTCCAGTATCTTGGCCAAGAAAACCCCAAATGGGGTCATAAAGAGTCAGACACGAATGAAGAAAATGACTGAACAACAAAATGTACTTAGCATGTGGTTCTCTGTATTGAGGATATGAATACCCAGACAGTCCCTGCCCTCAAGAAGCTTATTTTCTCCCAGGTGAAATACAATAAATTCAAAGGTAAATTAATACACAATAGATACAAAATAAATAAAAACTGATTTGGGGTAGGAGCACTTAAAATGGGGAATGAGAAAAGGCCTTTTATAAGACTGAACTTGAATATAACCTTAAAGGGAGCCTAGGGGTTACTGAAGATGGGAGTAAGGAGAGAGCATTCTAGGTTTGATGGATGGTCTGGGCAAAGGGAAAGGAAGAGGATGATGGAAGCAGGGACAGTGAGGAAGATGACTGGAATGTAGAAAAAGAGAGAGAGAGGGAGAGGGAGAAGGAGGGAGAGGGAGAAGGAGGGAGAGGGAGAGAGAGAGGGAGGGGGAGGGAGAGGGGGAGGGGGAGGGGGAGGGTTTAATGTGTAAGCAGGCTGGAAAGTTTAAGCAGGGGTTCTTAATCTGCATCTATGAATAGATTCCAGGTGGGGGGGGGAGTTCTGTGAACTTGAATGGGAAAAAATTACATCCTTACTACTAACCTCTAACTGAAATTTGGTGTTTCATCAATTATGATTTAAAAAAAAAACCCACAGTAGTCCAAGGAGTCCATAGGTTTTATAAGACTGCCCAGAGGGGCCATGATGCACATGATGCATGATGCACAAAAAGGTTAAGAACTCCTGGATTATAGGAGCCAGACTGTGAAAGACTTCAAAAGCTGAACAGAGGAGTTTGTATTTTATCCTTAGGTTTTTAAATCAGGAAGTGGTGTAAGGTGCTGTGCTTTAGGGATATCACTGTGGCAGCTGTGTACGGGATGGACAAGAGAGGAGAGAGACTTGAGGCTGGGAGGTTAATTAGGAGTTTATTGCATTGGTCAAGGCAAGAGGGGCCCAAACAAGATGAGTGGTGCTTCGAGTGGGGAGGAGGGATGGATGGCTGAGATATGAGGAAGGGGAACAAGACTCAGTCATGGAGTGGATATGGGGTCAGAAGGAGAGTGAGGAGTCTTAGGCTGCAAACCTGGGTGACCCAAAGATTGCTTACACCTTCAACACAAAGAGTAAAGTTAGGAGGAGGAGTTGGTTTATGAAGAAAAATAACGAGTTTGGTTTTGGACATGTTGAGTTTAAGATCCCTATGGGGCATCCAGGTGGAGGTGCTCTGTAGGAAGACAGGTGTGGTTCTAGAGTTAAGGAGAGAAGTGAGGATAGATTGGGATTCCTCTCCTTAGAGATGATATCAGGATCCATGGAAGTTAATGAGATCGCTGAAAGAGAATATAAAAAATTGGCCAATGATTTGCCCACGCAAAGGAGACAGAGATAGATAAAAAGAGAACCATGGCAGATAAATTTCACAAAAACCCTAGAGAGGAACAGTATCCATTAGAAAGAATTAGACAACTGTCAAATGTTACACAGAGATCAAGAAAAATGAGGACTGAGAAGAGGCCACTGGAGTTGGTAGTAAAGAGATCAGTAGTGACATTGGATAGAGTAGTTTCCATAGTATGATGAGGAAGGAGGCAACATCACAAGGGCTTGAGAAGTAAGAGATGAGAAAGTAGAGGGAAGGAGTATAAATAACTCCTAGGAGTTTAGCTGTGGGACGAAGGAGAGCTATAACTGGAGGGGATGGTAGAGGGAAGTGAAGGTTTTGGGGGGAAGTTTGGTGGGTACATAAGCATTTCTGTAGCTAGCAGGAAAGGAGCCAGTGGATGAGAAGAAGTTGAAAATTATGGGGGTGGAGAAGACGGCTGAAGAGGCAGATTGCCAGAATTCACAAGCAGGGATGGGATCAGAGGCAAAAGTTGAGGGGCTGAGGTCCTCAAGCACAAGGGCTGGGTGGAGAGAGCCACGGTGAGCCAGGCATTGAACAATCTGAGGTACGGAGGATGATGTGAATGCTGGAGGAGAATGGCCACCAAGTGTGGACGGTGGTAGGAGGAGACCCTGGAAGTGGCACTGAGGACAAGAAACAGTCTGTTCCCTACAGGACATATTATCATTATTTAATCAATATTGTTGTTATTTAAAGCTAGTGTGGTTTATTGAGTAGAGTGTTGGCCTTCGGGTAAGGAGGGCCTAGGTTCAGGCAGTGACTCACTTAGGCATCTTCCCAGTACTTATTTGCTGAGAAATAGGTTGTGGTCCCGGAGAGGAGTTCCCCATTTCGAGAAAAATCACAGATCCTTTTAATATTAGTATAAGTGATTCTCCTGGGAATTTCAAAAACAACTGTAAAAATAGTACTAATGGAGTCTGATACAAATACATAATGTTCTGCATTCACATTATGTGTAAGCAAAGTACATAGTAAGCACTTAATTTTTTTTTTTATTTGAACAGAAAACAATAGGCTGCTAGGTTAATGGGACTTCTGAAAACTGTAGGTATAGGACAGGTTGGGTTTGTACGGAATTATTTCCCCACTTCCTCCTTAATTTTCAGGGAATGGCTATTCTCATAGATATACCATTTTTGTAGGACGTGAGCATATTTATTTTAAGTGAGGAGGTGCACAAAGTATTTAGATTATTATTATAACAGTGTCGCAGCACTTATTACATAAGTATTACTCTATGGCACATAGTGAGTGTTTTATAAATGCTTTATCCAGGGTTGGGGAACCTGTGGCCTTGAGGCCACGTGGCCCTTCAGGTCCTCAAGTGAAGCCCTTTGACCAAATCCAAACTTCCCAGAAAAAATCCCCCTGGCCACACTTGAAGACCTAGAGTGCCACATGTGGTCTCGAGGCCACAGGTTCCCTTGGTTTTCTCCCTTACTAACCTATTCAAATTGACTGAACATTAACACTGCAGATATCATCAAATACATTGTGTGGCTGGCCTAGTGGCCTTCTTTCACCAAGAAGTAGCAAGGATTTAAAAGCTCAGACTCCTGACCATCCCTAGGAAGGAAAAATGGTTCTTACCTTGGCAAATTCTTTCCTGTCAGCAGCTGCCTCACTCCCCACCCCCTCACTCTCCTGCTCCAGCCAGGTGAGCTGACTTGTCTCCACCTGTAGATTTAGGCCTGCCCACACTTGGAGGTCAGTTCTGACTTCAGACTAGAAGCACAGAAGGGGCCTTTGCCTCAGAAAGCAGTTGGCATGTTATCAACTTCCATTCTTCGTGCTGGCGCCCTATGCCTATTATTCCCCAGTCTTTTGCTCTTGCTTATCTCTACCTGCCTAGGTGGTTCCCCCTCTTGCAGCCTACTCCCTTTGCTGATTCCAGCCTCCAGCCTCCAGCCTCCTCTGATTCCCACTCTCTGTGCCTGCCCTCTGTTAGCACTGGTGTTAGGTAAGGCACTGAACTGGGAGAAGGCAGCATTGTTGTGAGACTAGAAGACCTACTTTCAAACCCTGGTTCTGCTAATTACTACCTTAGTGATTTAGGGCAAGTGATTTACCTCTCTGGGCCTCAGTTTCTTTGACTAAAAATGAAGAGGTTGAACTACATGATTTCTGAAATCTCTTTCAACCTCTAAAATCTTCTGCTCTTTCACTGGCTTTCATGCCTAGTTCCTTGTCTTGAGTCCCATGCTGCACTCGCCACCCTTGGATAGGTGCTGATAATCAACAATGATTATGATAATATAGATGTACATGTACATATATAGAGCACTTTGGAATCACACAGTTAGTATATCTACCTTAGAGGGTTCTTCTAAGGAAAGCATTTTGTAAACCTTAGGGAATTATACAAATGTGAATGATTATTATATAAATGTAAGTTATTGCATGTTTGGTATCTTTTGCTAGATTATAAACTTCTTGACAGAAGCCACAAGGCTGTTTTTTACATCTTTGTATTCTCAATGCCTTATATCTAGTAAGTGCTAGGTAGATGTTTGTATTCCCAGTATGGATGACATTGTACTTCTCCACTTGGAGTTCTCAAACCTTTTGGTCTCAGGACACCTTTATTATCTTTAAAACATTTCGGACTCTCCAAAGAGCTTTTTTTTTTTTAAAGTGTAAATTATATCTTGATATTTACCATATTAGAAATTAAAACATCAATATTATTATGAAAATAGTTTTGCCTCATGGACCCTCAAAAGGGTCTTGGGAAACCCTCAGAGGTCCCTGGATCATACTTTGAAAACTGGTGGACTAGATAATACCAATTATTGTTTTCCTTTTCCCTCTTCTTATTCTCCTTGTGGAAATTCCAACCCAGCCTCCTGCGCCCCATTTCATTTTTTTCTATCTCCATCATATCCTGTAGTAGTTTCCTCCTCCTACTTTGATCCTTTCCTTCATAGACAACAGTTATTTTTATTCTTGAACCCTTCCATATCTCCATGAGTCATGTAGCAGTTATCATTTCAAGTATATACACAAAGAAACAAGGCCTAGGGAAGAGAGTGGCTTGTCCAATGTCACATGACTCCTCAATGATAAAACCAGAAAGAGAAACTCTGCTCCATTTTGTATGTTACCTTATCTCTAGATCTCCATTTTATTACCTATTCCCCTTTTCCATTTGTCCCTACTTTATTGACATTTAGTCTTATTCTTGCTCTTCCTCAGAGGGGAGGGAGAAGATAGAAAATGTGGATAAGACAACAGTCCCCGACCCCATGAAGTCTAATGTCTAATAAGAGGGTAAGAAAAACCCTCAGATAACTCCACTATACAATATTACATGAGGGACGTGTGAGGGGAAATGCGGGGGAGAAAGGCAGAATCATTTCTTTCATAGAAAACCTTGAATTTTTTTTCTGCTAACTTTTGAAAAGAAGTTTACCTAATGCTAAACAGGGTCTTGAGAAATATCACCAAGGAAAAATGTGGGAATGTTACTGGCTTTTTCTCCAGAAAGATTATGTTCTCTTGAATTATGTATGTATATATATATATATATATATATATACACACACACACACATACACATATACACACATATATGTGCACATATATACACACACACAGTATACACTATATATGTTCTATATGTGTGTATATACACACATACACATATACACACATATATGTGTACATATATATACATACACACAGTATACACTATATATGTTCTATATGTGTGTATACACACACACAAATATATGTGTATATACAAATCTACACATGTGCACAACAGCCATTGAACTACTGTGGTCCTCATGTCAATTCAACAAGCATTTACTAAGCCCCTACTATGTGCCAGGCACTCTGTTAAGCATAAAAGGGAAAAAGACAGCCCCTGCCCTTAAGGAGGTTACAGTCTAAATGGGGGAGACTACATGAAAACTACTATGGACAAACGAAATACATACAGGATACATTGGAAATAACTAGCAGAGGGAAGGAATTAGCATTAAGGGAGATTGTGAAAGCCTTGGGAGTTGCAGGAAGCCACGGAAGCCATGGAAGCTGGGGGTAGAGATGAGGAGGCAGAGAAATCCAGCCATGGGGGACAGCCAGTGAAAAGACTCCAAGTACTGAGACGGAAATGGCTTATGTGAGGAATAGCAAGAAGCCCAGTGTTACGAGATCATTAAGTATGTGCAAGGTCTAAGAAGACTGGAAAAGTAGGAGGGGGGACATGTCACGGAGTTTTAAAAGCTAAACAGAGGAATTTATATTTGATCTGGGAGGGGATAAGGAGCCACCGGGATTTATGGACTAGGGGGCGACGACGTGGTTAGACCTGAGAGTTAGTGGGGATGGACTAGAGTTAAAGACTTCAGGCAGGCTGACCAACCAGCAGTCTAGTGCAACAGACCAGGTGTAAGGTGGTAAGGGCCTGAACCAGTGGAATAGCACTGACTCTAATTCTGCATCCACCTGATCCCCTCTTTCTTCCTTTAATTCAATTCCACTGCACACGAATTTTCAAATGACTACTATATGCACGAATGCCTGTGGTTTCCCTCAAGGCTCAACACCTGCAGGGGAAAGCCTTTCCAGATCCCTCCCACGAGATCTTAGCTCTCCTTTCCTCTTCAAATAATGATATATTTATCTACTTCAATGTGGTATTTCCCCAATAGAGTGTAAACTCCTTGTGGGCAACATTGCATTTCACACGTCTTTGGCTCACGGCTTAGGACATAGGAGGTTCTTAAACCTTCCAGGGGAAGCTAGGTGGCAAAGTGGAGTCAGTAAGATCTGATTTTAAATCTAGCCTCAGACTCTTACTATTTTTGTGACCTTGGGCAAGTCACTTAACCTTTGCCTCAGTTTCTCCAACTGCAAAATGTGGATAATAATAGCACCTAGCTGTTGTAAAGATCAAATAAGATAATTGTAAAGTACTTAGCACAGTGCCTGGTATATAGTAGGTACTTAATAAATATTTGGTTCCTTTCTTAATAAATGCTGGTTAAGTTGAAGTGATTTGAATTGAATTGAAAAATGGTAGAGCTACAAAGGCAAAACCCAAAGACTTCCTGCCCTCAAGAAGATGACATTCTGCAGATGGAAATACAAACCCAAGCCCAGAGCTAGAAAGCACAAAATAGGAAATGAGAAGGGCCTTCTCTGTGGAGGGAGAGAGCCCTAGTAGCTGGAGGGCTGTTGTCCAGACCTCAACTACCCCAAAGAACAGTGCCAGTATATACCCTTGGAGGATTCTCGAAAATAAGCTAACTATTTGCTCTGCAACCAGCAAGAAAACAACCAGTGGTGAAAAACTCGACTTTACTTGCTCATCAAGTGATTTCTCCAGGTGTCAGGGTTTTCCCCACAATGAAGATATGTAGCCAATTAAAGCTGCAGCCATGTTTGGGAGTTTGTTTGGTTTCATTTTATTGCTACAACCTGTACATCAAATCACAACAGGTATTGTTTCCAGCTTTATCAGCCAGTGCAAACATCTTTTGTGGTTAACAGAGTTTTCCCATCAACTATGGAATCAAATCAGATGGTGTTTTTCCCATCTACAATCATGTCTGGTCCCAGATAGCCCGTTTGTTTTTTTTAGAGCTCTTAACATTACCCCTCCTTCATCCACTGGGTTTAGGTTCTCAGCTTCTGATTAAAAGAAATGTTAGATTTTCAGAAACAGAAGCTTTACATTTCAATGCAGATTAGAATTAGCAAAGGTTGGCCTAAGGAAACTTCAAAGCGGGATATAGCATATGCCTGTTGGGACCAATTATTTTCTGCCTCAGCCTTCCCCTTGAGCAGGGAGGAAAGCTTAACTGGAGAAAGTGGGATGCAAATCTGTAACCCAGTCTCTAGCATTCTGAACTGCCCTCCCGGTGTGGAATGGCTGTTCTGTTCCTACAGGATGAGTCTAGAGAGCTTAGGAGGACAAGCTAGTTTATGTTGTAGTCCTCTTGCTAGAACACAATAGCCCTGCTTGCTAACCCCCAACACCCCTTCTCCCCCAGAGTTTAGGACTTAAAAGGAAAAAACAGTCCCCAATCTCTGCAATGGTCCTGTTTGTTACAGATATTTCACAACCTCAAAGAATAACAAACCTGCCTTTCTCCCTTACTGCAAAATACATATAGTCAGCTTAACCATTGGCGGTATTGACTAGCTACAAATAAGAAAAACTGTAATTTATCTAATAGGTTTTCCAACAAGTATTTCTTTAGGATTAACGAGCTGGCAAGTCTAATCACCAGACAGCAAAGTAGAGGGTTAAGTACAACTGGGAAATATCACTAATCAGGTGGGAGCTGAATGAATGACAGCTTGACACCTTTAGAAACAGGAAAAGGGTCTTTTTTTTTTTTTAAACTATTACAATCCAAGCAAAGTACATTTCGCCCCCCACAGTTATCAGGACCCTTCAGGCAGAATTCAATTATACCTACAATTAGCAACAGGGCAGCTCAGTTTAGGAGGCATATCTCCACCGGTGACAGACAATAGTACAGGTATTTCCAGCCTGGCTAAGTCTTATCTTCTTAGCAGATGTATCTGGCTCAGATGCCAATGTCTGGATGAAGTCGATCTGTTGCAAATAACAGCTCCGGAATGTTAAGTGGTTTCAGCAGTCGCGTGGACAGAACAATTACCTAAGAACAAGAGGGGAGAAAACACCACATACAACTGGGGGGGGGGGCAGGAATTGAATCCTGACTTACCCATGATGAAAGAAATGAAAAGGGCATGGAAATTTTTTTTTTTAAAGGACTGGAGTTGTAGGGGAGACAAACCCCATTTCCAAGGCTCAAGAATGGAATACAATCCAATTTAAGAATTTCTAAGGTTCACAACTTGGAGGAGCCTGATGATGCCTACCATGTGTCCCGTCTCACAATCCGTGCTCCACGTCTACCCACCCTAGGTCAGTACTTGAACGCTCTGCTGGGTTCTGGTCTCCACCGCTGTGGATAGCAACTCTACTGCTGAGAATCTGGTTATCATTTGGTTCTGCATTTGTTTCTACTTTGTTAGAATTTTTTTTTTTGGGGGGTGAGGCAATTGGGATTAAGTGACTTGCCTACAGTCACACAGCTAATGAGTGTTATGCATCTGATCAGTTAGAATTTCTGCTTCCTCCTTATATTATCCCCTGGCTCCTCAAAGGAACAGAAGCATGGAATGCCTTCAAAGATGAATAGGTTACTCCCTTTTGGACAGTCTCATGGATAATTTTCAAGCATATTCTAGCCTGGTATCCTGATAGCCTGTCAATATGGAGCCTGGCATGGGTGGAGTGATGCTCCGGCCTCTCTAGGCCCCAACACACACTTTCCTCTGATTTGGGCTTCCATCCCCGGAGCAATTCATTTCCTGTAACCAGGCTTGAAAGCACATGGAGCCTTCCAGAGCCAAGTAGGCACTGGATCAGTGGTGACCTTTGCTTTGGGCATTTCTGCCCTAGAAAGGACAAAGTATGGTACACTGCAAAGTGCAGGATTCGGAGCTGGAGGTCAGGGATTCAAATCCACATTTGCAGCGTTGGGCCGGTCCCTTGGCTTCCTTCTGTGTAAAATGGAGTTGAAATAGTTGGCTTCTAAGGCACCTTCTAGCTCTAAATCTATGGTCAAGGGCAATGATAGCCAGGATGAGGTGATGCCAAGGGCTACATGCCCTGGAGGGAATTAAATAAAGAAGAAGCAGTATGGCATGGTAGACAGTGTGTGGGGACTGCCATGAAGCCAGAAAGACTTGGATTCATATCCTTCCACTGGCACTTAGTACCTATGAGGCCATAGTTTAGGTGGTCCCTAAACCTCTCAGCCTCAGTTTCTTCATCTGTAAGGTGGGGATTATAATGCCGGCATTATCTCCCTCCAAGTGTTGTTGTAACTGATAAAATGATGTAATGTGATTTTAAAACATTTATGGCACAGTGGATAGAGTGCTGTGCCTGGAATCAGATGACTCATCTTCTTGAGTTCAAATCCAGCCTCAAAACTAGCTGTGTGACCCTGGGCAAGTCACTTAACCCTATTTGCCTCAGTTTCCTCGTCTGTCAAATGAGCTGGAGAAGGAAATGGCAAACCACTCCAGTATCTTTGTCAAGAAAACCCCAAACGGGATTACAAAGAGTCACACATAACTGAAACAACTAAACAACAAAAGTACTCTATAAATTTCAGTTATTATCATGTGACACTGAGGTTTTCCACAGCTTAGTGGCACAGGGGACAGAGCGCAGGACTTGAGTCAGGAAGTTCTAAATTTAAATCCAGATGCAGATAACTACTAGCTGTGAGTCAAGACATCATCCCAAATATAGTTAGTCTTCTTCAAAAACAAAGGATGAACAACAACGGACCCTGAGCAAGACACTTAACCTCTGCCTGCCTTAGTTTCCTCATCTGTAAAATGGAGATAATAGCACCTACCTCTTATTGCTATGAGTATCAGATGAGATATTTATAAAGTGCTTTGCAAACCTGAAAGCATTGTATAAATATTATCTATTTTATTACTTCATTATTATTATTATTTTATGGGTTATGGTGTAAAAACAGAAAATGCCAATAAAACTTTAAAAAACAACAACAAAAAGAAAGTGGGGGACTTCACACACTTGTGACTGGATTTAGCAAATCAACAATTGAGAGAGGAAAGAAAACCCAATTATAGAAATGGAATCCAAAGGAGAACTGGCAACATCTACTGTATGGAGACACGTTGTGAAAAATAACATTGATTATCTAGGCCACACTTGGGTTTTCTATGAGATAGATTCTGGAGGAAGGTATGGTCTCTACAATAGTTGGTTATTTTATTTCCTTTTGAAAGGGAAAATACCTTTTTATACTCAATATGATGTCATCCTTGCTATCTCTGAGGCAGAAAAAAAAAATGCAAAAAAAGCATGACCAGTCCTTCTATGGACTTCTTTCCTGAAAGAAGTCAAGTCCCAGCCCAAGCATATCACTTCTCAATTTATAGTTTATATAATCTCACTATCAACAAAGCCTGCTGAGTGTGTGGCACAGTATGAGGTTCTGTAAAGATATCAAATTCCAGACTGTTTCTAGCCTCCAGAATTTAAAATCTAGAACACAATATTAATTCTAAGAACTCTGTGTAACTCTCGCCATTAATAAAAGAACCTGGTAAGGACCAGCCTTTCTTTTAGTTTGCTGTGGCCCCAGAAATCAAATTATTGTTGTTGTTCAGTCATGTCTGACTCTTCATGACCCCATTTGGGGTTTCTTGGCAGAGATATATGGAGTAGTTTGCCATTTCCTTTTCTAGCTCATTTTACAGATGAAGAAACTGAGGCAAACAGGGTGAAGTGACTTGCCCAGGGTCACACAGCTAGTAAGTAAGTGTCTGAGGCCAGATTGGAACTCAGGAAGATGAGTCTTCCAGACTCCAGTTGGTATCTGGAGGTCTGGCAGATTCTATCTACTGTGCCACCTAGCTGACCCTATTGCAACCCCAGGTGACTGGCTATGGTATCTCCCACTGACAGACTTCTTAGCCACCTTGGTACCAAAGGAATTGCAGCTGGTCCCTCTATGGTTACAAGCAGGCCAGGTGTAAAGGCAAGATCACAGAATCACAAAATGTTAGCAATCCACCATTCTATCCCCTCCTCCCAACTTTACAGATGAGAAAACTGAGGCCTAGGGAAATGAAATAACTTGCCCTCAGTCACTCAGCTCATTTGTGTCAGAACTAGGACTAGAACCTAGGCTCTCAGACCAAGGTCATTTCTATTACCATAGAGGTGCCTGCCAACATTCCCAGTATACCTGAATGAGATTAAAATGGAATTGGGAAATATTTAGCAAAATAAATAAATCTAAAATAGAATACAGATTATGTTAACATGAGGTTTTCCAAGTCAATATGAAGCCCGAGGTTTAGTGGCCTTCCTCTCTGAGTTGGACACCACTGCATTACAATATATTGCCTGTAACAGGTTGGTGGAAGCTTCAGCTACACTGGTAGCTTTGGAGGAGGTGGTGTGTAGGGAGGGAAAGCAAAAGGAAAGGCTAGATGGGGTCAACGTATTGACAATGAGCAAAAAAAAGTCACTCCCACCAGTCTGCACACTGTATTTCACCCATAGTTGATAGAAAATGTATACAACATACATATATGTATACATATACAATATACTCAGCTAGAATAGATAGCCAAGTTCATCCAAATAATCAAAGCACATCAGCTTTAGGCTTTGAGAATGTTGGCCCTAGAAATATATGAAGGTATCTCATTGGGAAGGGAAGGGGAAATTGACTGAACATGTAGTTGAAACTTCATGAGTACCATGTTGTTTAGAAACAGCAAAATATGACTGGGTTTGAGTACTTCTGTCTCATGAAACCTTTCCATTCCATAGAATTGAGACCTTCTGGTCCACACAGAACCAGATAATGCAAAAGGCTGTTTAGACCTTGCAAGCTAAACTAGGCCTTCGTCTCTACTCCGTGAGGAAGAGAATTCTCCCTTTCCTAACTTGAGGACCCTGAGGCAGGAGCATGGTAATCCAAAGAGCAGCCCCTCCTCCCCATCTAATTCAACTTCTTCATTTTCTAGATAAGGAAAACAGAAGAGGTTGAGTGATAACTCAGATTCAGGTCTTTGAACTCTCCCTCAATGTTCTTTTCATTAACTTGGCTCTCCCTCGCCCTCGCCCCCCCCCCCCCTTTGTCTCTCCGTACTCACAGGCCCTCCGGGAAGGAAACTGATGGCCTGGTGTCCTTGAGTTGTACCCAAGGAAATTGTTGGTGGAAATCTGCTGTTGACTGATATAGATAATACTTTCTCTTCTCCCTCTCTTTTCTTTTTCCTTCCCTTTTTGTTCTCTATAATCTTTACCTTAAAGGGTCTGATTAGTGAGAGCCCAGGTCACTGATAGTACTCAAGGCTAAAGACCTCCCATGAAGGAGGCAATATGGTATAGTGGAAAGAACTATGATGTGGTTTCAGATGATCTGGGTTTAGATTCCAGCTTTGCCATTTACTTGCTATGCGAAAAGCCTCAGTTTCTTCATCTGTAAACTTGGGATAATAGTAATTACATGACCTACTTCATATGGATGTTATGAGAAAAGCATTTATTGAACCATAGAGCTTTAGAGAAACAGGTTATTTATATATATGTATGTATATGATATATGGTCATATGTATATATGAATATATTGTTATATGTGTGTGTATATAACCATATGTATACATGGTTATATATATGTATGTACATACATACATATATATATATATATACACACACACACATATATATATATAGTAGTACCATTCGACCCCGGCACAGTGTGATACATATAGGAAACATTTATAAATATTTTTTGAATAAGTGAGTGCAGACTGAGTCAGGGTTCAACCCACAGTAATATAAGAATATTATTGCTTGGTCCAGAGGTTCTTAATCTTTTTTGCAACATCCACTTTGGCAGTCTGGTAAAGCCTATGGGAGCTCTTCTCAGAATAATGTTTTTTTTGTTTGTTTTCTTTTAAATTCATAATTGAAGGAAATGCTAAATTTTAGCTAGATGTTAGTGAAAATAAAAGTATATTTTCCCCTCATCCAAGTTCATGAACCCTCCCCCCTGAAATGTATCCATGGACCCTCAAAGGCTTAGAGCTACTGACAAAGGGCTGGCTGGCATCAAACTGCCTTGAGATTTGTCTCTCTTTCTAGTGAGGGGGGTCAAGATTATATTTAGGTGGGTCATAGGATCACAGATTTAGAGCCGGAAGGAAGTTCGGAAGGCCAATGAAAATTTCTTTTTTTTTTTCTTGGGGGAGAGGGGAGGAGTATTATCTACTCAACCTTTCTTTTTCTGCTCATTCATTCATTAACATCTATGGAATAACCACTATGAGCAAGGCAAAATGCTAGGTCAGGAGTGGGGAACCTGTGGCCTCGAGGACACATGTGGCCCTCTAGGTCCTCCTCTAGGCCACTTGGCACATGAGGACCCAGAGGGCCATATGTGTCCTTGAGCTAGGAGATCAATCTATCAGCTCATTCCATCCAATTAAAAGGTCAGCAAAGAGAAGACCAAGTGAAAAATGGAGGAGGCTTCATTTGACTCAAATGGATTATACTCTTAAACATGAAAGTAAGTGTATTTGAGACAAAGCCAACAATTTCTTACAAAGCTCATGAATTACACTGCAGCCTCAGGGCAACTATAATTTGCATGTCAACAAGCTTGGGTGATTGCAGACAACTACATCCTGGACAATTTTATGATGCTGCTCATACATGGGGAACAGGCGTTCAGTGCCAAAGTGGGATCAGCAAGCAAAAACATTTCCTGGAGGGTGGAGGGGGCTGAAAAACATTAATGGTAGCAAGATGGCCACAGGGCTGTTCGAGGCCCAAACCACTCCATGGCCTTCTGGGCTGCTCTCTTTCCCAGGAGCTCCTGAGGTGGAGCTGAGAGTTAAAGACAAAGACAACTATCTACAGAACGCTTTTGTGTTCACATCCCCACTGTCCTCCCACACAAACAGCCCAGCCCACGGACAGGGATTATTCTCTTTGTTTTCCCCTTTTCCAAGATGTCTCTTAATTTGCAGGTGCCAGAGACTTTCCGTTTCTACGTCTTCTATAGAGCAGGAAACACTGGGGATGATGCTCAGTTAGCTGGGCTCCTCATTCTTGGCCTCTCTCATTTCTTACCATTGAGAAACTGTGGAGGGCGGGGCACAAAGGTTTTTTTCCCCACTTTTCTTTTGAAATCTTTCAGGGTGAAAGTATGCAACTGTGTGCCCTTACACACACACACACACACACACACACACACACACACACACTCTCTCTCTCTCTCTCTCTCTCCCTTTCTTCTCTCCCTCTTTCCTCTTCTCTCCTTCCTGTAAAAGGAGGAGGCTGGACCCCATTATTTCAAAATTCCCTTCCAGTTCTAAATCCTACGTTTCTCTGGCCGTGCAAAGTTCTTGAAGAAATGAAAAGACCATCTTCAAGTACCAGCTTTTGGAGCAATGAGGCCAGTTTCACGCTGGGCTCCAGCTCCTGAATGGGCTGTGCCTTCCTGGTCTGCCAGTAGGATTTATCCAGAAAGCACAAGCAGGAACTAGAAATTGACCATGTCAATTTCTCTCCTGGTCTTAATCCCTTATTGTTGATCTCAAAAGGAAGTTAGATCCTCTGCCTTTGGAGAATAATATGGGATCTGATCTTGATTAGAGGCTTCAGAAAAAGCTGTTGTTAATCATTGTAGTTGCCAGACCAGGCCTCATTTCTCCTCCAAACATAGATTAAGTAAAATCATCACCCTTTTTTGAAACTTACTACCTGTAGTACACTACTTAGATTCTGTTGGATGTTAAGGGAAAGAACTCAGATGAAAGCACCTAAAAACGACAGGACTAAGATCTTTTCTTCTCTCTCTTCTGCTTCTCATTCAATCTTTACAAACACACAGCAGTTGCCAAGAATAAAATTTTCAGTATTCCAAAATAGGGAAGTCATTTGGAAGGACTTGCTTGGTTAATTAAGTCAATAAACATTTATTGAGCACCTACTATGTGAAAGTCACGTGTTTGTGTGCTTGGGGAAACAAAAAAAAAAATGGACATAAGATCCCTTCCCTCAAGGAGCTTACAATCTAATAGATTGTAATAGGAGAATTACTTTGATGTTCCTGCATGTCCAATTTTATTTATGCATTATCAGGCTAGAAAATGTTGATTGTTGATTTTCTCTGGCTGTCCCCCATGCTTGGAATGCTTTTTTCCCCTCATCTCCACCTACTGGACTCCCTGGCTTCCTTCAAGTCCCAAATGAAATTGGACCTTCCACAGGAAGCCTTTGAATTCTAGCACCTTCCTTCTGTTCATTATTTCCTATTTTTCTTGTATACAATTTGTCTGTAGATATTTGCTGGCTTGTTATCTCTTCCATTAGATTGAAAGCTCCTTGAGTGCCAGGGCTGTCTTTTGCCTTTCTCTATATCCAGAGAGCTTAGTATGCTTAGTATATCCAGAGAGCTATGTGCCTGGCACATAGCAGGTGCTTAATAAATGTTTACTGACAACGTAAAGAACACTTCCTGGCTCTGGAGTCACAGGATCTGGGTTCAAATCCAACCTCTGATATTTACTACTTGTGTGACCTGGGACAGTTATTTAACCTCTGTGGACCTTAGTTTCTCTCTCTACAAAATGAGGGGGCTTGATTCTATGGCTCCTGAGGTCTTGGCTAGCTTCATATCTATGATCTGATGATTAAATGTGGTATACTCTGATCCTCTGATTCTTTCCTGCTGTACCTTAGGCCCTGATGGACCATCTCCTGTTTGCTTAGTTTGTCTTCCCTTCCCCAGGGTACTACAGCTGGCCCTCTTCTATATCCTGTACATTAAAGTTAGAATGACTTCTAACCCAGGCTTCCTGGTTCCCATTTTTGATGTAAAAATAGCTGGTGGTAGTTAGATCTAAGCTGTGGATCCCTGTACTGAGTGGGTGGGGAGGGAAAAGATGGAAAGAGGTAAGGAGAGAAGGAAAGGGAGGAACACGTACTATGTGCAAGTCATGTGTTGGGTGCTTGGGAAACAAAAAAATTTACTATTTTTTCGTTGGGAAAGAGATGAGGAGGAGGGGGAAGAAAAGGAGGAGAGGGAAGAGGAGGAGAAGAAAGAGGGAAGGAGAAGAGGAGGGAAGAGGGGAGGGGAGGAAAGGGAGGAGGGGTGGGGAACGATAGGGAAGATAGGTTTAAGGGCGAGATAGTATGAAGACAGATAGTGACCTCTGGGTTCAGAAACAAGCTAAATGCAGTAGATAGTATAATAAAGGTTCTGTGGCAACTCAATCTCTTAAAGGAGGAGTTGATGACTAAATATTCCACTATAAAAATAAAGAATTACTGCTTCTTAAATATGCAAAGAATTAACCCACCCACTTCTTGCCTTCATCTTTTCCAGCTGCCTTCCCCTCTTTCAGGTTAAGCCTCCTCCCCACTAGTTCCTCAGCGCACTCCCAGGCACCATGCCCTCCTCTCATTCATGGGCTTCCGTAGCCATCCATGCCATTCTCATCAAGGTGGGCTCTGCCAGGAATGCTTGGCAGGGGAGGCCGTCTGCTAGGCAATGAGTGAGTACAGAGGCTGAAGGCTGCAGGATAGAAACATTCAGCCAAGCTCCGGAACAAAGGAGACCTGGAAAATATGCCTGACTTACATTGAAGACACCAGTGATGGGGGGTGGGGCTGCGAGGGGAGGGGAGGGAGTTGGGAGATTTGTTCTCTTATCTACAGCCAAGTCTCAAAGATGAGTCAGGAAAGTGGGGGAGGGGTCATCATTAACCAGGACTCTTTAACTTCTCTGCTTTCTTTCTTCTTGCCTTTTTTTTGGCTATTGAACAGCACATCCATCAATGGATGAGTGGAGAAAGGAGACAAAACAAAAATTAATAAGCTTTATAATATGATTGTAGCTCTAAAAGGTTTGGCAGATAAGTGAAGAAAGTTTTTGGGAAACTCAAAGAATCATCAAACATTAGAATTGGAAAGGACCTCAAAAATCCATGTCTCACCAGAAGCACAAATCTCCTTTCCATCACCTCAAAGACCATGTAGCCTCCACTTGAGGGCCATCAATAACAGAGAACCCACTATCTACTGGTCAGCACATTAGATTTTTGAAGTTATCTGGATTTCAAAATCCTTGTTATACACTCATCTACTTTTAAGAAGGTTAGTTAATTTTTGAATGTACCTTGGGGGAAAAAAAAACATCTGTTTGCATGAGTGGCAAGGATAATACACTATTACTCCTTCTTATTCAATCAGCCCTTGACTGTCACTTGGGGTTTGAAAATGCTCCTTTCTCATTTTAATGAACACAAATGCACCCAATGTCCCTGAATACCTTGCTCAAAAAATCACTGAACCTAGTGTGGTTTCTGTATTTGGCTTGCATGGAATACTGGGCATGAAAGCCTGGTTTTCTGTCTGTTCCAAACAGCTGAAGACTAAATGTATCTCAGGCCTAAGCAATGGCAAAGCTCCAGGCTGGGGCAGCTGAATGTCCAGCTCTTAGAAAAGTGAATAATCCTAAACAGGTGGTATAGCCTTTCAGCTTCCTTGTAGAAATCTAGGTAATCCAACTCACTCTATCAAAAACTTTGAGGGGTCGGGTGGGGAGGGAGGGCTCACAAATAAATAAATGGCCTGCTCACTGTTCTTCTCTTGGACTGTCTCCTTTTGGACTCTCTCTGGAGACCCTTAACCCTTTGACGGAGTGTTTTTTACACAAAGGACAAGTGACATTAAAAGCTATAGTTTAAGCTCTAAATCCTTTGGGAACCAAAGTGCACTATGGGACACTGAGGTCAAACCAGATCAAAGTCACTCGAGATTCTCTGTCCTTGCTGTCAAATGTCCAACCTTTAGAAAAAGGTTGCTCCCAAGGGCCACGCATAGTTTTGAAAATCTCTCTTTCTCTTACTCACAAATGCTTTGCTATTCTTTTTGACTACGTTTAATGTATTTAGGGACTGGATTAGCTTGTCTGTCAGGACATCACAATTTAATTATTCTCAAGAACAGCCAAGAATTTGTTTCAACGTTAGGGAGGGAAGTGAGAAGCTAATTGGAGAGAAGTAGGGTGCTTAATCACCCCTTGAATGAACGCTTAACAAAGAGAGTGCTGCCAGAGAGGAGGAAAATAGCTGTTGGAGGCATTGGGTTTAATGATGCAGCATTCACTTGGTTTGCCTTGTCAGAATATCCACCAGCTGTGAACATGGCAGGTGATTTTAAGGGCGGTGATAAGTGCAATCAATGATTGACTACTGCCTGGCTCAAGAGCTTGTACAATGTCCCTAATCACTACTTTATCAAATTTTAATTTCTCAGTTTGGTATGCAAATGTCTAAATGAACTGGTTTCCTTCTACCTCACCAACCTGTTTTCCTATCACTCCCCAACAAGAAGCTCAGGCTAATTTTTTTCATTAGTTGAGCAATTATTCACTTTTTGCCTGAAATTTTCTGTTGAAATTTTATCCAGGCCTGCAGGCCCAAGTTCAAATGCCATGTCCTCTACGATAACTTCTCTGATTATCTGTCAGGAAGGATTTCTCCCTTTTCAGACTCTCATAGTATCTTGCCCATAACTCTTTGTTTTTCCAGGGTGAGGTCCTATAACTTCCTTGGGCACTTATGTACTTTGTATATTCATTCCACTCTCCTTACTAGATTATAAACCCCACAGGGAATTATTTCACTTCTGTCTTCCCCTGGGCCTCCATCAGTGTTTTGGATTTTTGGGAAGCACGTGATGGACTGGAAGCCGGGTAGGCCTGAGTTGTCAGCCTGACAGTTAGGAGCTGTGTGGCCTTGGTCAAGTTATTTATTTATGTAAAAAGGGGGGAAGGCGGGTTAATAGTAGCACCGACCTCAGAGCATTGTTAGGAGGATCAAATGAGATGATATATATATGTATATATGTATATATACATATATAAAGTCATATTTACTTTAAAGCGCTATATAAATGTTAGCTATCATTTTTATTTGCTGTTTTGTTCATGGTAAGCATTTAGTAAATAATGGAACAATTTACTGAGAGTTATAATGTACCTTCCACTTCGGGATATATGACAGAAATATGAATGTGATATATGAGCCAGCAACCACTATAGTCTAGTTGTGGAATCATCAGAGAACATTAAAGTTAGATAACAAACAGTTATTAAATGCTTATTAAGTGCCAGGCACTGAACTAAGTGATGCGAATACAAATACAAACAAAAAAAAAAAAGGCTAGTTTCTGCATTTTTATATTCTCAGAGCTTAGCATAGTGCCTGGTACATAATGAGTACCTTAATAAATGTTTATTGATTGGTTGGCATATAGTAGGCATTAAATAAATCCTTACGGACTGACTGAACATTTGTATGGGAAAGACTGGAATTTAGAAACTAGGGTCTGAGATGGAAGAATTGATGCTCCGAATAAGCCTTTTTCTTCTTGTCTTCCCTGGGGTGGGGGGAGGGGCACCTCATTTATTTACACAATAGAACCAGAGGATCTTAGTAAACTGAGGGAAGCTAAGATGTCTTTTACCCACCCAAATGAGAAGAAAGAACAAAAATGTTACAAGAAGTTGTTGAGAGGACATGTGTCCTGTATTCCTACTTTTCCACATGTAGGTGTGACCAGCCATAAACTTCTCAGGGTTTGGAGTTAAGAGAAGGAGAAAGCTCCATTGGCTAGAGTGGTCAGAGAATGAGAGCTTGGGCTAGGCCCTGAAGGATGGCTAGGATTGAGTGGCAGAAGTAGACATGAGCCATGGGGGCCATCTCTGCTCATCCTGATCTATATCTTGCCACTGGACCCAGATGGCTCCGGAGGAAAGAGTGAGGCTGGCGACTTTGCATAGCCTTGCCTCACTTAAACCCAATCCACTTGCAAGTCATGGCATCATCTTCCTGATGTCATGTTCCTCTTCAAGAATGAAGGACAAACAACAATAACCTGAGCCATTAAATCTGAGTCCTGTAATAGACACAGAGTGTCCTGGATGATGGAAGTAACCATCCCACTGTATTCTGCCCTGGACAGAGCACTGCAGCAGTATCATACTCAGTTCTGAGCACCACCATTTGAAAGGTCTTGGCCAGGATGGGACTTGTCCAGAGGTGGATTCTAATCATAGTAGGCATTTATATAGTGCAAAGTGCAATATGATCTTTATTTTTTAATTTTTTTAAATTTTTTTTTTTTTTAGGCAATTGGGGTCAAGTGATTTGCCCGGGGTCACACAGCTAGTAAGTGTCAAGTGTTTGGTCTGAGGCTGGATTTGAACTCAGGTCCTCCTGACTTCAGGGCCGCTGCTCTATCCACTGCGCCACCTAGCTGCCCCCTAAAGTGCAATATGATCTTCCCAACAACCCTGGGAAGTAGATGCTAGAATTATCATTTCCGTTTGACACAGGAGGAAACTGAGGCTGGGAAAGGCAAAATAACTTGCCCAAGGTCACAGGAAAATGCTCATTACATATGAGGATAGCTTGAAAAACTTGGATATATGTAGCTTGGAGAAAATGATTTAGGGTGGACACAATAGATGCTTTGTAATATTTAAAGGGCTCTCCTCTGGAAGAGAAATTTGATTTATTCTCCTGGTCCCCAGAGGTCAGAACCAGGAGTAATAAACAGGCAGAAGAGGCCAAGAAGTAGGCCTCCATTATAAACTAGGGAAAACTTCAAAACAATTAGAGCTGCTCAAAAAATGGAACAGGTTATATTTCAGAAGGTAGTGAACTTCCCTGTCACAGATGGTCCTTAAGCACAGTCTATATGCCCACCCTTGAAGGACGGTGAGGAAGGCATTCCTAGCTAAGCCATAAACTTCTCAGGGTTTGGAGTTAAGAGAAGTTGTGCTTTAAGGTAAATATGACTTTATATACTTGCCTACTTCTGAGATTTCCAAATAGAGTTTCTGTGAAAGTTGATGTGGAATGGGATTTCTGTCTTCTAATAGTTGAAGGTGTGTCAGGTGGAATTTTTCTGCAGTGAATGCAGAGGACAGTTTTGGTTAATTATAAAAGAAAAGTTTCTAATAATTAGAGCTGCTTCCAAAAGGAATGGGTTGCCTTGGGCAGTAGTAAGCTCCCCATCATGGGATGTCTTCCAGCAGAGGTTGTCTGACCACTTCTCAGGTCAGATTAAAGCCATGGTTGGTGGAGAAGACATTATATATATGTACAATGAAAATATGTACAATGTAAATACAAAGTAATTTTTTGATGATGGAGGGGAACTTCAGTAATGGGGGACATCAGGATGGAATCAATGTAGGCAGTAGTGCTTGAACTAAACCTTGAAGGAAACCAAGAAGGATCTTCTGTAGATGGATTTGACTTTGGAAACTGCCCAAAGTCATCTTTAGCAAAATCCTGGGACTCAGGCAGTAGTGATCAAGGTAGGAAATACTATTTTTGGTCAAAGAACCAAAAGGTGACCATCACCTTTTCATGTTTGGCTTGTGAGTGGGCTCTGAAGGTGATTTCAAAAGAAGAGGTTCAAGACTATTTTCAGAAATGGCAGAATTAGAGTAAACATCTTGGGGGGGGCTGCATTCATTTGGACTTAAAAGTTTTGGTATCATTGTAAAATAATAATAATAATGATAATAGCTGGCATTTATATGGTGCTTTAAGATTTGTAAAGGGCTTCGCATAGGAAAATGAATGTCCTTGCTTAAAGTCATATTAAAGTTATCCTTTGACCAGCGTTGCCCGAGTTTATTTGGCCGTAGCTAAGTACGGATACTTGGTGACTTCTAAGGAGAAGACTCAGTCATGTCCAACTCTTTGTGACCCCACTTGGGGTTTTCTTGGCAAAAATACTAAAGTGGTTTGCCATTTCCTTCTTCAGCTCATTTTACAGATGAGGAAATTGAGGCAAACAGGATTAAGTGATTTGCCTAGGGTCCTCTGTTAGTCATGGTCACATAGTAATCTGTCTGAGGCCAGATTTGAACACAGGTCTTCCTGACTCAAGGCCCAGCACTCTATCCACTGTACCACCTAGCTGCCCAATAATAATAATAGCTAACATTTATATAGTGCTTACTATGTGCCAGGCACAGTATTTTACAATTATTATCTCATTTGATCCTCATAACAACCCTAGGAGATAGGGGCTATTATAAACCCTATTTTACCCATGAGGAAACTGAGGCAAAAAGAGGTGAAGTGATTTGCCCAGGGCCAAACAGCTAGTTGAAGGGCAAATTTGAACTCAGGTCTTCCTGACTCCAAGCCCTGGCATTCCATCCACCGTACCATCTCACTTCTACTCTTTCTGGTGCTGTAATGGCAAATCTCTTGGGTCCTAGAAGGACAACAAATTAGCCATGGTACCTGACATCTGCTCTAGGAAAAGGTGCACCTGACATTCACATAGTGCTTTACAGTTTCCAAAGTCCTTTATACATATCATCTCTTTTGGTGCTAACTCCAAACCTCAGACCCACTGTTGTAGGTACAGCCAAACTCTTAAAAGTACCATCTCCTTTACCCTTCATCATCCCCTATGTGGGAAGATTCAGTTCTGATTATTTAGGACCTGGTACCTGTGTTCCTGGCTTCAGAGAAGAAACAAGGTCTTTCACCATTTTGGCCTCCGAGATTGTCACCCCACCAACCACAAAGAGGATCAGGAGTGAATGGTCACTGGGATGAGGGCGGCTCACCTGTAACACAGTCATCAGAGCAGTGATGTGGTCAGCATTCAGACAACATGTCACCTCTATTCTATGAATTCATTCTATGAATGAAGTTAGTGTTGCTACAGATGAGCCATATAAAATCCAAGTGAAAATATATGACTCAGTAATTATCAGCTACATCAGTGCCAGAGCTTGTGTTTCGACACAACGTCCCTAGATTTTTAACTGTAGAATCACAAGTTTTGAACTGGAAAGGACCTTAGTGGTCATCTAGTTCAACTCTCATTTCACAGATGAGAAAAGTAAGGCTTAAGGAGTTTAAGTGATAATGAAGGGCATGCAAGGAAGGAATAAATAACAGACCGAAATCCCATTCGTTTAACGTTACTTCATTACAGTGTCTTTCCCCTACCTTTATCCTGCCTTTTTTTTTTTAAAGGAGCAAATATGTTAAAATACAGGTTAAAGGACTTGGCATCAAGGTATAGAAATGAATGCTTAAAGGTGACATGATAGTGTTAACTAACAGAGGACCTGGGTTTGAATCTTGGCTCTGCCACTTACAACCTGTGTGCGCTTGGACAAGATACAAAATCTCTCTGGGCCTCAGCATCTTTCTCTGTAAAATAAAGGGGTTCAACTAGAAACCCCAAAAGATTCCTGGTAGCTCAAAATCTATGATGCTGTGAGCCTACTTGAAAACAAATAGTTCCTGAGGGCTTGCTCTCTATGGAGCAAAAGCAATAGCATCTGCCTCAGAGAAACTCATCTTATGGAAAAACATGAGCACTTCTACTAAGTAGCACATCAAGAAAGCCAAATTAAATATGTAAACTCGAGGATTCAGCAGACAAGGAAAAGCTTTTTTTTTTTTTAAATGAATATCATCATCAAACTTAATCATTTCAACATATAAGAAAATGCAAACTTTTTGTGTAGTTTAAAAAGTTTTTTAAAATGTGTATATTAGAGTTAATACAGAAGTAACAAAACTGCCTTTTGTATTCCCCTCTGAAATTCTTTTTGCAAATTTCTTTTGGTTGATTAAAAATTTTTTTAAATCGGTGCTTCTTTCTTTTTTTCTTCTTCCTTCTTTCCTTTCTTCCTTCAAATTTCTGTCACTAATCACTAACTCCTCCTTACCGTTCCCATCCTAAAAGTTCTCTCTTATAACAAATAAGCATGGTCAAATAAAACAATTCAACACATTGACCAATCTTGATTCCAGAGGACTAATGATGAAACATTTCCCTTCTCTCAGAAAAGGAGAGAATACTATGTGCACTGTCCAGCATGGTTGATAGGTTATTTTGCTTTGTTTAGCCATCTCTCTTTGTCATAAGAGATTTTATGGGGCTAGGTATATTGGAAAGTGACAGCAACATGCAAAAAATAAAGAAAATCCAAAAGCATCAATAAAACATTAAAAAAAAAATCCCAGGTTATGCGTGTAACACCTTGACCTCTGTGGGACAAAATGTACTATAGAAAAAGCCAGTCAGTTGGGAAGTGGCTAAACAAGTTGTGGTGTATGATTGTGATGGAATCCTGCTGTGCTATAAAAAATGATAAGCAGGTTGATTTTAGAAAAACATGGAAAGACTTGCATGAAGTGATGAAGAGTGAAATGTGCAGAACCAAGAGAACATTGTATATGGTAACAGCAACATTGTTCAAAGAATAACTGTAAATGACTAAGTTATTCTGAGTATTAAAAATACTCAAATCAACTACAAAGGACCCATGAAGGAAGATGCTATCCACCTCCAGAGAAAGAACTGATAAACAGAAGTATGCATAGTATGGTTTTACAAACACACATATATACAAACATACATATACTCACAATGTGTCAAATGGTGGCCTTTTCTAGTGCAGGGTGGGGAGGGAAGGAGTTTAGAACTTAAAATGTAACAAAAATATTTATTTAATTTAATTTAAAAACAGAAAGCCAAGGAAGAAATGAATAAAGGATACATAAGAATTTCTTAACATGAGAAGTGTAGAAAACCCTGGAATAGGTTGTACAGGCTGAGTGTGGAATCCACTTGCTTGGCAATCTCTAGAAAAAAAAATTCCTGGTTAGGAGTGGTTTGCACATGATTCTGCCTAGAAGTAAAAGCAGGGCTCCTGGCATCCACACTTTTGCCTCACAAGAATTAGCTGTTTTTCAACTCATGCTGGTCCATAGATAGTCTCAGGGTCTCGTGGTGGTACAATGTGTTCCCAAGGACATATGCTTTCTATAAGAGATTCTGCATCCAATAGTACAAGATGAAAAGGCAGAAGTGAAATGAACAATAACAACAGAGAAAACTCCACAGGGGTGGGGATGGGGGAGGAGAAAAAGGAAGGAATGCTTGTTTCTCTATAAATAAACAGGTTCAATTTGCTATTCTTTTCATTTGCTATTCTTGGTTCTTTCAAGATTCATTTTCCAATATGAGACATTTCCTCGTACAGCTCTTCAAATTGAGGGTCATTTGGAGGCACAACAAATTGACCCATAGAGTCTTCTCTCTTGTTATAATAATACATTCCTTACAATCAACTAAACACCAGTGAGTTCAATGGTAGACTGTTTGCCAAGAAGCAGACAGATCAAATAAGGTACATATATGCTAAGTATCATTTCTATCAATTGTGAATGAAATGGATTAAAAGAGGAAGTCAGCATCTCCTCGTTCTATTTGTCTCCCTCCAGTCTTTTACTGTTTGTGACATTAAGACATCATTTCAGTTTGGAGGAGTCTGCTCCTCTTGGCCATTACGACCCGAACCTTTGAAGCCTTCAGGCAGGTTTGGAGGCTTTCTCTGTAGACACACTGCCCAGTGGGACCCCTTTGATGTCCACAGTGGGCTCTGTCTGGTGGAGTTACCAGGTGCGAGGTTCCCGCTGTTTCCGATTTCTTCACAGCTCTTGATGGGGTACCAGCATATCTCGTTGATGACTCCTACCCTCTACAATCCTCTGCTGTTTCCTTCTTTTGCCTCCCTCCCTTTGTGACCTGCTTCTCTATAGAATGTGCAAGGGTTAGGTCCCCCTAGTTTTCTCCCCATGTGTTCCACCATTTCACTGGTCATTCAATCATCTCCCCACATTGGGTTTCACTGATGATGAGTCATCCAACAGGAAATGACAACATTAGCTACAGTGCCTTTGAACAGAAAGGACAATAAACCCCAAACTGAATGCTCTCTTTGGGACAAATCTGTCTTGGTTACTGATCTACCAGTGTGACCCAGGAAGCAACCGACACTTTTTCCCAACCAATTTAATGAAGATCTTTCGGAAATGAAGGAAATTAAAAACAAAACAAAACAAAACTAACTTCCATCTCTTAAAGCCCTTAGTTTTGTCATCTTTTAGAAAAAATACTGCCAGTTACCTAGTTCTTGTTGGAAAATAGCGCTTTTGTTAAATTTGCATAGAATATGCCTAAACCAAATTAGATGGAAATGTACTTTACTACTCTACCAAACTCTAATATTATTCTCTCACTATAGACTACAGGCTCTATTTAGTTTGGTCATACTATTATTCTATGGGGTAAAGTAGACAATTCATCAGGGATTGGTAAATGTATTCAAGATTATCAATAATAATTCCTTATGATCATAGATTATTTTACAGTTTCCAAAGTGCTTTACTCTCATCTCATTTTCAAAACAACTTGTAAGGGAGGTAACAATAGTAATAATAATAATGAATCTCATTTTATTAACCTTTAAATATTTTTGTTTAAATAAATTTTTTTTATTTTTTTCCTTAACATATCACTTCCCAACAACTTTTCCCCACCACAGCATTCTTCCTTATAACAAAGAAAATTAAACTAAACTAACATGTCGACCATTCCTGATGAAATACTTGTAGCTTACTATCTCTATGCTGAGAAGAGGGAGACATGTTTTGCTATAAGATCATAACTAGAAGGGACCTTAGAGGTCATCTGGTCTAAACCTACCCCTCATTTTACTGATGAGGGGCCTAAGGTCCAGGAGGTTAAATGACTTGACCAAGGTCAGAAGGATAGTGCCTGAGGCAGGATTGGAATCTATGTCCAACATCCCAAAAGCCAGTGCTCTTTACACTGTACTATGCTCTCTTTTATGCTCTTAGAGGCAGCTAGATGGTATCATACTACATAGAGCATGGACCTGGAGTTAGGAAGACAGGAGTTCAAATCTGGCCTCAGACCCTTACTAGTTTTGTGCTCCTGGGCAAGTCACTTGCCTAAAACATTGCCTGCCTCAGTCTCCTTATTGGTAAAATGTGGATAATAATAGTATCTAGTGTCCAGAGTTGTTGTGAGGATCAAATGAGATAATATTTGTAAAATTCTTAGCAAACCTTAAAGTACAATATAAATGCTAGCTATCATTGCTATTATTATTGTTATGTTGAGATTGGTGGTTGCATCAATTAACGTACTTATATCTTTTACAATTATTTCCCTTTCCATTATTTCAGTCATTGTGGAAATTGTTCCAGTTTGATTTAATTTGCATCAGTTCATACAAGTCTGCCCAAGTTTTTCTAATTTCCTCATATTCACCATTTCTTATTGCACAATAATATTCCATTACATTCGTATGCCACAATTTGTTTAGACATTACCCAACTGATGAGCATCTACTTTACTACCACTAAGAATATGTTACAAATATTTGTGTATAAGAAGGCTCTTTCACTGTATGTTGACCCCCTTGGAGAATACCTGGTAGTGGTATCATTGGAGCCAAGGTGCAGAAATAGCTTGGGGACATAAATTTTGCATTGGAGAGAAGTGGGTGGTTCTCCCCTGAGTTCATTACCATTATACTTTTACTGTGTCCCCTTGAGTTTGTGTGGGTGACTGTCTCCCCAGTTGCTGCCATTTTAGAGAATTGGGTTGACTTATTGGCTGAACATCAAAAACCCCAAAAGAGGGGCAGCTAGGTGGTGCAGTGGATAGAGCACTGGTCCTGAAGTCAGGAGGACCTGAGTTCAAATCCAGCCTCAGACCAAACACTTGACACGGAATAGCTGTGTGACCTTGGGCAAGTCACTTAACCCCGATTGCCTCACTAAAAACAAAACAAAACAAAACAAAAAAAACCCAAAAGACACCCCGTAGTTCCCTTATTGGGCTTTTAAAAAAATCTACCTCTGTAGCCACGAATGTGGATGCACCAAATGCAACAGCACCTTAAACAGGAAACTTGTTAAAAAAAGAAGCTAGCAAGAGGAAAACTAGCCCTGCATTGTTTCGCTAGATAAAACACACCCTTATGGCAACTTCTGCAGAGAAAACATCTTGACAAATCATTTCTTTCAGTCAAAACAAGCCTGGGTCCAAACACATGGAGTCTATATAAAAAGATATTATTTTTCAGGAGACCAAAATCCAAACCACAAATTCCAGAAATGCACATAAAGCATACTGCCTATTAGACATGCAAGCCCTAAATTAAATTAAAGCTGTAGCAAAAAGGGCTGAGGTATGCTATTGATTTATTAATTTGATTGCTATCTAACTTTTCTGTTGAAGAGCCCAAGGCGCTGCAGAGGCCCAGGCGTTTGGAGTAGAGCACTCCTCTGGCTACAGAATGGGAGGCTGCTTGAAGAATGTGAGTTCTTGCCAGTACTCTTTTCCTCCAACTGATAGTACAACCCCAAAGGCTTTTTCCTTTGAAGCCAAGAGCTTTATGTGGCTAACCACAGTCTATCCTTTGGTCGAGCATCAGACTCCAGTTGACTTGAAACACTTTCTCAGTATCTCAGGGAGGCACACACATGCTAACTTGTGGCTCATAGCCTTCCTCTGTTCCCCAGATCACCGTGTGTAAGGGGCCTTGATGGAGTACATCTGGGAGAGCAAAACACCACAACTCAGTTTCCTGTGAACTAGGAAGCATGCTGGGTTTTCAAAAACACAGCAAATATATATATATACATATATATATATATACACACACACACATATATATATATATATATATATATCTCATGCAGGGAAACAGCGGGCCGCCTGTCTGCCTCTTTTTTCATTACTGCAGCCTTTCTGGTCTCACAGAGTTTGAACATGGGCCAGGCTTGTTAAGTCAACTTTCTGAACCCAGGAAGGGGAGGGAAAGACCTCTTGGTTTCATCCTTGGCATGTCACACAGGCCTGTGCAATTTACAAGGAAACACAAAACAACCCAACAAACTGAATTCAGTCTGATACTGCCCAAGAGACCATTTGCTTTTCAAGTGGCAAAACCAGAACACAATGTTCCTCAGCTAGAGAAGGCCAAAATAATTTAAAGAAATGAATCCCGGCAAACTGCAGAATGAGGCAGCGATGGGGAGAAAAAACCTCTGACTTCAGCAAGGAGAGAAACAGGCTGCCACATCATTCTTGCCCTCTGAAATGAAGGAGTCATTCAGTACTGAGAAACAAATACAAAGGCACCCTCCCTGCCTGGAGAAATTTTACCATTCTTAAAAAAAAAATTTGTTGGATCCACTTCAAAGGGTCTGGAACCAAGGCTTCCATTTCCCTGCAGCCCAGAAGCTGCCTTCAGAGCTGTCTCCAAAGCCCCACCAAGCATCTGTGCATTCAAAGCACAGTCCAAGACACTCAGGAGACTCTACCATCTGGAAAGAGAAAACATACTTCTAAAATCTTAAGAAGTATTAGAAGTCAAAGTTATTTTGGGGTTTCTGGCTGTGTATCTTGGGAGTCTGGTTCGTTGTCGACTCTCTTCCAATTTCTAGGCATTTCTTCTTTTTTTTTAGGCAATTGGGGTCACACAGCTAGTAAGTATCAAGTGCTTGGTCTGAGGCCGGATTTGAACTCAGGTCCTTTTGACTTCAGGGCCGGTGCTCTATCAACTGTGCCACCTAGCTGTCCCTAGGCATCTCTCCTTAAGGATCCCTACAGCATAGAGGAGTTGGCCCAGGTCTCCACAAATAAGGAAGGGGACAAGTGGGCTGTTTGAGAGAGGGATGTGTAGGGGCAGCTAGGTAGCCAAGTGGATAGAGCACTGGCCCTGGAGTCAGGAGGACCTGAGTTCAAATCCAGTTTCAGACACGTAATACTCACTAGCTGTGTGACTCTGGGCAAGTCACTTAACCCCAACTGCCTCACAAAAAAAAGGGGGGGGAATGTGTTCCAGAAGAAGAATGATACTACTGCCCAGAGACACAGGGTTCCTCAAAGGTTCATCAATCACTTACCTCTGTAGGAAGCATCCCGGCTCCCTGGCAGTACATGTTTTCCATACACTGAAGGCTTTCAGCCTGAGGGGAAGCCAGCTTTCTGAATTCTATCGAGAATCCTAGAGCTGGGAGGGATCCTGAGAGATCACTCATTCATCTCTCTTCCTTTAGGAAAGATCATATCTGAATCATCTTAGATAATGAACACTGATTTTTAAAATATTGGAAATCATACTAGCTGTGTAACCCTGAGCAAGTCACTTAACCCCAACTGCCTAAAAATCTTTTATTTTTTCTTAATTTATTTTGATTTATCAACAATCACTTCCATATGCTTTTTTTGGGGGGGGGACAATTAGGGTTAAGTGACTTGCCCAGGGTCACACAGCTAGTGAGTGTTATGTGTCTGAAATCATATTTGAACTCAGGTCCTCCGGACTTCAAGGCCGGTGCTCTATCCACTGTGCCACCTAGCTGCCCCCTCCATATGCTTTTGAGTTTAAAATTTTTCTCCTCCTTCCTCCCCACCACCCTCCCCAAGAAGGTGCACAATCTGATATAGGCTATACATATACATTCCTATTAAATATATTTTCACATTAGTGATGTTGTAAGTAAGAATTAGAACCAATAGGAGGAACCACCAGAAAGAGGAAACAATACTCAACGGAAGAAAAAAAAATAGCAAATAGTATGTTTTGATCTGCATTCAAACTCCATAGTTCTTTCTTTGGATGTGGATAGCACTTTCCATCACGAGGCCTTTGGAGATGTCTTAGATCCCTGTATTGCTGGGAAAGGTTAAGTTTATCAATATTAGTTATCGTACAACATGGCTGTTATTGTGTATAACGTTCTCTTGGTTCTGCTCACTTCACTCAGCATCAGACCATACGAGTCTGGAAATCTTTTTAAAAGGGAACCAGTGTAGCAAAGCAGATAGAAACCTTGCCTTCAATTTGAGGGCTGCAGCAAAGAAGGGACGACTCGGTGACTGGAAGAAAATGGATTTGTTTCTGGCTGAGCTTGTGTCCAGGGAAGCCCTGGCTGCCTCTTCAGGTCATGTCATGCCTGGGGAACTCTTTATTTGCTTTTCTTGTATTGTCCCCCGAGAGGGCTCTGAGGGGGACCAGGGGTTATCCCAGTGAAACATGCCAGAAAGTCTGTCCATTGTGTCTCCAACAATCACTAACTTTCCTTAATCATAGAAAGACTCCAGCCAGGATCATTTAATCAAATTCTGTTGTCTTGTTTTTTGCTAGAAGTATGTATGACTTCACTGAAGAGGAAGCAGGGTAGTTGATCCCAGCTCCAGAACAGAGCAGCAGCAGAAACTGCTGTAAATAACAAGAGAGGATCCCCCCAACCCCTGCCCCAAACCCCCCAAAACAACAAAGCCAACCCGGCTTCCATTCTGCTGGTGTAGGAAGAAGATAATGGGTGAGGCAAAGTCAAAAGGCAGAGCATCTGTACTCTGCTGCAGAGCCCTGCCAACACACCCCAAGTGGAAGCCCCATAAGGGAAGGCAACACCAGGATTCTGAGAGATGATTCGTATGCCTATCAACCATACTGAGTCAGATAATAATAATAGCCAGCATTTATGTAGTACTTACTATATGCCAGGCGCTGTGTTAAGTGCTTTATGAATATTATCTCATTTTTATCCTCACAACAACCCTGAGAGGTAGGTGCCATTATTATCCCTATTTTACAGTTGAGGAAACTGAGGCATATAGAAGTTAAATGACTTGCTTAGGGTTACACAGCTAGTAGTACCAATAATAATAGTTAATATTTATATAGTAACAACTATGTGCCAGGCACTGTGCTAAGTACTTTACAATTATGATCTCATTTAATTGTCACATAATTATTACTATCCCCATTTTACAGATGAAGAAACAGGCAAACAAAGGTTAAGTGACTTGCGCAGGGTCTCACAGCTAGTACGTGTTTGAGGCTGGATTTGAACTGTGGCCTTCCTAACTCCTGGTCCAGCATTATACTACCAAGCTGCCTCTAAGTTAAGCTGAACAGATAGAACGTGGATATAGGAAGCACTTGCTACTAATACATAATCCTAAAGGAACGTGCTCATTTGGAAAGCACCCGGAGAAGGGCAACTGGATGACAAAAAGCTTTTGTCCATCAGAAGATGGGTTAAGGAGCTGGGGACGCTTAGCCAGGAAAACCAGGAAAAATGGATAGAAGTTGCAAATACAAAAATTTGGATTTGATGTCAGGTAAAAAAAAAACAAACTCCTAACAGTGAGAGCTGCCTCAAAGCAGAAAGGGCTGCCTCCAGAGGTCAAGGGCTCCCCTTCCCTGGGAATGTTCAAGCAGAGGCTGGAGGATGACTGTCTGGTCTGTAGCAGGAGGGATTCCTTGGAGATGCAGGTTCAATGGGATAAGAAGTTCTTCCTTTAGGGATTTGTGAACTTTTAACACACACACATACACACACGTACACACATGCATATATACAAATATGTATATACACATATATGTATGTGTATGTATATATACACACACATGTATTTGATAATTATATTTCAATATAATTTTTTCCTTTATAACCCTATGTATTTTATTTTACACATTCAAAAACATTTTGAGGAGGGGTCAAGAGGCTTCACTAGATTACCAAAGTGATCTAAGACATAAAAAGGGTAAAAACTCCTACATTACCTGGATTCTGAGGTCCCTTCCAACTCAAAATTTTGTGATTATGTAAAAGTGTATTTGTCATTTATCACTAGTGTGGCCTCAGGCAAGTTTTATAGCCTACTTGGGCCTAAGTTTCTCCATCTGTAAAATGGGGGAATGGACCAGATGACCTTTAAAATGCCATTTCTTGCTCTAAATCTATGATCCTAGGGTCCCTAAGGTTCCTTTTTGCTCCAAAAGTCAATGAATAGCAACATGAGGAATTAAATAAAAAGTACTAAGAAGTACTGGAAAGGTAAAGAGTGATGGAAAACTTGCATCTACCCTTGATTTCCTCTTCCTACTGCTCAGCCTCAGATATGAGAAGTGTAAGTAATCTTTCCTTCATGAAAATTACCTTCATTTTTCAGCATGGCCTTTTAGCAAATTACAATCAGGCCCCCGAAAGGACCACTGCCTGATTCTCATTAAATCCTGACTGACTTATTTTACTTCCTGGAAAGGTAGGCCTGAACTTATTTTGCTGACTAGGCTCTCTGAAACAAGTATGGCAGAGCCAGTAGACAACACCCATTTGGAAAAATAGAACAAGGATCTGGGTGGGGGCCGGAGCTGGTGAGAAGGATGTCTTTGTGGGGTGTGCTGATGGCCCTCTAAATCTCCAGCTGACAGATGAGAAGCACTCCTGGCAACTGACAGAAGAGGCGCCTGGCAGCTGAGGGCTAAGGAACAGCTCATGACAGCTGCTGGGAGGGCAAGAATGCCTTTTCCTTAAATCCATTACTTGGAAACCCCTCTTTGAGATCAGTTTCAAGCCGCTGGGGCATTTCTTCATAAGCCCTTCTTCCAGAAGGTGGTTCAGTGGGGGAGAAACAAGGAATAAATGAAATCCTGGCCCAATGGGTCCCAGAATGTTTTCCAAGATGACACTCACTTTAGTATTTCTGGGACTGGGAAACAGGAAGGCTCACAGGCGCAGGAGGAAACTTGAAAAAGGTGTGATTTTAAAGTGTTACTTTCTGGAGGTGGCTATGAAAAGTGGGATGCCACATGAAGTGGGACAAAAGACATCCGAATACCTCTACCATTCGCAGATCTCATGTCTAGGACATAAAGGAGGAAAATAATCTTTCCCTCCAGGAGCAAAATCCAATTTGTAGATGGGGGAGGAGCATATTGAAGGCATGGCTAGACTGGGAAGCCCTGAGAAAAGGGAAGACTAGCTAAGCTTCAGAAAGCCAGGCTGACCCTGGACTCAGTCACACTCAACTCCAAGCCCTTCAGCACTTTTTAAGAGGCAAGGAAGGGTGGGGGAAAGAGTGCTCGACCTGAGATCTGGTTTTCATTCACACCTCAGACACACAGCACAAGCCATGGTCAAATTCACTGTATCCTAACTTTCGAGATGGAAGGGCCCTGTGAGAACATCCAGGGTGATCTCTTCACTTTTTCTGAGGAGGAAACGGAATCCTAGAGATTAAGTGATTTGCTGAAGGTCACATAAGAAATATGTGGCAGACACAGGATTCAAATCCAGGTCCTCTGACTCTAAATTCAATGCTCCTTCCACTCCATGAGACTTCACTTCTGGCAGCCCGAGGTTTTTCATTTCTAAAATGGGGGTAATCTAGGATCTATCCTCCAGGGCTGTTGGGAGGATTGAAGGAGATGTGTTTTGCACATTGAGTGCTGTTGGCTATTATTATTTATTCTGGAAACATTGATCTGGATAACTTTAAAACAACAACCAACACAACCAGAGAAAGAAAACGAGGCACACAACAGATGTGTATACTGCTGTGAAGCTTATGGAAACTGGCAGCATCATGAGAGGAAGCCCCTGGCTGGTTCACTCTCTGGTTTCACCACATCAGCATCTTTGTCTGGTTTCTCTCTTTCAGTTCTGGGAGGGCACTGCTTTTCCAGGAACACATGTACATTCATGAACTCAAAAAGGCAAGATCTTCCATGCAGATTAATTTCTTAAAAAGGCAAGATCTTCCACGAAGATTAATTTCTCAAAAAGGCAAGATCTTCAATGCAGATTAATTTGTAATTTCAAAACTGCTTTGAAGATGAAAAAACACCCTGTAATTTCTAAGTGTTATTATAATTGGAACACTGGCAAAGTACAGGAGGGAGGTCAACATTTAGGTCTACCACTCATCCTTTTTTTTTTAAATATATATGATGAATATTTTATTCAGAAAGAAAGCTGGAAGGCTCTGAACATGGAAAGTGATGAATAACACCCTCCCCCCTAAAAAAAAAATTGGTAATACCTTAACAGATAGAAAATGATAAGGTGCTGATATGGGAGCCATTTCTAAATCAGCTTTGATCATAAACTTTTTTTTTTGCAATTATGTAAAACATTTCCATGCTAGTCATTTTGTATAAGAAGACTCAAATAAAAGAAAAAAAATGAAAGAAAATGAAAAATAGCCTGCTTCAGTCTGTATTCAATCTGATGTCCTTTGTCTGGAGGTAGATAGTATGCTTCATCAAGAATCCTTTGGGATTGTCTTGGAACATTGTTTGCTGAGAATAGCTAAGTCATTCACAGTTCTTCATTGAGTTATATTGCTGTTACTGTGTACAACATTCTCCTGGTTTTGTTCAATTCACTTTGCATCAGTTCATCGGTAAGTCTTTCCAGGTTTTTCTGAAATGATCCTGCTTGTCTTTTTTTTAATAGCACAATACTATTCCATTATAATTATATACAACTTGTTCATCCATTCCCCAACTAATGGACATCCCTTCAATTTCCAATTCTTTTCCATTTTTAAAAATAATCCTAAAAAAAAAATTTTATTTTTTGGAATACAAGCCTAGTAGTGGTATTGCTGGGTCAAAGGGTATTCACAATTTGATAGCCCTTTGGCTATAGTTCCAAATTGCTCTCCAGAATGATTGGATCAGTTCACAACTCCACCAACAGTGCATTAGTGCATTCCCACATCCCCTCCAACATCTAACATTTCCCTTTTTTTGTCATATTAGCCACTCTGATGGGTGTGAGGTGGAATCTCAGAGTTGTTTTAATTTTCATTTTTCTGATCAATAGTGAGTTAGAGCATTTTTTCAGATAATTATAGATAGCTTTGATTTCTTTGTCTGAAAAGTGCCTGTTCATATCCTTTGACCATTTATCAATTGGAGAATGACTTATATTTGACTCAGTTCTCTATATCTTTGAGAAATGAGGCCTTTATCAGAGAGACTTGCTGCAAAAATCCCCCCCCCCATATAATTTTGGTTGCATTGGTTTTGTTTGTACAAAAACTTTTTAATTTTATATACTCAAAATGATCTATTTTACATTTTGTAATGGTCTCTAAATCTTCTTTGATCCTAAATTCTTCCCTTATTCATAAATCTGAAAGATAAACTATTCCATGCTCTCTTCATTTGCTTATATTATCACCTTTTATGTGTAAATCATATACCCATTTTGATCTATCACTCATCTTGTTTAGATTCATTTAAATTTAGCAACTTTACAATGTCTTTTTAATGGAAGTGGAGGAGCAGATTAAACAAAGGATTTTTTCTCTCTTTATCCTTACATCCAGTGTGGCTTAATGTGTGAACATGCCTGACCCCTCCTTCCCCATAACAACTAGAGAAATTCTAGATTTCATCAGCAAGTTTTCTGTAGAGCAGAAAAAGGAGTAGTTGTCAAGGGAGTGATGATGTGGGAGCCTGGTCAGACAAGTGACCTGAACCTGAACATAGCCACTCCTCATTCTCCTTACTGAACAGTATATTTCTTATATTCAGTATTTAATGAATGTTTGTTGAGCGAATGAAGTCAATAAGGTAAATGGTACATGGTCTTAGTTTACACCAAAACATGGTTCACAACTAGCCAAGTGTTGGTGATGGGGGAGGAAGGGAAAAGTATTTATATAGTGCCTACTATATTCCAGCCACTGTGCTAAGTGCTCTACATATATTATCTCATTTGACCCTTACAACAATCCTACTGGGTAGGTGCTGTTATTATCATCACCATTTTACAGTTGAGGAAACTAAGGCAAACAAAGATTAAGTGACTTGCCCAGAGTCATACAGCTAGTAAGTGTCTAAAGTCAGTGTTCCTGACTCGAGGTCCAGAATTGTATCCACTGCATCATCTAGCTGCTAACGAGCTTAGAAAAAAAAAGTCTTCATCTACAATTCAATTCAATTCAACAAGCATTTATTAAACCTCTACTAGTTGCAAATAATTTTTTCTGGGAACCAGGTATAGGAAGATGAAAGAGAAAAATAGTCTCTGAACTCAAGGAATTTGCTTTAAAAAAAAAAAAAGACTTGGTGTCTCTTTCTTTCTCAGACTACAATACAGGGGCTATTCATCAGCCTGGGCCCACTTTGATCTCCCTACTAATACTGAATTTAGAGTGGATACCAGATGAGCTTAGCCCACTGAAGCTCCAAACTCCAAGCTCCAGAAATCCACTAGCCTCAGTCTCCTAGGAAGCAGGGATGACATGTGTGCATTACTGTGATGCCTGATGACTTTGCATTCTACTGGGAAATAGTCATATCGTGTTAAGGAGATGAGTATATCCAAGGCATCTGAGGGGGAGAAGAACACTACCAACTGGGGGACCAGAAAAGGCTTCTTCCAAGGAAGTTAAGGATTCTAAGGAGTATAGATTTTAAGAGGTAGAGAGGAGGAGGGAGCACAAGCCTGGTAGGCAGTACAGCCTGGGTAAAGCCATGGAGATGGGAAACAATGCCATGTTCAGGAACAGCAAGTAGCTTAGTTGTAGAATGCCTGAAGGGGGGTAATGTGAAATAAATCTAGAAAGATGGACAGGAGTTAGACTGTGAAGGGCTTTAGATGCTGGGTTAAGTAGTTTATATTTGATTCTAGAGGCACTGGGGAGCCACAGAAGAATCTAGAGCAGAGGAATAACATATGTTCTTAGAGAACATGTAAATCAACAGCACCTGGCTCCTTCTGCTTAGAAAAAGCCAGCTCACCCTGAAATTATAGGGATGACATACGACCTGCAGTGCTATGGTTCTAGGACTTGTCACTATCCCACTTTTTAGTCTGTAATTTTCATGGACACAAACATCTCTTGATTATAAAAGAAACAAAACATCAAAAGCTCTTGAATAGAGCTCCCTTGTGCTAATGGGGCACTCTCATTTCAATTCTTTGTACACCACATCTGTCATGCAGAGGAGGGGCCTGTGAACAGAAAATTATCACCACATGGCTGCTTTACCTTCATGAACATGCTAAATCCAGTTTTAAGAAGATCAGTGAGGCCTGAGGACATGTGTTCAATATCAACATGATCTGGTCTCTCCGGATTCAATATCTCCTCCACAACCTGCTTCAGCAACGGCTTATAGGCTGCCTGAAAAGGTAAGAGGTTACCATGTAAGTGAAAGGGTATATGTCCAATTGATCTCCTGGGATAACCATCAAAGGATGAAATTGGGGCAGGGGAGGGGGAGTAAAGAGAAGTCAACAATTTTCCAAACCAGATGGAAAGCAACCATTCCAGCATATGAAATGTGTCTTTTTTTTAGCATATGAAATGTTGAAGAGTAATGTATAATAGTTTAATATTGACATGAAGACAGTCTCTAGTCTTTGACAGAGGCACTTCATATGATGTTCATTATTGCTAGAAACTCTCTATTCATCTATATATATATTTATCTATTTTATTTATCCATCCATCTATTAATTTATCTCTATCTTTCTTTTTTCTACCTATCATTCTATCCATTCATTTATTCATCCATCTATTCATATCTATCTATCTATCTCTTTGTTGTAAGTATCCACTTGGGCTGTTGTGGAGAGAACATCACCTTTAGAGGCATTATTTACCACTTGGATGCTCTTGGGCAAATCACAACCTCTCTGGGCTTCAAGTGCTGCTTTTATAGAATTAGGGGATTGAATGGATGATCTCTAGGACCCTTCTATCTGAAAAAAACAAAAACAAAACCAAAACCTAAAACAATAGTAAGTTTTTGCCAGAAAAATTCCAAAGAGGCATGCAAAGCAGGGCATGGCTACAAAAAAGAAAATATTGGTAAAAATTGGTACTTTGATTTCTACCTCTAAGTGTACCTGTAGATATCAATAGATTCAGTGTGACGTAGTGAATAGAAAGCCGGCCTCCCAGTCTGGAACACCTGGGTTCAAGTTCTTCTTCTGACAGCAACGGCTGTGTGACCCTTTATTTAACCTCTCAGTGGCTCAGGAAGCCTTCTGAGACTGTAATGATGGTGACAGCCTACAATGGTAGAGGGAATACCACACTGGGAGCTCCCTATACTGATGAAATCAGAGGTTTAGTTCTTCTTCCTCCAAGCCTCACCAACAGACACACACACACACAGACACACACATATACTATCTCAGGTCTGGTTTTCTCTCATTCCCTTAAAAAAAAAGAGTCAATATAGTTTTATATAGAAAAATTTTTATTTCAATATCTAGCCCCTTAGAAAAAATTAATTTCTATCATATAAGCAACCCTTATATTTTCTTTTATATAAGCAGGCTATGGCCTGCTGCTCTGAAACCTTAGCTATGCCTTTCTAAAGCACTATATGATATTAACACTCTAGGGCTTTTAAATAAGGATTATCATTGGTATGAAACAGGACCGGGTTAGTACTATAGAGCTTTGCATTTAAAAGCAATACAAATGGGGAAGGGCAGTTAGGTGGTGAAGTGGATAGAACATTAGGTCTGAAGTCAGGAAGACTCATCTTCCTGAGTTCAAATCTGGCCTCAGGCACTTACTAATTGTATGACCCTGGGCAAGTCACCTAACCCTCAGTAAACTATTTTACTCTCGTTTGTAAAATGAGTTGGAAAAGGAAATCACAAACCACTCCAGTATCTTTGCCAAGAAAATCCCAAATGAGGTCACAGAGAGTCATATACGGCTGAAACGACTGAACTGTATGCTGTTGTCATAATGCTCCTGCAACAACTCAACTTAGAGAGACTGAAGTGCATTGTCTACCCAGATTCAAGTGAGTAGCAATTTAATCTACTAATTATGTGGTAGTTGGAGCACTTAAGGCTAGTTGTAGATTAATGTATTTAAACTGATATAGAGTAATTAGAAAACATAGAGCTTAACTTCCACAATAGCTATAACTAATTCAAATTTCCCTTTGACGTTATATTTAAGACGAGGGAGACCTGTCTAAGAAAGATCTGTTAGAGGTAGCAGCGAAGAAGCCAGGAATTAGAACCTAAAGAGCAGAGATAAACAGGGGATGATAGTAGAACCCATCTTCTAGAGGAAACCGGAATCAGGGATATAAGGATCCAGATTGGCCTAGGTGAGGAGAAGGAAAACCTCTTCTTTAAAGATTTAAAGATAAACCAAAAAACCAGAGTATGCCTCATGTCTTATATTTCATTTTATAAAGCATTTTGCAGATATACTCTTTAGCTACTCCTAAACACCTGATTCATTGAAGAATTTCTTTTTTAATTCATCAAAGCAAACTTAAATTGGGTGACATAACTTAATGAAGCACCATTATGTTCTGGTACTAAGAAAGTGACCTTTCAATAAAACTACTGAAATGCAAAAAAAAAGTCAACCTCAGGTTTGATACAGTATGACTCCCCTCTCCAAATACACACACACACACTTTTTTGTGGTTGCTTTATTGTTCTTTTGTGGGTAATTTATCAGTGTAGAGAGCCATCAGATTTCCAGTGAGGAACTCCCTCTCCCCATGCAGGTTGTTGCTGTTTGCCCTTTGTTCTTGAAGATGACCATGACTTGCAAGTGAATTGGATTTAGGTGAGGCAGGGCTGTGCAAAATCACCAGCCTCACTCCCTTTTCCAGAGCCCTCTGGGTCCAGTGGCAGGATATAGATCAGGACAACTGGAGATGGCCCTGGATGCAGTTGGAGGCCTTGCCCTTTTTAAGCTAAGGTCTCTCAGTTTGTCTGAGGCAATGCCCATTCAGTGATTAAGGCTAGGTAAAGATGAGGCAAAGAATGGACACTTTTACCTAGTTTAAAAAATAAAAATCAGTCTGGGAGGGGAAGGGCCTCAGGGTTTCTGACAGTGTTCATGAGCTGGCAAGTTGGAGGGTAAAGGATTTTATTCATATACTTCCAAAGTTCTTTCCTGATTCCTCAACATGGTGGCTGAGGTAATGCCTGGTGATACCACTTCCTTGCTGAAAGTCTCTCTCCCTCTCTCACTTCCCTGAATCCAAACAGGCCACTCAATACAACTGTCCTATATACTAAATCATTTTCTGACTTTTATTATATTGGTTTATATGTCTCATCCTCACTACTAGACTGTAAACTACTTGAGAGCTAGGACTACCTTACTTTTCAACTTCCTATTTCTAGTGCCTAGCATAGTACCTTCCACAAAGGATGTGTATAATAAATATTTTTGAATTAATATTAAAATAGCTAAACATAGAAACATTAAAAATACTATCTTTGAAAGCTCAAGCAAAGTTTGAAAAAGATAGACTTAAATATAATTTTGTGACATTCTCATTTATCTTTAACTGAAATGACTATCAACATATTCTTTCTTTTCTCTTTATTATTTTAAAGCTAGAAGCTCTTGGCTCTTTTATAGCATTTCCCACATTAGTTGTTTCAAACCTATTTTTCCCTCAAACCTCTCAAAGGAGCCCCTCCCCCTTCTCTCCTTATATTTTACCAAGAAAACAGAGGTCTTTCTCTTTCCCTATTCTCCATCTCAGAACCCCTTGACATCATCATCCCCAGTTCTCTCCTTTAATACAGTCTAAAGAAGAGGTTTTCCTTCTCCTCACCAAGGCCAGTCTGGATCCTTATATCCTTGACTCCGGTTTCCTCTAGAAGATGGCTTCTACTATCATCCCCTGTTTATCTCTGCTCTTTAGGTTCTAATTCCTAGCTTCTTCGCTGCTATGTCTAACGGCTCTTTCTTAGACAGGTCTCCCTCATCTTAAAAACAAACAAAAACCCTTCGCTTATATGGATTGTTGACACCTCGTTGGAAGACAATAACACATTGGGACCTTGTATTCTTTACATCTTTTGGCCAATTAAGTGATAGTAAAAAATGTAGTCTACTGTTGGCTACCACTTGTGAAAGCCTAGTAATTCCATCATCAATGACAGAATTATCAATGTGTATATAGATGATTTTCATAAAAGTTTTATAATACAGATGGGAAATTATGTGTAAAGGTCAATCTATCTGCTATATAAGATCATCTAGGGTTGATGTTACAGTCTACCTATGGCTGACTCTTCTATTTTTGAGGGTGAAAAAAGTTGGTTATAAAAGTCTTTGTAGATTTTTTCCTTTGTTCAATTTGTCATCTTCTTTTTATTTTGTAATTAAAAATTCTTGGGATGATTTTTGTTTTTGCTTTGGCTAGGCAATGGGATTAAGTGACTTGCCCAAGGTCACACAGCTAGTAAGCGTTAGGTGTCTGAGGCCAAATTTGAACTCAGGTCCTCCTGACTCCAAGGCCAGAGCTCTATTCACTGTGCCACCTAGCTGCCCCTTCTTAGGATGATTTTTTGCTCAGTCGAATATTCTTAAACCTGGCTTTGCATTCTATTGCTTCTTCCTGTTTCTGAGATGATACTGCTTATATCATCTTCCATCATCCTTCTGCATAAGACTTTACAAACAATTTTATGTTTTGAGCTACTGTTGACATTGGCTGCTGCTACATCTTTCTGCTTGGAAAACAAGCCAAGTATTTTTTTTAAATTAAGTTGCTTTTTAGGCTTTTATGGTCTCCTTGTTATGGCAATAGACATATCAGTTAAACTTCTATATGAAATTATTAGTCTATGCTTATATACTTTTTTCTGTTTCATTAGCAATATTTTTCTAAGTTAGGATTGAACTATTTAAATTGCATGCCATTTATTTTCCTTAACTTCTGTTCTTTCTTCTAGCTTCATACTAATTTTTATCTCTCCTTTAGCAAGTGGATGGTATGATTATACACAGACAATTGATTCAGGAGCTACTTCCACATGAATAAGGAGCATGATTTGCCTAAGTCACTCAGTTTCAAAAGTACATATTGATTTAATTTGGAGGGTCTGATCAAGTACTTCATGAAATATCTATACTGCAAGAGATTGTCAGCGTATAAAAACTATAATTATCTTCACGGCATTTTTTTTTTGGAGAATAGTTCACATGTGCACTGAAAAATAGATAACCAATGAATGTCTCATGAAATGATGTTTCCTGTTGACTTTGGACACACAATAAGATTAACTCTACCCATTCCTTTTTTGGGGGGGGGTCCTCAAGGAGAACCCATGAGCTACTTTTTCATTTAGCTACAACTTCTTTTTGTATTCTGGTTTCATCTATGGAAGGAATGTCAAGATTAATGTGACTCAGTTTCTCCAGTAGTATGTCAATTTGTTGGCACATTTAGAGTATCAACAACTAAGAGTTTATAGACAGTCTAACAATTGTGTGATTCTTTGCCCCCTGCTCCTATGGAATTAGAAGAGGAAGCAAGCAAGACTGAAGATAATTTTTCTTTGTTTCATGAACTGCCATGGAATTTGATGAATGAATGAAAAAGCATTTATCAAATGCTTATTACGTGCTAAGCACTGAGGACACAGATATAAAAGTGAAAATAGTCTCTGCCCTCAAGAAGCTTACATTCTTATCTGGGAACACAAAATTTACAGGGGAGTGGTGGCTAAGGAGTGACATTTTGGAAAGTTACAGGGATAATGAATAAAGAAAGCCATAGGGGAGGATACTGATATGCCTTTCCAGGAGCAATGACAGAACTGATTTGATTATTGTTCTAGAACTGGAAAGGAGATGAGGAATGGGGACAAGGGATATATATACATACACATATACATATATACATACATACATACATACATATATATATATATATATTTGTGATGGCATGGATGGCATGGTAAAGAGATTGAAAAGCGAACTGAAAGGTGTCTAGAGCTAGTTCTCCATGTAGCAGGTGACCAAGACAACTGCCCATCAGAATAGTATGGCCAAAGAATTCATCAAGTGGTTGGTCTATATGTATTTACTTCTTTTTGTTGTTATTATTTCCCCCAAATAGAATATAAGCTCTTTGAGGGCAAGGACTGTTTTGTTTTTGTCTTTGTATCTCCAGGGCCCAGCATAATGTATGACATATAGCGAGTGCTTAATAAATGCTTGTCACTTGTTTATTTGGGCTTTACAGATTGAGTATTTAGAGCTGCGGAGGAAATGAGGCGGGGGTACTGAGATGGGGGTACAGGATGAATGATACAGTTACTGAGAACATAGGGATCAGAACCTGGGACTGGGCATGAGTAGAAGCAGCCATTAGGAAAAGGAGCTAAGCCCACACATGGTTCCTGGGATGGAGCCTGGGGCTGGGCAAAGGAGCAGAAGGAGCTAGGACTCGGGATAAATCCCATGAATGCTTCATCATGTACCTTTCATCTTGCACAATTTGGACAATGTCCCTTTGAGTGCCACAGATCTTGAATTCTCTTGTTAATTAGGCAAGAAGCATAAGAGACAGAAAATGTCTGGTAAGAGTTGTCTGCACAGGACACATCCAATGTCATGCCAAGGTTATCATGTTCGATCCATATGATATTAAGTATGAACGAGGTCACAAGCAACACGCTCTAAGAACAACATCTGTTTAATAGCTCCATAATGCCACAGCTGAAAAACATCCATAAATCAAACACTGTTAATGTTTGGGGAAAGAGATTAAAGCTCATGTTAAACAGGGGCATTTACTTTGAGAAATTACAGGGTAAAGATTATTTAAACAAAATAAAAACGATGTGTTCGAGTTGTCAGCCAACCGAGTTCCCTAAATAAATACAACCCATTTAAATCCTGGGCTAAGCCAGGCCAGGATGTTGTAGATGCCTTAACATTTACAATAATTCAGTGGGTATGAGGCTCTAAAGAGCTTGCCAATCTGCTGCTACTGCCCTGCCCTGCCCTGGTCTGCTTTGCTTTCTCTCTAATAGGGTTGGGCCTGAACCCAGCTCACTGTTAGTTCAGATGCAAGGTTGGGATGAAATGAGATACTCATTGGTCATTGAACAGTTGACAAAAAAAGTTTACTTAGCTATAACATAGGAAGGATACAATCAAACTTAGTTAGCTTCAGCTTTGGTAGATGTGGCCTCCCCTGCTCCTTATGGAAACTGGAAACAGGTCTGGTGAGGGAGCAGAGCACTGAGACTTAGGTGGTTTTTCATCAAGCAGTAACATTTTGGAAAGTTACACAGATAATAAATAAAGAAAGCCATAGGGAAGTATACTGATGTCCCTTTCCAGGAGCAATGACAGAACTGATCTGATTACAGTTCTAGAACCAGAAAGGAGATGGGCAATGGGGACAAGGGATATATATATATGTGTATATATATATATATGATGGCATGGATGGTATGGTAAAGAAATGATTGAAAAGCAAAGTGAAATGTGTCTAGAGCTAGGTCTCTAAGTGGTAGGTGACCTAGGCAAGTGCCTTGTCTGAAAGGCCTGGACTTCACATGGATGGAACTTTATATGCCCTGAGGTGACCAGGAAGCTTTGTCAAGAGAGGCAGAAGCCAATTATGTTTCAGGAACAGTTTTGTCACCTTTTAGGGAGAATGAATGGGGGAGGGGTGGGGCTGGAGCTGTTAAGGTTAGAGGGAGGCATGCGTCTAACCCAGGTTGTGTGGAAACCTTGGTAGATATTTATCCTATCACACTCTCCGTCCTTTTCTATGGCTTCCAAAAAGAAAAAAGATGATAGGGACATTCTAGCCATTCTGTCCTTAAGAAAGACCTTTGCACAATGTCTGCTAAAAATAATAATAATAACAGCTAACATTTATATAGCATTTAGTATGTGCCAGGCATTATGCTAAGCACTTGATAATCATTATCTTACTTGATCCTCACAACAATTCTGGGAGGTAGATATTATTTTTCCCATTTTTTTTTACAGATGAGGAAGCTGAGGCAGGCTGAGGTTAACTTACTCTCCCAGGGTCACCCAGCTAGTAAGCGTCTGAGGCTGGATTGGAGCTCAGGTTTTCCTGACTCCAGGCCTGGGGTTCTATTCACTGAACCAGGCATTTAATAAATGCTTGTTGACTAAGAACATTAGAACTGCTGCACTGGGTTAGATCCATAACTTATCATTCACCTCAATAATCTGTCTCTCACAGTGAAACCAAAGGATATAGCACACGGCTGGGAACAGCTATCTTTCCTGTTAGTAATGAATAAAGAACTGAACGAGAAAACATTAGCTGCCTACTATGTGCCAGGTACCATGCTGGAAGAAGGCCCTCTCTACCCTGGTTAGCATGGGTAGGTTGTAGAGCATTTCAGGATGTGGAGAAGGCTTTCATAGCTGTTTACAAAGACTATACTAAAAGGACGGAAGTGTGAGCTCCCTACAATTATTTACTATTCCTTCATGCTCTGTGATTGCCCGGAGTAATGGAATTTTCAACTTTGCTGACTAAGAGGGATTAAATCTTTGTGCTTGTGGCATGCAAAGCCTCCCTTTGTATATGTCTGTGTGCGAGATACATCTGAGGGAGTGCATTCTGTGGATCTGTTTTAAATTATTCGGTCTATATATTAATAAATACAGCCAGTTTTGAAGAATTAACTGGCAACAGGTAAGCAAAGGGTGCCTTTGACACTGCCCATAGAAACAGAAATGATTCTTCACAAGATCCAAGGTGGACCCTGAGAGTTCTGTAGATACTGGGGACCAGGGTAGACTTGTTCCTCACAGAACCATAGGAACCAGGAATACAACTCAAGTGACCAGGGAGGAGGCACAGGGAGACTTGGCCAGATCCACACCTTCCTCAGTTCCCAGAGGAACTTAGAGGCAACCTCCGCTTGGACAGAGCAGAGCAATAGGGTGGAACTAGACAAAGTATGCAGACATTTCAGGGCTCACAGAGAGGGAGCTGGATCAGGGAAAAGGCTGAACTCCAATTGCCTACAGCAGGGTTGGTTCTTAACCTGGGGTTTAAAACTATTTTTAAACTATAATTCAGTATGACTGATTTCCTTGTAATCCTATTTATTTTATTTTAAGCATTCAAAAACATTATTCCTAGAAGAGGAACAGGTTTCACCAGACTGTCAAAAGAGTCCAAGATACAAAAAAGTTAGGAAAGAAAGGATGTTTAAAAAAAGTCAACTTGTAAACAGGACTCTATCTACTCTTGTGGACCTGTAGTTGCTTTTATCTGCAAAAAAAAAAAAAAAAATGAAGATGATAATGACATGTTTAAGCTCTACAAAGCACTTAGATATATTATCTCATTTGCTTTTCACAAAAACCCTCTGGGAAAGGGCTGAGGAGATGATCTCCATTTTACAGATGAGAAAACAGGCTGAGAATGGTTAAATGACTTGCCCAGGGTCACATAAGCTACTAGGTCTGAATGGGATTTGAACTCAGGTTTTCCTGGCTCCAAGACTGGCATTCTAGCTTCCCCAGGGAACCTTTCCTTCACTTTTTGTGCCCTTATATATAGCTGGGTCCTGATTAGTGCTGATAATAAATCCCCCTGAAGCGGTTACAATATGAATTCCCACTGCATACTTCCATGGAAGTTCCATGGGCTGGAACCAGTGACCATATTTTAAACAATTATCACTTCAAATAGTGTGAACTGGAACACATGGGACCACTTCTGAGGAGACATTATTTGTACTCATCAGGACCTAACACTGGAAATGAGATTCTAGACATAATGAGTTAGAGGTAGCCGGTGGTGCAGTTCATAGAACTCTGGGCCTGGAGGCAGGAATCCCTGAGTTCAAATTCAGTCTCAGACCCTTACTAGCTGTGTGACTTTGGTCAAGTCACTTAACCATTGCCTGCCTCAGTTTCTTCAACTGTAAAATGAGGATAATAATAGCACCTGCTTTCCAGATGAACATTAAATGAGATAACATTTTTACAAAGTGCTTAGCACAGCGCCTGGCACATAGTAGGTGATATTTAAATGGGTATTCTCTTCTTCCCTTCCCTTCCCCACTTCAGGGTGAATGGCCCAAACTCTGTTAGTACGACTGACGTTACGAAGAAGGAGACAGACGACAAGGTTGGGTTCTTGAGCCTACCATTCAACAGAAAGGAGCCCCAAACCCTGGGAGCGATGCTGTACAGGCAGAAATCCTAGCAGATCTTACATCAAATTGTGGTGGCAAGGGTAGGCAGGAGAGATCGGCATAGTGTCACAGTGTGACCCCTTCCCCAAAAATATACAAAATTGAAAACAGAAACTGTGACTTATGCATGTCTTAGATGAGATTTACAAATAATAAATGTTTATGCGAAGTTAGCCAAGGCCCTCATCATAATGGCCAGAAATGCTACAAGAGCTCGTTAGGGTCCTTCCCCATCCCCACCCCCACCCCCATATTTATAATAAATGCAGTAAATCATCCTTGGTTCTTGACATTCTTCTGTCTAACTGTCACCGTATATCATAGCTCAAGAATATCACTCTGAATGAGACTTAGAAGAGTATCTAAGGTCACTCTTTTTAATAACCAAGCAACATATGATTAATTATCTAAGTAATTTTATCTCTCATTTTTATGGTTCCTGGTACACTGAATAAAGGGAGGAAATATTTTTGCTTTTAATTAAAAGGCAAAGCTAAATGACCCATCTGCGTCAGCATTTCTAGAACCCTTAGCAAGAGGTAATATTAGCTAGCTATCACCGCCATCAATTAATTTAATTACCCCCATGGAGTGCAGAGTTCAGGCAATGAAAGACACTGTGCGGTGGAAAAGACAGGGGCACTGCACCATGACCCAGCAGACCCACATTGAAATCCTAGCTTTATCATTCTTTGTGCCTTAACCTCCTCATCTATAAAATAAGTTTAATTATGCCCGGCCGCATTAACTCACAGGGTTGTTGTGAGGATCAAAATGAGGAACAGGAACGAAAGGGCTTTATTGCATAAGCCCTATGCCTAATACCTAAGAAAGACATGAGACTCCATCAGTTTGGTGACTCCCATGTGAGAACTCCCTCCACTAGCATAGCACACTACTCATCCGTGACTTTATAAATAAGTATTAGTGAGTTTTTGTGGTGAAAGACCTAGCGACTTACTTTAGGACACAAAGCTTGTGCAGTGAGGGCCAACTCTCACATTGCATAGCTCAAAGGGAGACAGAATAGCCATCTCTGGCCTCTTCTCTCAGGAAGGGAAGCAGGAAGTTGGAGTCAGAAGCTTGGCCACTCTGCTCTTCTCAGAGAGAAGGGGTACCAGGCTAGAATTATATCTGCCTGTTCCTTTAAACATCATTCATTGAGGCAATATGGTTTTTAGATTCAAGCTTAACTTCTGACTTCTGTCTCTTAATGGGGAAAGGGTGACCTCAAGTTTGACTCAAGGCTTGACTCCCATCCCATCAAATACCACTTTTACAATAAACACTCATATAGCAATTAGCAAAGAAACCAGTTTTCCAGCTCAATAGTAAACCAGAAATTAGAGAAAGTATGCATAGGAAAATATATAGCAGACAATAGATAGTAAAGGAGCTCTCTCATTGGGAGGGAAGTAACTCAACTCAACCAAGAGAGACTCCTAGGTACCACCCTAAGTCTCTAGGGTAGCAAGCTCAGGATAGAGGCACGATGGAGACCACTAGCTCCTCTCATGTCAACTTTCCCCCAGTCTTCTTCTCCCTTCAGCAACTTGAAGTGAGGTTGACATCATCTATCTCTTCTCTTAAAGTTGAAAGCCAAAAGCTCCCAAAGTGACTGCACAGCCTGAAGGAGTTTCCTCTCTTCTGCTCTTGCCAACTTTGCCCCTTCCCTTTGGTAGGTACAGGGTATGGATCTCCATCAATGAAAAAAAGAGTCTCATACCAATGGGCTTTGGGTTATATTCATAAGCATCAGAGGAAGGATCTGAATTCAGGGTTTTTGGATTCCAAGTCCAGAATTATATCCACTAGACTCTTATATGTGATTGAGTGCTAGGCTTGGAGTCAGGAAGACCTATGTTCAAATCCCACACTTATTACCTGTGAGACCTTGGGTGAATTACTTAAGAGGGTGGAAATAAGGATTTATATATACACATACACATATAAATATATTACATATAATATATTTATATATGTATATTAATATATTATATACAATGTAATATATATTAATATGTATTACACATGTAATATATATAGTATCTATATATGTATATATTATACTATATATCAGTTATAAATATCAGCAATATTTGAAAGACAGGAGAGATCCCACAAAATTGGAAAAGAGTGGTGGTTGTCTTGATTTTCAATATAGGAAGGAGAACAGGGTCTGAACATTACAGGCCAGCAAGCTTGACTTGGATTCCTGGGAAAATGCTAGATCACATTGTTAAAAAGCTGCTTAGCGGACTCTTGGGGGCAGGGGGTCAGGCGGAGCCAAGATGGCAGAGGGAAAGCAGTGACTGTCTTGAGCTCTCTCCCAAAGCCCTCTAAATACCTAAAAAAATGGCTCTAAACAAATTCTAAAGCAGCAGAACCCACAAAAAGACAGAGTGAAACAAATTTCCAGCCAAAGACAGCCTGGATGGTTGATCTGAAAGGTTGGGCGGGGAGAGGAGCACAGTTTGGCATGGGCGCACAGGCTGCAGTGACCCTGGAGCAGGCCTCAGAGGACTGAATCTCGGGCAGCTGTGGTGGTTTCCAGACTTCTCAACCCACGAACGCCAAAGACAACTTAGGTCAGTGGGAAAAGTCTGTGACTGCGGTGAGAGAGAAGGTAGGTCTCAGCCACAAGTCTCGAGCGTGGCCCGGGGCCGCGGCTTTTTTCTGAGCTTCCAGCCCACAGACTGAGGGGGAATCGAGTGGCTTATCAGAGGGGGATTGCAGGGATCTCTTTGCCAGTGCTGATGCAGGAATCTCTTGCTTTACTGGTGCTTGGATCTGGGTCACAGTTCTGAGGCGTGGTCCTGGGGCGAGAAGGAGTGCTGGTGTGGTAGAGCTTGTTGCGGTGGTGGAGAGGAAACACCTCGCCCCTTATCATACCACCTTGGAAGTTCTGAAAATGTACAGGTCCCTAGAAGTACCTCTGAAAACAGCTGTACAAACCCGCAAAGCTTGGGACAGTACACTCTTCACATTGGAAGCAGACTTTTACCTTAACAAAGAGCTTAAAACTCAAGTAATTGGCCGGGATCATGAGTAAGCAGCGCAAAAAGAGTGAGACTATATTATCTTACTTTGGTGACAAAGAAGATCAAAACATACAACCAGAAAAAGACAACAAAGTCAAAGTTCTTACATCAAAAGCCTCTAAGAAAAACATGAATCAGTCCCAGGCCTTGGAAGAGCTCAAAAGGGATTTTCAGAAGCAAGTAAGAGAAGTAGGGAAAAACTGAGAGTGATGCAAGAAAATCATGAAAAACAAGTTAACAGCTTGCTAAAGGAGACCCAAAAAAATACTGAAAAAAATAACACCTTAAAAAATAGCCTAACCCAAATGGCAAAATAGGTCCAAAAAGCCAATGAGGAGAAGAATGCCCTAAAAAGCAAAATTGGCCAAATGGAAAAGGAAGTCCAAAAGATTACTGAAGAAAATACTTCCTTAAAAATTAGAATAGAGCAATTGGAAGCTAGTGACTTTATGAGAAATCAAGACACTGTAAAACAAATCCAAAAGAATGAAAAATTAGAAGACAATGTGAAATATCCCATTGGAAAAACAACTGACCTGGAAAATAGATCCAGGAGAGAGAATTTAAAAATTATTGGACTACCTGAAAGCCATGATCAAAAAAAGAGCCTAGACATCATCTTTCAAGAAATGATCAAGGAAAACTGTCCTGATATTTTAGAACCAGAGGGCAAAATAGAAATTGAAAAAATCCACCGATCTCCTCCTGAAAGAAATCCCCAAAGGAAAACTCCTAGGAATATTGTAGCCAAATTCCAGAGTTCCCAGGTCAAGGAGAAAATATTACAAGCAGTTAGAAAGAAACAATTCAAGTATTGTGGAAACACAATCAGGATAACACAAGATCTAGCTGCTTCTACATTAAGGGACTGCAGGGCATGGAATATAATATTCCAGAGAGCAAAGAAGATAGGATTACAACCAAGAATCACCTACCCAGCAAAACTGAGTATAATCCTTCAGGGGAAAAAATGGTCATTCAGTGACATAGAGGACTTTCAAGCATTCTTGATGAAAAGACCAGAGCTGAATAGAAAATTGGACTTTTCAATACAAGACTCAAGTGGACCACGAAGAGGTAAACAGGCAAGAGAAATCATGAGACTTATTAAGGTTGAACTGTTTACATTCCTGCATGGAAAGATGATATTTGTAACGCATGAGACCTTTGTCAGTATTAGGGTAGTTGGAGGGAAAAAAATTATATAATTATATGTATGTATAGATAGATAGATAGATAGATAGATAGATAGATAGATAGATAGATAGAGGGCACAGGATGAGTTGAAGATGAAGGGGTCATATCTGGAGAATAAAATTAAGGGGTGAGAGAAGATTATATTAGGAGAAGGAGAAAGGAAGAGGTAGAATAGGGTAAATTATCCCACAAAAAAAAAAAAAAAACAGAAAAGAAAAGGCTCTTACAGCGGAGGGGAAATGGGGGAAGGTGAGAGGGAATGAGTTAATCTTATTCTCATAGGATTTGACTTAAGAAGGGAATAACATACACACTCAATTGGGTGTGGAAATCTGTCTTACCTTACAGGAAAATAGTGGGGGAAGGGGACAAGAGAGGAGGGGAATGATAGAGAGGAGGGCAGATTGGGAAAGGGAGTAATCAGAAGCAAATACTTCTGAGGAGGGACAGGGTCAAAAGGAAGAATAGAATAAATGGATGGGTGGGATAAGATTAAGGGAAATAGAGTTAGTTTTTCACAGCATGTCTACTATGGAAGTATTTTGCATAACCGCACATATATAACCTATATTTAGTTGCTTACCTTATCAATGAGGGTGGGTAGGGAGGGAGGAAGGGAGAAAATTTGGAACCCAAAGTTTTAAAAACACATGTTTAAAAAAAATGTTTTCACATGCAACTGGGAAATAAGAAATACAGGAAATGGGGTACAGAAATCCATCCTGCCCTACAGGAAAATTGAAGGGGAAGGGGATAAGAGAAGAGGGGAGAGATAGAAGGGAAGGCAGACTAGGGGACGGGGTATTCAGAATGTATGCCATCTTGGGGTGGGGGGAGGGGCGAAATGGGGTGAAAATTCGGAACTCAAAATCTTGTGGAAGTAAATGTTGAAAACAAAAAAAAAAATAAATAAAATGAGAAAGCTGGAAAAAAAAAAGAAAATGCTTTCCACATTCAGAGAAAGAACTTAGGAGTCTGAGTGCAGATTGAAGCATATTATTTACTCTCCTTTTCTTTTGTTGTTTTGTTTTGTTTCTTCTTTCTCCTGGTTCCTCCCATTAATTCTAATTCTTCTTTACATCATGACTAATTTGAAAAATGTTTAATATTAATGTATAAGTAGAGCTTATATCAGATTGTATGCCATCTTGAGGAGGAGGGAGGAGTGGAAGGGGGATAAAATTTAAAACTAAAAATCTTACAAAAGTGATTGTTGAAAACTAAAAATAAATTAATTAATTATAAAAAAAAAAAAAGCTGCTTAGCGAACACTTAGAAGAGAAATGGTGATTGCAAAGGGCAGGCCAGGAGGTGAGTGATCTGCAGAAGACCAGACAGTAAGTGCCAGGACCGGGACTTGATCCCGGGCCCTCTCACTCCACAGCCAGAGCTCCTTCCCTGCTACCTTCCTGCCTCATTACTGTCTCCACTCCTATAAAACTCTATCAGCCTGAGGGGGCTTTCATTCTTTTAACTCTGATGCATAAAACCCATTGCCCACCCCCCACCCCTAGTTTAATTGGAAACAATTCCTCAGAGATTAAAAAGTCATTTGCAAACGTGTTACTTGCCTGATGGGTGTGGTTTCCAGGAACATACACAGATTTAAACTGTTTCATGAGACTTCGGGCTGTAGTGATATCGTGGAGTGACTCAAAGAGCTCATCTACAGCCGCTCTGGCCTTCTGAAATGTCGGGTTAATTGAAGATTCACAGCCTGGAAAAACACAGAGCCATTTTTATGAGTAAGAAGAGAACTTTAATTTATGTTTTAATAAATGGTAGTTTAAGCTAAGATGCAACAGTTGGAATTTTTTTTAACCTAATTTTCTCTGGCTGTTTCTCCACTGGGCTAGCTCAGCTCTGTCTGAGCACTACCAGGAAGTGACTTTGACAGAATTAGAACTCAGCCCCTGCTGAAGTCCTTACCATTGGCCTCACTTGCTAGGATGGCCTAAGTGACACTGAGAGGTCTCTAGGGTCAGCTATCCTTAATTTCAAAAATATTAGGGGGAGGTAAAAAATTTAAAATCTAAAAGAAGTTTTGATTAAGTCCTCCTACCTTTCCATTCTCATCACAAACATTGTTCTCCTAACTCTTGAAAAAAACATGGTGTTAATGAGAACATTGTTATAGATGCAGTTACATAGGATCAGTGCTGTAAATGCTAACGAAAGCAATCATCAGCTTTGGTTTTTTAAATAAAAAATTTTATGGGTACTTTTTGTTTTCACATATCATCACTTTCAGAGAGACAGTCAATCTTCAACTTTCACGGGGGTAACATTCCTAGAAAATGGTATGAAAGTAAAAAATGCAAATGTCGATACACTGAACCTATAGAAAATGAGTTAGGTTCCTCTAACCACCAAAAACTGTAATCTTGCACTGCCTATAATGGCTGTAGACATTCCAGCATGAAGTTTATGTAGCTCTTTTATTTTCTCACTGAGCTGAATCACTAACTTTGTATGCTTGAGCTTAGAGCCCAAAGAACTTGCACTGCTCTTTGGGGGCATAATTGTAACACAAAACTTGAGTCAAAAAGGCAAACATGCACAGGAGCACTTGATGCTACAATGGTGGGGTGAACAAGACCAGTTGTCTAGTAGGACATCAGCTGATCCACAAATCTGGTGCACATCCTTGAATGGGGTTACTAATACATTACGAAAATGCTTGAAGTCAGGAAAGTTAAATGCATGCATGTTGAAGACTGACTCTACCTCCCTGCCAACCCAACAAACTCTGTAAGCACAACCAAAGGCACCAGTTAAACAAAACCGACTTAAACCGTGAACGATGCTGGCCATCTACATAGCACTCCACAGTATTTGTCCCATTTCCCCCTCATCTTACTGGTGAAAAGAGGGGGGCCATGGGATCATAGCTTTTGAACTGGAAGGCTCTTGAAAGTCATTTAGTTTAACCCCCTTCATTTTTCAAATGAGGAAACTGATCTCTCAGCTTCAGGCATTTTCTTGGCTGTCTTCCATGCCTGGAACCCTCGCCCTCCTCTGCTCTAACTACTGACTTCCCCAGTTTTCTTTAAGTCCCAACTAAAATCCTATTTTCTTCCCTAATTCCTCTTTATTCCAGTGCTTCCTCTTTTTTCATTATTTCCTATTTCTCTTGTATACAGCTTACTTTGTATATATTGATTTGCATCTTGTCTCTATTAGATTGTAAGCTCTTTGAGGGCAGGGCCTGGCTTTTGCCTCTTTTTTGTATCTCCAGCACTTAGCATGGTAGCTGGCACATAGTAGGCACTTAATAATTGTTTATCGAATTGAACCAATGCCCAAAGAGGTTGAGGGTTCTGGTCAAATGCGCAATGACAAAGGCAGAATTTGAACCCAAGTCCTCTGACCCCAAATCTATTCTTTGGGGCCAAGATTTGTTAAGACAATTACTTTAAGATGATGAATGAATGAAGATACAGTATTGTTTTGTGCCCTTTTGGTGGAGTTTAGTTATAGTGTATTAAACTAGGTTACCAATAAAGGAAATTGATTGGGGCAACCTTATGCATAATGTGACATTTTATACAATTATATAATAGTTATTCAATAACTAACGGTCTTCATGGAAACAAAACTAAACAAAACATACCATAAAGGCAAAGGAATGAAAGATTACAGAAATGCTTCAAAACAAAGTAATGAGGCTGACCTAACACTCAAATAAAGCATTTTCATATCTCAAGAAGTAAATAATGCAAACTAAATACGCATGAAAGTACATCAAGAAAATAGATACATAGCTAACATAATAATCATAGCTAACATTTATACTGCATTTCCTATGTACCAGGCAGGGCAGCTAGGTGGTGCAGTGGACAGAGCACTGGGCCTGGCATCTGGAAAACTCTTCTTCCTGAGTTCAAATCTGGCCTCAGACACTTACTAGCTGTGTGACCCTGGGCTTAACCCTGTATACCTCAGTTTCCTCATCTGTAAAACGAGCTGGAGAAGAAAATGGCAAACCACTCCAGTATCTCTGCCAAGAAAACCCCAAATGGGATCAGGAAAAGTCACACACAACTGAGAAACAAAAATGCACTAAGGCAAAGTGCTATTTGATCCTCACTACAACCATGAGAGGTAGGTGCTATTATTATTTTCATTTTACAGATGAGAAAACTGAAGCAAACAAAGGTTAAGTGACTTGCCCAGGGTCACACAGCTTTTGTCTGTGCATCCCCAGTAACTGAGAGGCAGTGTGGTATAATGGACTTTGAGATCAAGAAAACTTGGGCTCAAGTCCTAGTGGTCTGTGATATATACTAGCTATATGACTTAATCAAGCAACAAGCATTTATTAAGCACCTACTATGTGCCAGGCACTGGGGATACAAGTACAAAGAATTAAATAATCTCAACTGGCAGAGGCTCGCTCTAGCTCTCAGGCAATTTTCTATAATTACCACTTAATAGAAGAGTTGCTGATTTGCATTGGTGAAGGGAGATTTTACACGAAGAGTCTGGATTAAAAAAAAAGTCACAGGTCCATACCAAAACAAAACAAAACAAAACAAAACAAAACAACCCCAAGCATCTAATAGCCTCTTACACATAGCAGGAATAAGTGCTTCATAGGAATAAAAAGTAACATTACTGAGGACCAAATGTTCTCAACTCCTTTAAAATAAGACTTTGAAACAAGGGTTTGTGAAAATACCTGACATTAAAGAATCAATCTGAGACTTCTATTCCCAAAGAGAATTTCTTATTATATTTCCTCAGAGAGCATATTAACGGTGATCGTCGAAAGAAAAATAACATCTTGTTCACTGATTATAGACTAACAGTAATACATCAGCAGAAAGATACAGGATGTTCAGAACAAACAAAGGCATCACCCTGGTGCTGATCTGAGGTAGTAGTACCCAGCCCTGCTTGTTTCTCTTGGTACAATCCCATTATCCTTGCCTTGGTCAAGAATTCCACTGAATGAGTCCCTGGGAAATCATGGTTCCTTAATCATCTTATTGTTTCTATCTTCTAATTACTCATTTGGAGCCATTTTTGTAGGTGCTGGGAATAAAGAATTGGGGAAATATTGCCCAAATGCAAACAAAAGACTTAAGAGCAATGCATTTGGGCGAGTGCAGCTTTTGGTTATGTGATCATAGGCAAGTCACTTAAATTTTCTAAAACTTGATTTCTTCGTCTGAGAAATGAGGACAATAATAACTGTAAGACTCACCTCCTGGGGTTACGGGGAGGCTCAGTTGAGATAACTATATAAGGCAGTTTACAAACATCAAAGCAATAAACAAATGCCAGCTATGTTTATCGTTATCGAGGAGATAGAAAATACTATTATATTTAATCTGGCAATATTGTTTTTGTTATAACGTGTTTATATGACAAGTAAGCTAATGTCTTTATCAAGACTATTTAAAATGGTATTTTATTTTATGTAAAGCAGAAGGACTAATGTTATTATTCCATATGTTGACAGTTTAGTTTAGCTTTTTGGAAAGTGGGGAGATTTATGCTCAATACTAAAGGCTAAATGTGAGTCATATAATTATTCATAAAATTTCTGATGGCAAACTGGAATGGGGGGAAAAAGCAATTTCTGGATACATTTGGTAAAGCTTAGGTTAACTGGGGAAATTTTCAGAACTGTTCTTGCTTGTATTCCTGGTAAATGAAAATCAAATGAACACAGTAGGAAAACAAGCTTTTCAAAGAAGCTGGGTAGCAAATAACTAGATATGCTAAACACTGCATCCAAAATAAAATTTTGCTGTAAGCAACTGTGATTGTAATTACTTAAAATGAAAAAGTGGGATGGAACCTCTACAGTCACTTGTTTCATATGCCATGGAAGCCCCAAAGCAAGCATCTGGGAATGCAAACACTTGGTACAGTGAAAGAGCAATATTTCTGGAGAAAATTCAGATCCTGCCTCTAATATTTTCTATTTGGGTGACCATGGTTAAAACAGCAAAGCCCCCTGGGCCTCAGTTTCCTTATTTGTAAGATGAAGGGGTTGGATTAGGATCGCCTCTAAGGTACCTTTCAGCTTTAGATTTATGCCCCCCTTCTCTGGGAGCCCAAGTCTAAGAGGTATCTTTGTGTTACTCCACACTTTAATATCTCCATAAACATTTTTTGGAGGGGAGACAGTCAGGGTTAAGTGACTTGACCAGGGTCACATAGCTAATAAGTATCAAGTATCTGAGGCCAAATTGTAACTCAGGTCTTCTTGATTCCAGGGCTGGTACTCTATCCACTGCATCACCTAGCTGTCCCCTCCATAAACATGTAAAAAATATAAACATAGATATCTATCTCTATCTCTGTCTATACCTCTATATTTGTATAAATATACACCAAAGCTAGCTTTTGGTACCCTTACCAAAGGTAACTTTTACAAAACCTATTTGCTCAAACTCCACATGGAATGGTTCACCATTTGACACAAGTACACTTTATAATCTTTGGCAGAATGTTTCCAGTTCAGTCTGAACAAAGCAATTTCATCGAGACCGGAGCTGGTATGTTTCTGATTTTCCTTGAAGCCTGAGGAGTTCTCTTGGTTGAAGGAGTTAAGCAAAGGTAGGGTCAGAAAACACAGAGGGCATGTGTTCTGACTGTGGGCATTTCCTCTTTATTTATCTTGTCCTTCAAAAAACAGTCAAAGGAAGCTTTTGTTTGTTTCCCCATTTACTGAGTTCATTAGCTGGGACAGAATCTTAGCGGGTCCCTTACTTTACTATTGTTTTATTGGCAGTATTTTGTCTTTTGTTCTCAAATATGCTTCATGGCCAGAACATTAAAGCCAACTTAAAATTTCTTGAATTTGGATTTGGAAAGAAAAAGGAGAAAAGGACAAAGAAAGGGAGAAACGAATAAAATAAAATGATGGACCAGATGGGGAAAAAAACAGGATTTATTTAGTTTCTTACTAGCCTAATGCTTTATTTCTTTTGGCCCCTAGGCATTTGGGCACATACTAAATTGCATGGCTATGCCTTTCCCCCTGTGTCGATTGACCTTCAAAATTAGTTCCAGATATACAAAGTGAGGTGATGGTCTTTTTCTGAATTTCTTCTGAACGGTTTTATTTATGTCAGTTTTGTCTTTCTAGCTAGCTTTCAAACATCTTTACATACGTTGTTATTGCCATTAGCATCAACATCTAATGGCCACCTTGTATGCCCCTGAAGCATAGTGGAAACAGGTTTTATAATTCTTTTCAGAGGATTAATACTTTACTCATTTGTTTGTTTAGTAAACAAAGGTGTTTCATCTGGATGATGGCTGGAATGTTTCTGATCTGCCTGGGACTTTGAGGAATTCTTTGAGAGTGCAAGGATCATTGGTTCTATTTTATAGGTTAGGAAATTAAGGCTTGAAGAAGTTAGTGACCTACCCAAGGTCACTCACATCATAAGACCAGGCCTTGACTCTAGGCTTTCTGACTTCAGGTTCACACTACAGAAATACCTAAAAGGACATCTAATCTAATCTCTCCATTTTACAGAGAAGGGAACAGAGGTTAGGGTTGGAATGGACTTCAGAGACCCCTTAGAACAACCCCCTTGTTTTACAGACATTGAAAGTGAGGCCCAGAGAGGTAAACTAATTTGCCTAAGGTTACTCAGGTATTAAACTGCAAAGTCAGAATTTGAATCCAGGTCCTTACACTGAGCTAGGTGGCTCAGTGAATAGAGCGCTGGGCCTGGAGTCTGGAAGACCTGAGTTCAAACTTGGCCCCAGATACTTACTAGTTGTGTGACCCTGGGCAAGTCACTGAACCCTGCTTGCCTCAGTTTCCTCATTTGCAAAATGAGCTGGAGAAGGAAATGGCAAATTGTTCCAGTATCTTTGTCAAGGAACCCCCCCAAAATAGGGTCATGGAGAGTTGGACGTGACTCAACTACAACAACAATCTTTGACTCTAAATCTAACATTCTTTCCACTGCACCACAGTGTGGTCAAATGGCTAGCACAACACAAAGCTAATTAGCAGCATAATCAAACAAATCCCAGGTTTTCAGATTTCTAGTCTCCTCCTCTTCGCACTGTAGCTCCCTCCCCTATATTTGCCTGAAACATATGCATGTGGGGTGGCTCTATAACATAACTACTCAGGCCTCAACGTTTGTCAGGCCAGGCAAGGCTTGGTCATCTGCTTTCTGGCTTCTCCATCTTTCAGGGCCATCTCCCCTCCCCCCACAAGACCAGGGCAAATCCTAACCCCCCCCCCCCCAAGTTCTTCTCTTCCTGGAGCCTCTCCTGTCCTCACTCTGCTTCTCTCTTCTTCCCCCTCTCCAATCTCCATCAGTTATTGGCCTCAACCATTCAGAGGATAAAAGGGAAAGTGGGAAGAGGAAAGGAGAGGGAGGGAGAAAGAGAGAAAGGAGGTGAAGGATGAGAAACAGAGGGAGTAGGAAAAGAGAGAGGGAGGGAGACGCGGGGAGGGGGAGAGAGAGAGACAGAGAGAGACAGGGAGAGAGAGATAGAGATAGACAGCAATAGCGAGACAATAGATGAAGGGGGAGAGGGGAGAAAGAGACAGTCAGAGACAGAGAGAGGAGCCAGAGGGACATGAGAAAGACAGGAGACAGGGAGAGGGAGGAAGGGGGGGGAGGGGGAGAAAGACAGAGAGACAGAGAGAGACAGAGAGAGACAGGGAGAGAGAGCGAGGGAGAGAAAGAGACAGACACAGAGAGACAGAGACAGAAACAGGAAACAGGGAGAGGTAGAGAGAGAGACAGAGAGAGAGAGAGAAAGACAGACAGAGAAAGAGACAGAGAGAGGTATGAATTGACAGTGAGAATTGAGGCTCTGGAATTATAAAGGTAAGGCAACATATAGGCAGCAAGAATTATTGAAGTGACAGAGATATATGGTAAAGTTTAATAATAAAGTAATTTAAAAACTAATGGTTCAAGCATACTTAAAAAAAAAAAAGCTCGGGGGCCTTTCTGTGACAACAGAAACATTAGGTAGGTGACCTCCAGTCAGGCCTAAGGCCCTATGACTTGGGTTGAATGTGAGGTGCCACGGGCCCTGCCCACTGCCTTTCTCTGCATCTGGGCTCAGAAAGGCACTGTATTTGGTTACTTCTAATAAGCATTCCTGACAACCCAGTCTATTGAGTCAGTTTATGAGATAATGGCATTTGGTAAGACTATCCATTAAATGACCTCACTATGTACAATTCTAGTCAGTTCTTAATCCATTTAGTTAAATAAACCATAAATCATTAGCTCATCCCAGTATACGCCCAGTGACAGATTTTTAGTGACTCCTGGCTCTCAATTGATAAAGGGATGTCTTAAGTCCCTCCCTGGGGTATAGTATCCCAATGCAGGAGATGACTCACTTGCCTGCTACCTCTCTCCCTGAAGGACTCTGGGGTCTCCTGTTACACTTACCATAGGCCTGTTTTGTTTAGGGTTAATCCTTTGAACAGCAAATTTGGGCATTTGTACACACAGCCATCTTCTCTCCTTATTTAAGTCAAGTTACATGTGTTACTGTGAACCGTGACACCGAGGGAGCCATTTCCAAACCATGACTGGCACACAAATGCCTTGTTTGAGTTGGCTAACCAGATTTTTTTTTTCTATTTTGTTCTCTCTAGGGTTCAGTGAAGCTTCCTTTGGTCTTAAACACCTTTCCATAAGATTGATGCTGGCTGGCACCAGCTTGGTGTTAGGCAGGCAACTTGGGAATGTTAAGTCTGGGCCCTCAAAGTATGAGAACTGGTAGAGTTCTTGTTTCAAGGTCTTGGGTCTGAATTGCGTTGAGATGTGACCTCCAATCTGTGGCTGAGATGCTTGTACTCCTTTTGTCCATCATCATGACCACACATGGAAAGAACTTAAGGTAGCTTAGTAAGTTGGGATAATGGCGAGGCAGGGGGCAATGTGTAGAGTGGGTTGGGATAAGAAACTGAAAAACAAAATGGGCCTTAAGATTACATGTTCCCCTTCCTCCATGCCCTTTTCAATTTCTCTTTATTGTCCTAAATTTTAAGTTCTAAGTTTTTGTTTTAACTTGCGGCTCTATCACTTACTAGTTGCATGAGTTTGGGCGCATTTCCTCACATTTATGAACTGAGGAGGTAGGACTAGATGTCCTCTGAGGTATCTTCCAACTCTTGAGCTATGATCCTGTGATCAGTAAAAGAAGGAAAACAAGATATGTCCTTAAAACACTGAAAGGGGTTGATGAGGAAAGGCTTTTATAAACTTGAGGATGAGTAAATTGTTTTGTCCACACCCATAATTCCATTGGAGGAATTCATTGTATGGAAACTCCACTGGATATAGATTGACAACTTTTCTATAGCTTAGTTTTAGAGAATTTCCAGGGGGTACTGAGAGGTTGGGTGACTTGCCCATTGTCACATCACCCATATGGGTCAGAGGTGGCTTTGACCCAAGTCTTCCTGACTTCAAGACCTGCCTTCTATCCACTATGCCAAGATGTCTCTTCATACATATGAGTGTTAGCAGGATCATAGATCTAAGTCTAGAAAGGCCTTCAAAGTCCAATGCCTTCATTTTGCAAATGAGTAAATTGAGGCCCAGGGAGGATCTGAACTCAGGTACTTGAACTCCCGAGTCAATGCTTCTTCCATTGTACCATTGTAATATGCTATATTAATAATAATGTGGTATTAAAAATAGGCAATGTCAGCCTATGCAGGAGATATATTTTTCAGGTGGACCCAAGTTAAGTCATGGACCAGGCTTTTGAATCCTCTTGTGCTGGAATGGTTAAAAACATCTGCACAACAAGTTAGTTTATATTCATGCCCTTCAGCAACCCCAGACCAGCAGGGAGCTACCTTCACAGGCTCCTGTGACAATCAGAAAATGGGATGGCTTAGGGACTCTGCAAAGCCCATGTTTTGAGAGGTCATGACCTCCCTCATCCATTCAATAGTCTGACAGCCTCTTTTCTCTCTAGTTATATGTAAGGAATTCTATCCACCACCCTTGAATTGTAATTCATAATGCCAACTGTCCAGATAGAAGAGTTCTTTTACACAATATGGATAATTATATCTTTGTACTGTGTGTGTGTGTGTGTGTGTGTGTGTGAGTATGTAATTCTCAGTTTGTGATAATTTAGCTATAGCTTAAAAGTAAGGAATTTGAATTTCACATGAAGCGAGTGACATGGCTAAGAAGACAATTCCAGAAGGAGAGTTTCTGCCAAATTCCTGACCTGAAGCTTCACTGTGGCATGAGGTGACTCTGGGTTCTGAGAGGCTTCTAGGCCTATGCCAGCAGAGCACTAGCATTGACAGTCTATATCAGGCTGGCGAGGCAAACATCATCAGAGGATTGCCCTGGTTTAGTGATGAACCATTCCAGCCAATGTGAGTTCAAACCCATATCCTGCCCTTCTGGAGTTTACAAGAGGGCAACAGGACATATTCACAGATTTCTTACAGCAGTACAACAACTATAAAGCAGATTAGACTATCAGAACAATTTTTCTGGTGACAATAAAGACGTAGTATGGTTTGTGTAAGGGGCAAGGAGATCATCAGTACTCCTGTAAGTATCTTGTATTCTAGCCCCACTGAAAGAAGTAAGCATTTTCATGATGGAAGTAGCTGCTGAGTTCTTTGGCCATTTTATGCAATGGAGTTTTCTCGATTGCTTAAAAGGATCTCCAGGGCATTCAGCCGGACTATGGTGGTCAGTCAGATCCTTGACATGCTTTGGTCTACAAGAAATCTCACCTTCCTTTTAGGTAGAACTTTGTCCAGTGGAGTTGGAAGCAGCTCAGTGACACAGCGGATAGAGCTCTGGATCAGCAGTCAGGAAGACCTGAGTTCAAATTTGGCCTAGAAATTTACTAGCTGTGTGGCCCTGGGCAAGTCCTTTTACCTATCTGACTCAGTTTCCTCAACTAGGGAAAACAGGGATAATAATAGCACCTGCATCCCAGGGTTGTTGTCAGGACAAACTGAGATAATGTTTATAACCTTAAAGTGCCATATAAATGCTAGCTATTATTATCAGGTTAGGAATAGAAAGGCAGAGGGAAAGGGAGCACAAGAGACATTCCAAATTCCCAAAAGACTCGGTCGGAGGTGCTTGATCCAAAGGAAGGCACAGTGTCCAGATCCTGGGGCATGGGAAAATGCAAAGTGGACTCAGAACAACCATCATCAGAGTGGAAAGGCAGACACCTTGAAGTGATCCAAGGAAAAAAAGGTGTAGGGGCTGTTGAACTGGAGTGAAAACGCAGCATGTGGGCAAGTCCAGTAAGTCATGTGGACCATTCAAGTCCTTGGGCAGAGTGGGCGTGTTGACTCTAGCAAACTGTGAATCCTTTCCTTTTGCTGGAATCCCACCAAGACTAGAACTGGGAACTAAGAGGGCTGTCGAGGTCTCTGAGGGAAGGGGAAAGTGGCAGGAGGCAGGAGGCAGGGATTTGCTTTATTCTCTAGTAAATCTTGACTTTTTTTTTTCCCTTTTGCAAAAGAGATGACTCCTAGAATAGTACTAGGGGAGAACAGAAGGAAAGGAAATGAACAGAAGGGAAATTTCAGAATTTATGATCATCAAGGTGGCACAGGTAAGGAGGATAGTGAGATCCTTTGGGTGAATGAGAGAGAGTAAAGATACCAAGCATGCGAGCTGGAGAGGGTGATTAGGTAGGAAGCCAGGATACTCAAGGGGGCATCAACATTTTTGTTGAAGTTTCCAAGAATGAGGGCAGGAAGACAGGTAGTGAGAAAAACTATGAGCCCAGCACTGGACTACTTTAGAAAGGAGGGCAAGTAACCTGGAGTCTGATATATAACAGCAACAAGAATCTGAAATGGGTGATGTAGATGTATAGAAGGCCACAGGGTGAGAGTCTCTGGACGTAGCAGTGAGGAGGAAGAAGTATGCCAATTCCTTCTACTGATCCAACGTGCTGGAGGATGGGGTGTGTGGCATAAGAAAATGGGGCAACTTGAACTTGAGAGTGTGGCTAGGGATGTAAGGTCTTTTTTTGGAAAGCCACTACAAATACAACTATTAGTTGTCCTTAATTCAGGAGGTAATCAGAATGATGTCCCTAACGCATTCTTTTCATAGAAATTTCTAAAGTAGGAAAATGGAATATTATATTTCTGAAAGATTTCCAGCAATGAAGGTTGAAACAGATATAATTTCCTATTTAAGTTTTAATTAAATCAATTAAATTTAATTAAATCTGCTACACAAAACTAAATCAAGCTCAGAACCATGTTACCTAAGCATTCTGGTTAATCAAGGTTTTACTATATAGAAAGTACTTTGAGCTTCTGGAAAAAAAAGATACTATGTAAATTCAATGTATAATAATAGTGTATAATATTTATAATGATGTGTAATATCTTATAAATAATAAACTATAGTATATTTTTTTAAAAAAAGAGACCATCTAGTCCCACCTATTCATTTTACAAATGATGAAACCATTTCAGAGACATTAAGTATCTGAAATATCCAAACTGGGATCTTAACTCAGATCCCTGGAATATCAAATCCAGTTTTCTTTCCTTTACATTGTAGCACCTCTAAAAAGACAGATTATTTTTTTAAAAGTCACTTAAACCATCCACTGTTTTCCTTCATTTTGACCAGCATCCAACATGTATGACAAATGCTTGTTGATGGATATAAATGTAGTCACACAAATACTTTAAAAACATGGCCAACTGCCCCCCCCCACCTTAAATCAAAAATCTTGTACTTAGAAGATGGAGCTGTGAAGTTGAATATGGTTTCTTGGGGATTTAGGTGTGGGAAGGTAATAGGGGTCCAAAGAAGCACAGTTGAATGCCCATGGTAGTAGACTTTAAAAAAAAATAGGTCCAAGTATATATTTTTAGTTAATGACAGTGGCCTAGGGTAAGGTGTTTATTTTCTAGCTGTGATGTTTGTTATTGAGAAATACCTTCTTATCTGGGGTTGTAATGAGCATGTTAGTGAACGTCTGGGTCATGTGCTAATTATAGTACCCAATGCCACAGCTAAATTATCTACCTATTAAAAGGAATATAATTAGACATCTATGTCATTTTATATAATTTACATATATATAATTCATATAGTTTTTTCAATTTTCAAAATTTTTCAATTTATATAATATATAATTAGTCATCCACAGGATTTTAAAATGAACCTGGCTTATCTTCACTGTCATTTACACCAATTCTTTGAAATCAGGAACAACTTCTTCTTTGCCAAAGTGGTTTGCCCTGCTCAGAGTATGTGTGTTAATGTGCATGTGGGCATGTGTGTGACTTTAAGGGCAGGGTGGACGGCAGTGATGTCTTTGTTTAATAAAAGAGACCTAAACCATTTTTTTTTTGTTCTGCTGGGCCCTGGGAACATGAAGAATGAATAAAAGGGGGCTTATCCACTTAAGCTTGCTTTCTTTTTTCCTCCCTCTTCCTTTCAAATAGAACAGAACAGAGGTTTATTTTTCTTCCCACAAAAGACAATCTCTAATGAGATCCCCACATGAGAACATCACTTGCTGCCTCATCATTTTCAATCTCCTGTCCACCTGTTGGTGTCGATCTTAGCTGAGCTGTGCTAGCCTTGTAGTTTCTGAAACTTAAGCTCTGACTAAATCAGGGGCCCCTTTCCTATCTCTCTATGCACTTATCTTAAGTTTCCTTTTTAAGGCAGTATGGTTAGGAACTTCTATTTCCTAGATAGGGCTGGATCTAATGAAGTTTGTCAGTGGGCCCATGAAGACGGAAGGGAGAGGAGAGACAGAAATCCTCCCTCCTCACTGCTTCCCGCTTTTCCTGTGTGGCCACATGGTTGAATCATGGCAGAGAATGCAGGGGGATGGGAGGAAAGGATGGGGAGATTTCCTCTTTCAAATCTTCTCAGCCTAGAGTTAGAGATGGGCTAAGAGAGAGCAGGGCTCCCCCCTCCCCCCATTCTGCCTATTTTCTGCGAGGATACGGCTATTCTGCTATATGCATCAACCTCTTTAATCCTGAAAGTTGGGTCCCATTGGTCTAACAGTACTTATCCACCTACCCACTCAAACATCTGGCGCAGATGAATAACATGTCTGCAAGGGACTTCTGAATTCCTCTGATGTAAGCAAGTTATCATAGGAACACAAAGCCCCAGGTCTTCTAGGTTAATTCTATCTCTTGCACAGGGCTATTCTTGAATCCACAGCTGTTTTCCCAGTTACTCGACCCCATCCCACACTCCCTGTGGGTCAAGATGGGTAATTCGGTGAATCCTTCAACAAGGAGGCTGAAGAACTGTCTTAGCTTGAAAAGAGTCAGGGATGGTGGGGTAGGGGAGAGGGAATGAATCAGGTACAGCTGCATGCAGAAACCTCTGATCCAGGATCTGCATTAGAAGACAGCAAAGCTGAAGCAAGAATCAGAGAAGACAAGACTCTTGAAAACCCCGGAAAAATGAGGATTAGCTGGCAAAATCCCAGAGTGGTCTGAATTTTCTTTTGTGCAGTGTGTATGTGTATATGTGTATATATAACATACATGTGTACATGCATGTATACATACATATACACATACACACTTACACATATGTCCATGTACATAATGTATATCCCAGATAACCTGGTTCTCAGATATACACAATTAACTAGCTTTCTGTATAAGTCTCTAAGTGCTCCAGAATGAATGATCTTTGACCCCCCTCCCAGTGAATGGATCTTACATATTGCTCTGTATCAGATTTACCTAACAAACCCTCCTTTTCACTAGTGGAATCAGTACAAAGGTTTCATTGTGAACCTATGAATCGAGCCAGGTCTCCTGCTTACAACAAAAATGTTCAGCGCCCCTGCTTTGGCGCCTTGTAGAGGGCCAGGAACCCAGGAGGTGCTCAATAAACGGTTTGTGTGGCTGGATTCAAAACACTGAACTCTCCTGACTAAAACTCCACACAGAAATGCCTGCTGTTGTCTGCAGGGCTGCCCACATTTACAACAGCTGGATTCTGGGGGATGGTTTTGTTGGCTGTGAAAAGCTGCAAAGTACTACGATGGGCATGAAATGGACTGAAACCCCAGCTGGGTGAGCAAGAGATGCCTTCCCACTCAGGAGGCATGTTCCTAGGGAATGATTGGGTCGAGGGAGCCCAGCAAGCCCCTTTTTGAAAAGCCACGTGCAATCATCTGTCGTTATTTCTTTTACACTGTCTTAAACCAAAAGGAGGAAAGAAATCTACAAATGCAGGAGAAAGTAAAATTGATTCCTGCCTGCCCAAGTTTAATCTATGCAAAACATTCCTAGCTGATCCAGTGCTATACCTAACACCTCATGGGCTTCAAGTTAGCTCAGAAAACACACACTCGATTTCTAAGGTAACACAGAACATGCAGTTGGTTCTCTGGTAAGAAACGGCTCTTAATTATCACTTGCATACCTATGAAGCAATCAACAACTGTTCATTAAATAGCACCTATAATGTGTGATGCTAAGCATACTGGGTGTACAAATGAAAAAAAATGAAACAATTCCTGATTTAAAGGAGCATACATTCTAATAGGGGAGATTTATATATGCATGTGAATAAATACACATGTATATGCATGTATGTGTGTATATGTATATGCATATGTATATTCCATGTATGTATGTCTATGTATAAAGGGTGTCCCAAAAGTGTTAATGTAATTGTGAATGTAATCTGTGTCCCAAAGCCCACTGGCATAGAACTCTCTCCTCATTGACGTAAATCAATGTCTGAAGTTGGCAAGACGGGGAGAAAGGAGAGATCTTTAATCTCCTTTCGAGAGTCCCTTTGGGCCCTTCTGGCTTCCAGCTTCAAGAGAGAAGATGGACAACCCCACTTCAGGTGGCTGAAGGGAGAATAGGATTCTAGGAAGAAGATGACATGAGAGAGCTGGCAGCCTCCATCATGTCCCTATCCTCAGCTTGCTGTACTGGAGACTTTGGGCAACTTCTCACTTTTGGGTGAGATCTAGGATTCTCTTGGTTAAACTGAGTTATCACCGTCCCAATGGGTCAGTTCCTTCACTCTGTGTTTCTGGCATATTCTCTGATGTATACTTTCTCTAATTTCTGTTTTGCTATTGACTTGGATAAATGGTCTCTTTATTATTTGCTACATATATGTTCATTGTGTAAATAGTATTTGATAGGGAAGGATGACGCCTTGGATATGGAGCTTGGGGTCCTCCTTTCCCTATCAGTGAACTGTGATCAGAAGTTTAGCATGACCCTGAAAACTACATCCCCTAGACCAACAATATTTAAGGGGGCAGATATAATCCTAGCCTGGTACCCCCTCTGAATTAAGGAGAGAATGGCTAAGCTTCTGGCCCCAACCTTCTGCTTCCCCTCCTGGCAGGAATGAATTTCTCCTTTGGAGAAGAGTGGGGAGATAAGAGGCCAGAGATATCTAGTCTACTTCCCTTCAAGTCACATAATGACACTTCCATACTACATGTGGGGGACAGCCTTACTGCATGAGCTTTAACCAAGGTAGTTTTGGGAGGAAGGACACTAGCATCTGGGGAAAATCAAGAAAAATTTCATAGGTGTTTGAGCTGAGTCTTGAAGGAAACAAGGAAGAAGGAATGCAATCCAGGCATGGGGGACAACAACCAGCAAAGGAATGGAGAAAGGAGATAGGAGTGTCTTGTATACAAAGTAGGCCAATATGGTTGGATAGCAGAGTATGTGGAGGAAGTAATACATAAGAAGACTGGAAAATAGGATGGGGCTAAGTTTTGAAGAGATCTAAATTTTGTTTTCAGTCGTGTCCAACTCTTTGTGACTCCATTTGGGGGTTTTCTAGGCAAAGACACTGGAGTGGTTTGCCATTTCCTTCTCCAGTTCATTTTACAGATGGGGAACTGAGGCAAACCGGGTTTAGTGACTTGCCCAGGGTCACATAGCTAGTAAATATCTTGAGATTTAAATGTCTAACAGCAATTAATATGTGATCCTAAAAGTATTAAGAATCCACTGGGATTTTGGGGGTCCTGGGGATGTGACATGATCAGACTTATCCTTTAGGAAAATCATGGTGGTAGCTGTGTGAAAGATGGATTGGAATGGAGAGAGACTGGAGGTCGGGAGACCAGATAAGAGGTTACTGTAGTAATCCAGGTCAGAGACGATGAAAGACTGCACAAAGGTAGTAGTTATATGGATAGAGAGGTCATGTATATGAGATAAAAATGAGAAGATTTGGTGACTAATATGAAATGGGAGATAAGTGAAATTTTGGAGTTGAGGATGACACTAAGGTTGTGTACCTCCATGACCAGAAGGATGGAGGTGTGACTGACAGTAATAATGAAGTGTAGAAGAAAAGTGGGCTTGGGGAAGAAGATGACTTCTACTTTAGACACATTTAGTCTGGAATACTTGTGGGATGTCCCATTAGAAACGTGTAGCAGACAGCTCGTGATGGGGGACTGTATCTTAGGTGAAAGACTAGGGCTGAATATAGGGAACTAGGAGTCACCTGCATAGAAATGGTAAATGAGCCCATGGCAGTTGATGGTATCACCAAGTTATCACATGTATAGAGAAAACTGAAAAGGACCAGGGACAGAGCATCAGGGCATACTTATATCTTGTGGATATGAATGGACAATCAATCAGCAAAGGAGGCTAAGAAAAAGAAGGCAGACAGTAAAAAGGAAAACCAGGAGCAGTGTCACTGAAGTCAAGAGAGGAGGGAGTATCCAGGGTGGCTGGCTGAGAGGTCAAGAAGGGACTGAGAAGAGACTGGGAAAGCACTGGCAACTTTATGGGGAGCAGTTTTAACTGAGTGATAAGATCAGAAGCCAAATGACAGAGTTAGGAAGAGACTGAGAGAAGAAGCAGAGGCAATGAATGTAGAAGGCCTTTATGAGGAGTTTGTCTGAGAAAAAAGACAATGTAATGATAGGATCTAATAAGGATTCTTCTCTTCCTCCTCCTCCTCCTCCTCCTTCTTCTCTGACTGAGGAAGACTTGGACATATTTGTAGGTAGCAAGAAAGTAACCAGCAGTTAGGGTGAGATTAAAGACTGGAGAGGAAGAATGATATTGGGGATAATCTGTTGGAGAAGATGGGAGGAAAGGGGATCAAGGGTCCATGAAGAGGACTTAACTTTGATGAAAAGGAGGGCCACCTTTTTATTGGTCAGAGACTAGAGTAAAGAAGGAAAAAGTAAGGAGTGACATCAAAGGATTGTGAGATGACAAGGGGAGAAGAGTTAGTTCTGAGTAAATGGCTTCATTTTTTCCAGTGAAGTGTGAAGTGAGAATTTCCCCTGAATGAATAGGAGAAAGGAGTGCTTTGGAAGCTTGAGGAGAGAAGAGAACGTGTAAAACTGCCGCTGTGGAGAGTGGGTTAGAGAATCAATTTGGAATGAGTGAAAGGAATGCCATACCTAGTGAGGGCCCAGTTGAGATTAGATAACATAAATTTGGAGTGGGCCCAGCCAACTGCTTTGTGACTGTCTCTAGCTCTGTGCCTAGCAACAGAGCAGGTACATGAGGTAAGGCAAGGTAATATCACCAACAGATCAAGAAATTTAAGAGGAGAGGATAGTTGATAAGAGAGGATAGTAGACAGAGTTGAACTAGTTCTCTAAGAGGTTGAGATTGTAAAGGGAGGAGAATGTAGCAGAGGTGATGAGAAAGTAATGAGGGGTGAAGAGATAGGTTTGGAAGGAGTAAAGCATAGGAAGTTGGGGGAAGATTAAACATTAATTGAACACCTACTATGTGCAGGTACTATTCTAAGTGCTATCTTTCTACTCTGATTAAGGTGATTCTAAGTCCGTTTTCCCTTTTTCCCGTCCCCTAGTTTTTGCACACTGTGCCTTCCTCTGGATCAAACACCTCCCCACTGAGTCTTTTGGGAATTTGGAATGCCATTTGTCCTTGCTTTCCCTCTGCCTTTTTATTATCTAACCTAATAACAATACCTAGCATTTATATAGTGTTTTAAGGTTTGCAAAGTGCTTTATAATATTATCTCTATCCTGACAACAGCCCTGGAAGGTAGGTGCCGTTATTACCCACGTTTTTACAGTTGGGGAATCTGAGGCACATAGAGATTAAATGACTTGCTCAAGATTTATATAGCTAGTAAGTTTCTGAGGTCACATTTGAACTCAACTCTTCCTGACTTCAAGCCCAGCCTTCTATTCACTGTGGTGCCTAGCTGCCTTTGAGGGGCTATTCTCTGATAGGATAAAGGGATAAAGAAATTTCAGTGTTTTGGGGTCATAGAAAGAGGCGGCATAGCATAAAGCACATAGAGATCTGGCCATAAGGACTTAGGTTCAAGCTCTACCTCTGACAAATACTGGCTATGTGACCCTGGAGAAGTCATTTAACCTCTCAGTGGTCTAGGCAACTCTCTCAGACTATAAGGTTCCAATCTGCCTTGGTAGAGGAAATTTCTCACTGGAAATTCTCAATACTAATGAAATCACAGGCCCAGTCTCTTTCCCCGTAGATGCTGGAAGTGGAAGACTTGTGGGTAATAGCTAGCTCAAGGGCACAGCAACCCCTGTGGGTTGATGGGGTGGAGTGGAAGGACAGGAATGAGGCCAAGGTCCAGGCAGCAACCTCATTTCAACTAAGATGGAAATCCAAGTGAAACAGGATCGCTAATTAGAAATAGTGTCACACCATGAAAATGTGACGGCATGTACTTTTTTCTCTGACGAGTACAGTCGTTTACAAGGTCAGCCAAACCACCAACCTACCTCATCTGTCCCTACTCTCTAGCATGTTCCCCCTGCTCCTGCCAAATTGACTTGTTTTACTTTGCCCTGCATTCTGCTCACGTGGCCTCCTGCCAATCTCTCTGCATGTGCCATTGCTCCACTTCAAATGCCCTACCTCCCGGCCACGTCCAACCCATGCCAGGTTTTGAAGTAACCGGGCTCAAAAGCAAACTACTCTAGGAAGCTCTGGACTTTCTTCTGGATCCCATCAGCATCTGAGGGGATTTTAATTCTATTATTGTGCCCTCTTTAATATTTCCTTTCATATGTTCATGCTGCCATCCCAGCTAGGCCCTCCTCCACAGCTAGAGTTTGGGAAAATTCCATTTTCATGGTACTTCCTCTTAGTAACAACAATAACAACTCACATGTATAAAGAGAGGTTTAAGGTTTGCAAAGTGCTTTTTTCACATTAAAACCCACGAGGTAGGTGGTGTATTATCTCCATTTTACAGGTGAAACCACAGAGAAGTAAAATACTATGGCTGTCATATAGAGAGACTAGAATGGATAGATACATGTAGGTAGATTCACATTTCATGAAGTGTTTACCCCGTTTCAAGCTCCGAGTTAAGTAAATGCTGACAATATAAATACAAGCAGGCAAAGACAGTCCTCACCCTCGAGAAACTTACATTACAGTGGAAAAAGACAACCTATAGCTATCTGTTCAACTTCATGACTTTCCCTATCAAGGGTAGGCATAAGAAATTAAATGGGAATTTTGGGAGAGTTTTGCACAAGCCACAGATGACACAAAAAAAGTTTAGAAACTCAGAAATGCATAAAATATATGTATAACATTATATAATATCAACCCAAATTTTACAGTAAGGTACTGTAAACACCCCATAAAAGAAAAGGAAAAAAAAAACAGATTTCTTTTCTGGTATGAAGGGAAGGTCAAAAAATTTTATGGGTATTTTCCAGATTGAGGGGGTGCTGTGCCCCTAAACTCCCCTCAAAGTGAAAGGGATTACTGTATCGTTCAGGGGAGCAGGGAGGAAAGGGGGACGAGGAGGATGTTGCTGGAAAATGACATAGAGGCCTGGGCCCTAGCAAGAGAAGGTGAAAACTCCCTCATCAGAGCCAGGAAGGGGACCCAGGTATGGAGCGCAAGTCTCTAGTGGGGTGGAAATGGTTAAGAACTAGGGCCATGGTAAAGAAGTGGTGGGGAACTAGTGTGCAGAAGAAATAGCAAATGCTTTTGGATGAATCCAGTTCCTTAAAACACTGACAAGTTAGTCACAACAGTGACTGCTGTCTCCTCCTTCAAAAGAATATTGTTTTGCTTTCTTTCTTTGGGGTTTTTTTGATTTTTGCTTCCACATCAGAAACTTGCTTAAAGATCTGACTATATAATTGCCCTTCTGCCATACTGCTTTCTCACTTACCTCTCGATGGGCTTCAATGCCCAAGGACCCACTCTCTTGGAGGGAGGAGGGCCAAGGCTCAGGAAAATGAACAGTGCCTGGGGTAGACCTGACAGGTATGGGTGCTTAGGTAAAGCAGGGAAAAGGCAATGGAATGGGAGGAGGGGGAAGAGTGAGATGAGAAGGTAGGATGGGAATCGGGAACCAAGCCTTCATAAACCAAATGAACTGGCCAGGTCATTGCTAAAGTTTCTCTGCAGGACTGAAATCCGAAGAACTAAGCTGAGAGGGAAAGCCAGCTGTACAAGTAGAGTTCATGTGAGGAGTCAAGACATGGGGAGGAGCTGACCATTTTTCTAATTTGATTCAACTCCTCTTGAAGCTTTAGTCTTTTCTGGTAGATGCTTAAATTCCCTGTTGAGTACTAGAAAGGACAGCAAGATGATGAGGAAACCTAAATCTCCAAAACATTTGTGTCAACCCAAGCTGTGGTGCTGCCATTGTCCAACTAGCTTAACTCAAGAGAGGATTACCCAGGTATGGAGAACCTGTGGCCTTGAGGTCACATGTGGCCTTCTAGGTCCTTGCGGGCAGCCTTTTGACTGCATCCAAACTTCATAAAACAAATCTCTTTAATAAAAGGATTTGTTATATAAAACTTGGACTCAGTCAAAAGGCTGCACTTGAGGACACAGAGGGTCTCGTTGGCCTTGAGGCCCCAGGTTCCCCACCCCTGACCCAGGGGCTCCCTGTCTTTCTCCAGGGCAAAGGTTCTTAATCTGGGGTCTATGAACTTGTTTTTTTTTTTTTTAAACATTTTGATAACTACATCTCAATATAATTGGTTTCTTTTGTAATCCCATGCATTTCATTTGATGCATTTAAAAACACATCAGTCTGAGAAGAGGTCATCAGATTGCCTAAAGGGTTCATGATAGAAAAAAGGTTAAGACTTTACTTTGGAAGAATTCAAATAACACCGACTAGTTCATAGTTACGACAGCAAGAAGATTTTTTTTCAGTTCCAGGTATTAGCACATAGTATCGTTTGCAAACCCAGTAGATAATAAAATTTGAAATTACAGATTTAGAGCTGGAAAGGCATTTGAAGATTATCTAATCCAGGGGTAGTTAACCTCTTTTGCGTCATCAATTCCTTTGGCAGTATGGGGAAGCCAATGGAGATTCACACCCTGCCTCCCCTCACTGCACAAAATAAAATATATAAGATTATAAAGGAAACCAATGAGACTGGAATATAGCTGTCAACTTTTTTTTTCCAGTTCATAAACTCTAGGCCTAAGTTCATAAACCATTTAGTTCTAGAGGCAGTTTGTGGCATAGTGGACATAGTGTTGGGCATGAAGGCAGAAAGATGAGAGTTCAAATCCAGCCTCAGACACTTAACAGCTGTGGGCAAGTCTCAGTATTCTCTGTTTTCCTCAGTTTCCTCAACTGTAAAGTGGGGATAATAATAGCACCTACTTGCAGAGTTGTTGTGAAGATTAAATGAAATAACATTTGTTAAAAAGTGCTTAGCACAGTGCCTGGCACATTGTAGATGCTATATAAATGCCTATTCCCTTTCCTTCCCTTAGTCTAACCTCCACATTTTATAGGTGAGGAAACTGAAGCCAGAGGAATTAAGAGATTTTTCTCAAGTTCTCACAGGTGGTTAAGTGAGAGAGTTAGGATTTGAATTCAGGTCCTCCCATTCTAATCCAACACATTTCCATGGTATCAAGCTTAGTATACCTCAATTAATTTCAAGGGAGAGTTGTACCTATCTCACATGTTATGTAAATTCAGCAAGATTGTTACAACATTATGTTGGAGGGTTTTTTTGTTTTTTTTTTTTAAAGCTTCCAAAGAGTTAGCTCTCCCAAAGTGGCCAGGACTGCCTCCAGAAGGCTTTCCCCACTTGGTGGTCTTGGACCTGGCCACTATCCTATCCTTGGACTCCCCCCATCCTCAAGGGGCTTCCTTTTCTCTTATGGGTGGATTAGATGGCTTCACCCTAATTTTGATGATCTTTGATGCTATGGAGGAGGTTTTGTGGCTAGAGTTCATGATCAGGGGTTGGAGGAGGAGGAGCAGTTTGGTATAAAGTATAAACAGAGGTGGTAGAAAAGGGAAAACTAAAGGCTAAGATTGACCTTTTTGCCTCATGCTGACAAGAGACTTTATTTAGCTTCCAAGAAAGGGACTGTATGAAAAATAGTCTCTTCTCTTAAGGATGATTTTTAGTGGTATTTACAGCCTTCAGGAAGAGGCAGACCATCTGGAAGACTGTGGATTATAGAGAACAGATGACAAACCATGGATTTCATGTGTCAAGCAGGTGGAAATCCATTAAAGCAGTTCCAGGGATATTTTTTCTATCCCATGCCTGGTTTGATTCACCTGGTTCCAGATAACAGACTTACAACTCAAATTCTATGGGGCTGCAAGCCACCTGACATGAAGTTGATGTGGAAGGAAACTGGACCATTTGCTTTGCATGGCTTGACGGCAACCAGCCTCCACTGTCAGAGGTGCTGAAATATGATGGGAGCTAAAAGGGGGCGAAAAGAGGGGTCACATCTGAGGCAGAATTTTGCCCTGAAAAGTAAGTCAATGGAAGTAAAGGGGAAAAGAAACAAAGATGAGGTGATAAGATCAGTGGCTAGACCCATATGCAATTCTGAACACATGGAAGTTAACCTTTTCCAAAGCACCCTTAAGAAACAAAGGAGTTACCAATTCCACACTGCTGAGTGCCTAATAATGTAAAAGGCCTGACCTTTGGCTTCAATAAGGCTTCTGTCTTTAATATCTCTTATGAAGGATACTTCAGTGGATCTTTAATCTTATTGATGCAAGTATTCCTTTCCATGGTGCATGCAGATTGCAGCCTACCAATACCTCTTTTTTTTTTTTTAAATCCTGTATAACTCTTGTCCACATTCTCCCAAAGATCCTTTACTCAGCATGCAAAAGGTCTTCTTCTAGGTGTTTTCACTATCCTTTATGAAGGTTAATCTGGCTCAGATTAGAATAATATAATATATTCCTTCTGTAATATTCAGATGGCCTGTGCGTAGCACAGAGGTAGGCGCACAGTAGGTGATTGATTTGCTCATTCAACAAATATTTGTTATGTACCTATGGTGTGCAAAAGCGCAGGAAATATTCACTGATTGTCTCTCATTGTGAAAGGCTCAATCTGAATCTAGTCATCCTCCACTGACATGGAGGGAAGGTGAAGTCTGAATTTGTGAGCATTTTGAATTATGACATATTTGTAAATAAATAACATTTTATTACCTTCAAGCAACTATAGTTACTACAACAAATTGCTAAAATGTGCTTTAAAAAAAAGGGTTTTTAGCCAATGAACAGATGACTTGAGTAATTAAAGACTTCACAGCCATTTAAAAATCGATATAATAAAAACAGCTCTTCTGTTATAATAAATAAACATGACACCCTCCATCATTATTCTATTTGCAAGACTAATTTGTGTACAGAACCTCTTCTTCATAGCGCAGGCCAGTTCAGGTCAAACATATTATTTTCTATTAATGAGATATTACTGTACTTCAGAGTCTATCGGTTTTAAATTTATTCTGGAATACTTTGGCAATAAAGGGGAAGAAAGTGAAGAAACCAATGACCCGGAGAACAGAACAGGTAGGAACTAGCTTACCCTGAGGGCCCCAAATACTCAAGTGGCACCAAATGAAAAGATAAAACGGGGAAGGGCGGAAGAGAGAGGATGGGAATGAACAAAAGAAAATGGAACTGGGAAAAGCAAAACTGAGCAGGGGAGAGGCCGAGAATACCCCGATGAAAAGGAATTCTAAAGTAACCCTGTTTCTGCTCTGTATTAGTGCACATTTGGCAAAAACATGTCACGCGCCTGATGTTGGCACACGTAACTATAGCCTCCAGCTGAATGGCAGGCAAGTAGAGAAGAAATCAAAGGCATCACTTGAAAAGCTAAAGGATGGAGTCCATTCGATCCCACTGTAAATGTCATTTTCCAGACTCATTGGCCTAGGGAATACAAACGGAATTAAGCTTGTGTTTGCAAGAGGCCCCAAGTGGTCTCTCAACACATTAAGTCCAAACAATGAACAGGGTGCTTGCTGGTGAGTGAAGGAAGGAGTTTGACACAGCTAAAAGCCAGCAAAATATGTAATTGTGTGCCATACTGTTTTTAGCCTGAAATCTGCCCCTATTTAGATCTGACTGTCAACTGTCAGGGTCAGACAAAGCTCTCTTGCCCTTTGGTAACTATTAAGTAAATAGAGTGGAAGGACTGGGACGGTGACTGTCTGGTCAACACTCAGGTCCATGATTCTAATGCATGCAGGAGTAGCCTGAAAAGTCACACCTCCTTTAAGAATAGGAAGAATAGCACTTTGCAATATGCTTTAATTATCTTATTTTATGATATCCTCTCAATAATCTTGTGACATATTGAAAGCATCAATATCCACATTTCAGAGATGAGAAAACGAAGGACTAAAGATGCAAAGTGAGTTGCCTATGGTCCCATGAGTAAGTAAGTGTCAGAGCCATGATTCCAAATCCCATACTCTTTCCATTGGACCACAATGCATTTTCCAGGAGTGGCACCTCTCATAGCACCACTAGCTTAAATTCCTATATCGTGGTCACGTTGAAACATTAAATTTAAGAACTGAAAGGATCCAGTCACCTTGTCCAGTCCCATAATTTTACAGACCTGAGGCCCAAAGTTACACAGCCAGGGGCAGCATAAATAATTAATTAGTGAAGTGTATTCTACCCACATTGAATCTGCCAAGATGGTAAGCCACTAAAGACCCCTTACTTTACAAAGAAACTAATTGGAAAAAATAGGTTTGTGATTATCAATTGGTACTTTCTAAAGAAAATTGGAGCAAAAATTCTCTAGGGAGCCATCAGAACGTTCTGGTGAGTCACCACCATTTTCATTGGTCAATTAATTTAAGTAAATTGAAACAATCTCTAGTAACACCTTTAGGTGATTAACAAAGTCAACCATATTAAAGACTCCAGAGAACTGAGTCTCAAACTGTTCTAATAAAACCCAAGACCCTATGAATGCGTATCCATTTGGGGGGAAAAAACATTCATTTGTCTTTGGTTAATCTCAGCTTGCTATGGAGCCAAGTCCTTATTTTGTGAAATCTTTATTGCATGTCGGAGAGGAGGAAGCAAAGGGGAAAGAAAGGTGACAAAAGAAACAAAGGCCAGAGTCCCTCCATCCTGCAGGAAGATACTGGCTGCGGAGCCGACATATATGTATATAGAGCACCATGTCTGCATGTGTAAAAGAATATGCTTTGGTTCAAACTGAGGTCAAATGTACTGAGGGGATGTAGAACAGACATCAGCCAGTCATGTGTCCCTGGGCAGGAAAAGTTTCCTGACGTAGGTAAATTTTGGGTTAGACTTTGAAAGAGGAGGCAGACATAGGATGTTTTTTTTTTTGAAGGGGGGGAGTAAGATGAGATTTCAATAGGTAGAAATCTATATGCAAAGTTAAAGTACTAGGAATGAGCAAATGTCCACGTTTTGTGTGGAAAACTCCAGAAAGCAGACTAGTTTGGCTGAAGCCAAGGGCCTGCACTGGAAAATAATGAGAGATATATTCAGAAAGGTTGGGCATGGGGGATACAGTTTTGGGAGGGCTTTGAATGTCATACAAAAAAACCCTATGTAATTTCAGAATATTGGTTCTCAAAACAAACTTGGCAAAAAGTAGTGTTTGAGGAAGCATCACTTTCAGAAGAATCACAGAAGGCCTCTTAGAAGCAGGAAGTGATTCCAAGAGTCTAGGTGTTGACTATCAAAACTGGAAGAAAAGTGTAGACAAGAGAGACTATTTGAAAGGTTGGTCATGGACTGATAGTGGGGGCAAAGGTAGAGAGAAAGCCAGGTCAAAGGTAGCTGGTTTGCACATAGTTGTTAGAATGTTGTTTCCCCCATTAGAGACTATGTATGAGCTCCTTAAGAGCAAACACTGTCTTTTTACCTTTCTTTGTATCCCTGGCACTTAGCGCAATGCCTGACACATAGTATAGCTATACAGCTAATATTCATATAGCACTTATCATGTGTCAGGTACTGTGCTAAGTGCTTTACATTTATTATCTCATGGATTTTCTCAACAATCCTGGGAAGTTGGTGCTATTATCTCCATTTTTTAGATGAGGAAACTAAGGCAAACAGAGGCTAAGTGACTTGCCTTGGGTCACCACAGCTAGCAAGTGTCTAAGCCTGAATTTGAACTCAGGTCTTCCTGTTTCCAGCTTGAAGCTCTTGATTAATAAGTGTTTGTTGACTGAATGGTTTCAAGGGGAATTTGGGAAGGAGTACCAGTATGAGAAGACAGAGAATGAGTTCATTGAGTTTGTTTTCTAGTGGAAGATGTTCAATAGACAGTATGAAATATGGAAATAGAGGTAGGGTGAAAGGTCAGCGCTGGAGATAGAGGTTTAGGAGTTTCCCACATTGTTGTAATTCATCCTTCGTTTTCAAAGACCAATGAAATCACTTTTAAGTGACATCTTGACTTCAGAGTGAGCTGGATTTAAGTGAGACAGAGTTGCACGACGTCATCAGCCTCACTTTCTCTTCTACAGTCATTGAAGGTCAGTGGCAAGATGCAGTGGATGACCTTGGCATCTTTGGCATCTGACCAAGTTCTTAAGTGCTCCACAGAACTTGCTTCAGCTGCCTTCATGGCGTTTGGAACAAACTGTTCTCATCTACGCATTCCACTAAAAGAAGTCTTCAAATGCTTAGGGTAGACGTGTCTACCCTAAGCATTTGAAGACAGGTGAGAGTCAGGTAACAGATGAACACCAGAGGTGGTTAAGCATCCCTGAAAAGGGCTTGCGAAGTCCTCATACCAGAGGTGAGAGTAATAATAATAATAGCATTCACATAATGTTTTATATTTACAAAATCTTTTTTAACTCTTATATGAGGCCTTTCCTGATGTCTCCAGATGCTAGAGCTCCCTTCAAATGACTTTATGTTTATTATATATTTATATCATATATGTTTTGTTTATATATTTTATATTGTCAACTGGACCAAATCGGCTTCTAACCTATGGGTGGCTGGAGCCAAGCAGAACAAATTAGAGACAGGAGAGTCAGGAATCAAACAGAAGTTTAATTTCAAAGTGAGGGACATGGCTTGCAAACAAGGACACAAGTTCCAGGGCCCCACCCCTAATGGGAGGACCCCAGGCAGTGAGGCTGAACCTTGATTGATATACTTGTGGCTAGACAGAGAGGCTAACTAACAGTGTAGTGTAGCAGCAGTACTGAGGCACAACTGCAATAGTGAGGCAAGGTTGTCTTTGACAAAAAGTCCATTCATAGCAGGGCTTCACATCTGAGCCTGTTGGTGCTTGCCTGAGCTCAGGGACCATTAGTTCCAGAAAGCAAGTGCAAAGGATTGTTGTTATGCCAAGCTCAGGGCACAGCTTGCTTGCTGGGCCTTATCTCTGGAAAACAAGGGTGCCTCCTAATATTATCTTGACATTATATTCCTGTATGTTGTTTCCCTTCATAGATCCTTAGGGGCTGGCTGGCGTTGTTTCTTTCTCTAGCACCTAGAACAGTGCTTTGAAGCTAACAGGTGCTGAATAAAGGTATGTTGATTAATCACAACCCTGTGAGGTAGTTAGAACTAAGATTATTATCCTCTTTTTACAGCTAAGGATACTGAGGTCAGAAAGTGCCAGCAAGTAGGAGAGACAGGCCTCCATCCAGGTCATGTGACTCTATCCACAGATTTTTTTTTTCCCCCCTCAACATACCATATTAGTCTTCACTGTCAGTAGATAACTCTCCAAATGGAACACATCTATAAAGGGAAGAAAGTAGACCTAAGGCTTGAGCATTTCACCCTAGTGACTATAGGGGTCATTGGTGGGGCCTTGGAAATTCTTTGGCTCCATAGCCAAAAACACCATTGTATTCACTATAAGGGTATTTCTTGATCATATGAGAGGAAGCATGGTACAGTGAAAAGAGTCCTGGATTCAGAGAGACAGCATCTGAGTCTGAATCCTGGCTCTGCTACTCTCTACCAGCATGACCTTGGGCAAGTCACTTCTCTGAACCTTAGTGTCCTCATCTGCGAAATTAGAGGTTTGAACTAGACCTCTGAGGTCCCTTCCAACACTGTATCTACGACCACGTGATCATCACAGTGGAATTTGACAAGTAATAGGAAACACGGACCACTAGGATTGTAGCCTATAGAAACTTTAAATAGAAGGGAAAACAGCACGAAGAGAAGCGGGATTTGGCATTGTAGCGAAGCGAAACGTTGTGAAGCAAAATTCACTGGACGCAGTCTTCCAGCAGACTGGATCTAACAACGCCTTGACTGTGGAGAAAGAAGTTTTCTACAAATCGGATAAAGTAAGCTGCGTACGAGCCCATGGGGACTGGGAGGGGGAGGGGGCATGGAACCTTGTCACTAGATGGTATGCTCCAAGCACAAGAGAACATTCGCTACCCACAGCTCTACCCGAACTTCACCCAGAATGTGTTGAATTCTAAATGCCCTTTATTAGGGAAAATGTGTTACTTAGTAACTGAGGCTAAAAAAAAAAAAAGCTCTAGGAAGAAAATCAGCAGGCCTAGCCGTTATGTAAACGCAGAGAGCAGAACAATAAAGATCCCATTAAAAGCAACTCTCAGATAATGTCATGGATTTACATGACCCATCCCTGGCTGCCAGAACAATTCCCCAGGCCCAGAATAGAAATGAATGGGAGATCTGAATAGAGATATAGCAGGAGGGGCTTATTTTTAGCTTATGAAACCATTTCTATTTATCAAACCACAACCTGAAACTACAGACTGAAGAAGAAAAAGAGAATCAAAATGGAAGCAGTATGGAAATGCTGTCCTTGATTACCTGTGGTAAAGCTTTGCTATAATATAGCAGGTAGCAGAGTCACCTAGGAGCCCACAAATATAACCGGTACTTAGGAACGCACTCAATGGAGTTTACGTAATGATAACTTATCATTATAATTTTGAACTTATTCACTATTGGAAGTTGCAGGCCAGGTTGATAGAATTACAGAATTAGTCTCATATACTTTTTTTGGATTACCATCATTTTATGCCAAGGTTGGGAACTCTCCTGGTTTTTCTTTCAAAAGATATATATATATATATTTTTTTACAAATAAAAGCTAGTTTCTTTCTCTCTTGGTTTCTCACTCTCTCTCTCTCTCTCTCTCTCTCTCTCCCTCCCTTCTTCCCTTCTCCTCCTTCCCCTTCCCTCCCCCCCAAACCCCAACACTGTCACTGAACTCAGCTTGGAGGGAGAAACAGCATGAAAGCTGGTAAAGCTTTATAACAACTTTTTTTTTTTTTTTGCAATTAGAGCTTATGACCAGAAATTTAGTAGCAGAACCAAGTTGCAGAGTAATGGAAACAAAAAGACCATTAATTCAGATTCACTGCCTGAGGGGGAATAAAGGACGTTGCTACCTCAGGAGTTTATCATCCTAACTTGGCTTTCAAGGACAAAACTTGGTGTCTGTGTCTGAGCAACAAGTATTGATCAGCCTTTCAAACCACTTGCAAGCGAGCTGGAGCTGATCTGCTTGGAGCTTGCCAGGAGAGCTCAAACAAATCCAGCAAAGCTGGGGTGCAGAAGGCAAGAGTTACGGTTTCTCTTTTATGCTGTGCTTGGCCTCGTGCCTTATAGATAACAAGCATTAATATTTGTTGAAAGAACAGAAGTGGGAAATGTTCATCTTATGCACTCCCATATTTTCACTGGTTGGCCCTTCCCCAAAGCTGTCGCCCACTGGCTGCCTTATAACAGTTTCAATACCCCCTCTTTTCCAGAGTTTACCAGTCCTGAATCTCATTCCCTTAAAGATCTGATCTCCCTTGACCTGCCCAACTAATCTGTTCAACCAATTTTTATTATGGGATACCAATGGACTTTTACCCTGCCAGGTAAAATTCTGAATTTTAACAGGGGCCTTTAGCATTGCCTTAACTCAAAAGAAAGACTGACTTTGGATGGTGGGATAGTCAGGCACTACTGCTCCAGACCAGCCAATGTCATAGCATCAGAGGTCATAGACTTAGTCCCTCAAAATCAATGGATGCTTCTTAGATCACATTCTTGAGGTGATTGGTCACCTCCTCTGACTACCCACCATGTACTTTGATATTACGGAAGTCATAGTAAGACTGTGATTCCTTAACTTCCCAAGTGCTACTCCTACTACCTGCATGACCTTGGTCAAGTAATTTCATCTTTTCATTTTGCCTTCTTTATCTGCTGGAGAGAAAGGGGGGCAAATCTAAATGATCACTCAGGTCCTTTTTAGCTTTAAAGTTTTGGCTCTGTCTGGACCGTAGCTGTGTGCAGAAAGACAGAATGGCCCCTGGCAGGGCTGAACCTTCATAACCTTGTGCCACATCATAAAGGCATTTAACCCCCAAATCCTAAACTCCATTCTGAGTCTAAAAGAGGACATTGTCATCGATGCAAAACTTGATGACACTTTAATGAAATATTTTCAATTCTGTCCTTGGAGATAGATTGCATCTCTAATTACTTTTTAATCCCACATTCTCACAAGGGACAGAGATCACTTTCGTCAGCTAAGGCTATAAGGCAGTTGCATCCCTGCAGCAGAACAGTGGAATAGAACCTGGCCCAAGGGGGCAGAAATTACATTTGTATCATACCCATAACAAAGGTTCTTTTGAATTGGTTTTGTCAGATAAGGTACCCTCTATCTAAACCATGTAACAAACACTTGGCCACGGGAACTCAGTCTTTTGTGAGAGATGAAGTATTCTGGGGAATCAAGGAACAACCATGCTCTGTCATGACTTTCTACACAGTGCCCTAAGAGAAAAAAAAAAGTTATTGTTTTTATGGTCATAAGCTTGTGGTGGCAGGCCATAATACTTAGCCCCTGGATCCGGGAATAAGCTGCCCATTTCAACTGACTCAGGAGAATTGAGTCTCTGCCTTAAGCCAAAGGATAACTGGCCTCAGGAACAGATGATGCCTCTCTCAAAGACAGGGACAGTTGCTAAGGTCCGGCCAAAGGGGACATTGATATTGGGGTGAGGTGGGACACTCACAGGGCAGGAGCTAGCACTTTGTCCTGCTGCAAAAGGTCAGCAATGCACATGAAAAAAATTCCTCATGGAACTCATTAGACTGTATTTTCTTGGATAGAAAAGAGTCTATTCATTAAGATGTAACATTCAAGTATCTTGTTGCTATGTATGCTGTGGGTACTCAATGAATGCCTTCTGACTGATCTATACTAGTACTAAAAATACTAATAGCTGGATTTTTAAAGTACTTTATTTACATCAGTTATCTAATTTGATCCATAAGCCTGTAAAATAGGTGCTACTATTATCCCCATTTTACAGATGGGGAGAATGAAGCGTGGAGCAGTTAAGTGGCTCACAGTGACTCTCCTAAGATCACAGAGTTGAGGCTGAAGGCAGGATTCTGACTTCTTGTTGATTCCCCAGCACACCAGGCATTGCACCGCACTGGAATTGTGCACCTAGGGGTAGGTTTTCAAGATACCCAGTCCAAGTCTCCCCTCCTACTCCTTTTGGCTAGGTCCCTGGAGCATTATCACAAAACATAATCTCCACCACCACACAAGCAGGATTCAGTTTAGAAATACTCCCTCTTCACAAAAGACTTTTCCCTTATAGAGGGAGGGGGAAGACTGTGGAAGGAGAGGCAAAAGGTAGGAGTAAGACTACAAGGGAGGAGGGAGAGTGAGATAAAGAAAGAAGAGAGAGACATATGCAAATAAACACAGAGAAAGAAAAAAACTTTTTTTTAAGCCAAAGAGTTCAGTGGTTTAAATTTCAGGTGGATTTAGGTAAGTAACACCTCATTTTGGTTTCCAGTTCAAGTTTCAGGTTTGAGTGATCCTAAAAGTTTGGGTCAAAAGCAGGTGGAGAAAACTGAACTCCTCTAAGTTGGTGACCTTGGGTCCAGCATCAGGTGGGTAACCAAACTAAGGACTGTTTTTCTTGGTTTCAGGTTTTTCTCTAAGAGCAGCTCTGCTATAGAAGAATCTCATTGACTCAAGCTGTGAACCATGGGAGAATGTCCATTTTCACGGCTGCTAGAGGGAGGGCATAGTTTTTGTCAGTCTGCCAGATGGAAAAATAGCCATTAATGGAAAGAAAAAAAAAAGTGAGAGAGTTGCTTTCACCAATCTCAAATGTTACGGATTGCTATGGGAGCCCATCAGAAATTAGGCTGCCTCTTTTTTTCGATGTTCAGCAGTAATCAATCGATTTTTCCTTCTAGTTCCTGTGATTGAGACACTCTTAAGACGCTAAAAGAGCCTTCAGAATCAGCACAGCCATGGACAACTACTGCAAGCATCTCTTGGTCCTATGATTCCCATTGTTCTGGTCCCAGAACAGATTTGATTCAATTCAACTAACATTTATTAAACCCTTATTATTTTCAAGGCCATATGCTAGGCACTGATGATATAAACACAAAAACTTAATAGTCTATATCATCTCGAGGGGGTGACATTACATGCCCCTTAGAGGGTGGGGGTGATTTGCAACAAGTATGCAGAGAAGTAAACATAAGGTAATTTGAGGAGGGAAAAAGCACTAACAGGTGGGGAATCAGGGTGTGGAGGTGGAAAGGGCACCTGAACTGCACCTTGAAAAAACATAAGGATTTTGAGTGGCAGAGATGAAAAGGGAGTATGTTCCAGGCAATCTGGGCAAAGGTACTGATTCAGAAGATGGATGCTGACCAGGAGGAACAGGTAGCAGTCCTGTTGGTTGAAATGGAATAAGTAAAGGGGATAAATATGAGATGAGGCTAGAAAAGCAGGTGGAAGTCAGACTTTGAAGGGCTTTAAGTGGCGGGCTGAAGAGTTTCTATTTTATACTAGTGGTTACAAGGAGCTGCTGAGGTTTTTTGAGCAGGGGCTGGCTGGAGGTTGGGAGAGGAAGTCAGACCTGCATCTTAGAAGCATTATTCTGGCAGCTGTGGGGATGGACTAAGAGAGGAAGAGACAAGAAAAGCAGGTAGATTGATTAGTCTATAGCAATAGTTCAGACAAAAGGCAATGAAGGCCTGGTAACAAGAGTGGTGGGAAAAGGGAGATGTATGGGAAGAGAAGATACAGAAGTGATATTAATGAGAAATGCTAAATGACTGGATTTAGAAGGGTGACCAAGAAAAAGGTAGGGATGGCTTTGAGATTATCAACCTGGGGGACTAGGAGGATGGTGGTGCCCACAAATATAAATTGGGAAATTTGGAGGGGGGCCTTGAGAAAGGGGGAGGGGGGAGATGATTAGCTTTGTTCTGGACATGCTAAGTTTGAGATACTTAATGAAACACCCAGGCATTTAGGGATGTAGGATGGAGTTGGGGAGGAGGCAGCTAGATGTCGCAGTGGATGGAGTGCTGCCTGGAGTCAGGAGGATCTGAATTCAAATCTGGCCTCAGACACTTACTAGCTGGGTGACCCTGAGCAAGTCACCTAACCTTGTTTGCCTCAATTCTTCATCTGTAAAATGAGCTGGAGAAGGAAATGGCAAACCACTCCAGTATCTTTGCCAAGAAAACCCCGCAAAAGGGTCATGAAGAGTCAAAAACAACTGAACAACAATAACAAAGATGGGGTTGGAGATACATGAGGACTCTATATATGTATGTGTGTATATTACATAAATGTACACACACACACACACACACACACACACATAGCTATTTGGGAGTGTTTTGCATAGAGATGACAGCTGAATTTAGGAAGCAGATTAAGATCACTACCTAGTAGATAAAAGCACACATCAGCATGTGTATCAAGAGAAGAAGACAGAGGCCAGAACCTAGGGGGAGAAACAGATTTAGAGGGGGAAATAAATATGATCCATTTTATTTTTAATGTACTTGACTGGGTAATAGCAAATTTGGCAAGTCCGAAGACAAAATTCTCATCTTCTCCCTACCCAATATTTAATTCTCCTCCTGGCTTTGCTTCTGACATCCTGGAGTCCACTCAGCTACCTTCTCATCCTGGAACTTCCCTCAGCACTGGGGCCTTCTCATCACTCCCATTGGTGCATTCTTTCAGGGCCTCCTTTTTGGGCATGGACCAGGATGACCATGCTTCATTTCCCTCCTGGCTGGTTTTCAGACCCTCTGGGCCATCATTCCCACGCTCCCATGCAGGTACCATTTCTCACCACTCCCTTTCAACTCCCTTTCATATGTTGGCTCCCCACATCAGAAGGTAAGCTTCTTGAGGGCAGGGGCTGTCTTTTTGATTGTATTTATGTCTCCAGTGCTCAGAAAGTGCCAGGTATTTTGATAATCAGTTCCCTGCCTGCCTCCTTTGGGAGTACCTCCCTCTCAGGGTTGTTATTTGGAAAGCACTTATGTTGCCTGGCACACAGTAGGTAGCTTATAAGTGCTAGCTATTCTTATTTCTCTTGTAGTGAGAGAAGTTTGGAAGAGTGAGTAAGCTGAAGCAAGGATGCTGTAACTGAGGGAGCGGAACTGAGCAGGCTTTCCATCGGCCTTAAGGCAAAAGTTCTGGCTCTCCCTGAAAGAAGGCGGCAGCAGTGCCCTGGCCAGAACATCAGCTGAGCCACGCGCTGGAGGTGGTGGAGGCTCTGGCTAACAGTATAGTTGTGGACACAGCCTAGCAGCAAAGCTGTGTCAATGAGGCCCAGTACAAGGAAACTGAGAGACAATAAATAGGGGTCTTGCAACTCAGAGGTTGAAGGGCCCTGCCACAAGTTTCCCCTACATGCATCATCTCCCTACTTGTTCACTCTCCCCTCTGATGATACATATTAATGGGGTGAATGCTCTTTCTATTCTATTGCTGTAAATGCTTTTGCTCTGGCCAGTTGTGTTCACTAGCTATCTACTGAAAGGTAAATAGATCAGTAGGGACAGTTTTAGGAGAGCGGACTCTCAGAATGCCTTGAACCTGAAGGTACAGTCCTGCAGGGAACCCAACCTGGGAGTGTGAATTGTGGAGCTGGCCTAAGAGGTGCTAAACACAACTTCTAGAAGAGAAACCAACCAGTGATTTAGACCTTTAGGTGGAGGTGGTGCTCCTGATTTCAAGTCCATTACTCTATTCACTACACCATGCTGACTCTAGAGAAGGCAGTTCTCAAGATGGGCAGAAGGAGTCAGGTTCCAAAATGTGAGATAAAACACAGCAAAGATGAGGAACGCATCTTTGTTCTTGCTTCCGTGCCCTGGGTCGGGACTGGGTTCTTCCTTAGGACAATGAAAAATAGGGTGTTATCTTCATGTTCCTGTCAGTGCCTAGCTCAGAATTAATAACAGCTGCTTAATATAGTTTTGTGACATGCAAGTCAACCACCTGTCAAAAAAAGCTCAATAGAATAACAGAGGAGGAAATGCAGTGTTATTTTTTATTTTACTTTGGTATCTTTAAGGTTAAAAATAAAGCTTTCTCACTGAATGCATAAAGCTGTACACTCTAAAGGTAGATTACAGGCTAGGAGAAGCAGCAGCAAGAAAAACAGGAGGGACGTCACTTGTCTAAGGTTAAAAAAAAGTTAAAGAAATCAGAAATTTATCACACATAAGCCAAAAATAGAAGGAAAGATGCCTTTGAGTGGCAAGGCTTGGGACAGTCCAAGGCAAAAGGGAAAATGTGTTTGGGGGAGGGGAGAGAGAGCCCCACTGCCTTCCCCCTTCCCCTAAATGTCGATATGCTTAGCATGGCTTGGGACTTGTCATCACTGCTGTTCTGACCCTTACTGCCTTCTGTAAAATGGGGATATTTACACTACTTATCTCACAGGTTAAAAAATTGTTGTAATAATCACATTACAAAGGACTTCTGGGAGAAGGGGGAGAGGACTGAGAACTGAGGGCAGGGGTTACCCTTTTTTCCAGTGCCTTGGAAGTAAAGAAATGAAGGATTTGGCACATTCTCTTTGAGAGGCTAAAGGTTCCTCTGATTGAATCTAAGTAACTAAATAAAACAACTTCAGCTGGATTTTACTGGTAAATTTTATCTTCCTCCAATCCAAGACTCAAAAATCTTGAGAAATGTTTCCATTACGACTGTGGCATTTTTTTTTTAATAAGGGGGAACCATATTGTGACTGCAGTATTTTAAAATGTCTAGCTCAAATAAGATCTAAGCTGCCAGTTGCTAATGAGAGCCTTTCATCTTCACTAATATGTGATTCATTCGGTCAACAAGCATTTTTTAAGCACTTACTATGTGCCAGACACAATGCTAAATGCTGGGGAATGTTAAGAAAGGCAAAAAATTGTCTCTGCCATCACAGAACACACATTCTAATGAAGAAGACCACATGTAAGCAACTAGGAACATACAAGACCTATACAGAGTACATGGAAGGAAATCTGAGCCGGGAAGGCAATAGCCATTGGGGGAAATGGGGGGTGGAAAGAGGAAAGGACCAGGAAGGTCTCCTATAGAAGATAGGACTTGAGCTGAGTCCTAAAGGAAGCTAGGGAAGCAAAGAGGTCGAGGTGAAGGGCAAAGCATGATTCCTCACTCTGTGTGGGCTCAGCAGGTCAGTAGCTTCCCAATCATTTAATGATCAAGAGATGAATGTCAGGAACCAGCCCCCTGCAAAATCTAGAATTCTTTTCTTCTCTGAAAAGTTACTAAAATTCTCATCCCCTCTTCCCAGATAAAAATAGAAAGTTTCATGCCCCTGAAATGTTCCCTGGGAAAGGCACAAAATGAGAAATACTTCACCTATTACATGAAATGAGTTCCCTCAAAATCTTCATAAAGAAATAACAGCCCGAGTCTTAAGGTTTATCAAAAGTGACATTTTAGTATTTTTCATGGCTCTGAGTTTACAAAAGCCCAGTTAGCGAGAGTGAGTATTGATTTGTGATGGGGAGGCAATAGAGCAGGATGATCTAATTCATTTTACAAGCTGTGTGGCCAGTGTTAGATTATACAACGACAGTCAGGCATTTGCTTAGTGGAGGGAGGTGGGGAGAGGGCTTCACCGAGTTGGAGTGGGTGTCGGGCTGGAAGGGATCTCAGAGGCCATATGGTCTAACCTCCTCATTTTACATACAAAGAAAATGAGGTCCAGGGACGTTACGTGACTTGCCCAAGTCATACAGCTACTAAACATCAGAGGCAACATTTGAACCCAGATCTTCTGACTGAAGAGTTAGTCTACTTTCCATTGTACTCCACTGCTTCTCCATCCAGGGGCCTGACATGATAGCAACTGGCATGGAGTATCACATTAGAAGACAGGCTTAAAACCCAGTATAATTCATCCAAAATACACTTTCACTAACGGGTTTGCAAGAGCCATTATCCATGAAAATTACCTTATCCAAGCCATCAGAAGTACCCAGAGACCCAAAAAGCAAAAGGCTAGTCTATGAGTGTTTGATAAATAATAATAATAATAATAATAATAATAATGATATTGATAGTGTTTAACAACTGAGATGTTAAAGACATGCACAGGTCACACAACAGCTGACAGAGATTTACTGAGCTCCTAATTCCAGCTGGGCTTTTCCATTCTGCACTTAGATAGCATTTTTCCATTGACACCAACAAACACTTGATCTGGAGCTACCAGACCACATGGTGCTTAACTGTCTCAAATTAGTCCCTGTCTTTAAAACTACAAGTAAAACATTAAAGTGAAAGCACTGTTATAAAAAAGCCTATCCAAGGTCAGGTGATGAGGTGAGAAAGCTACATAACCACAGGTTTTCTGCTTATGTTAATAAATCTCATATAAATAGCTAAAGAATGTTCAATATCAGCTTGTATGATTACATGAACATAAAAGAAATTATTTCATTCAGATACTTCAGTATAAACATCAGCCCAAGATGCATGTGCTGTTAATGTACAGGCTGGAAGATGCCCAGCGGAATGTGGAGTAAATAGAGAAGGGATGCTTCAAGATCCAAAAGGACAAAGGGACCAAGAGGCCTTCTCATCTCCCCCTCTATCCCTTCCTTTTTTCTGCATTGGTTTAGATTTCCTTCTCCATCCCTCTTTTACTCTACTCCCTCTTCTCTTTAAGCCATACAATTGAATCTCCTGTCACTTCTCTTTATTTGCTCTTCTGAACTGCATGTGGGGCCTTGTCCCTCTCTATAAGTTATTTTTAAAATAGTCTCCCATCCCATATAGGATCATTCAGCTAGAAGCAATCTTAGAGGTAAATGAGACTAATTTTACATATGATAAAACTGTTTACATATAATGAAACCATTGAAATGAACTGTGAGTTGCCCAAGATCTCACAGCTTCTAAGTGTCTAAGGCAGGATTCAAACCCAGTTCTTTCTGATCCCAAGTCTAGCACTCTATTCACTGCCCCATCTGATTGACTAGTGGCTATTTTTGTCCCCATTCTTCAAAGTTCATCTTGCATACCACTGACCCCATAAAGGCTACCCTGATTAAGAGGAAGCAAGAAGGAAAACCATTTATAACTTTATTGTAACCAGCAATTTCTCCAATTAAGATTTCCCTACTCATCCTTCAAGAGCCAGTGCTTTAGTACAGTGCCTGGCATACAGTAAGAGCTTAATAAATGGTTATTGACTATTATTATGACTAAATCTGTTCAATGAAGTGGCTGACTCCAGCTAAAAGAAATCCTTCCATTCTCTTAACTTGTAAAGAACTTTCTTTGTATTGTCCTTGTCACACTTTCATATTCTACTCTGCATTCCAGCCATTTGGGTACATGGCTTATCTTCCCTACAAGACTATAAATTCATCTTGGATTGCCATTACACTTTGTATAGTTCCTTGTACATAAACGATGTTTGAATGAATGAATGAATGTATGAGTGAATGAGTGTGGCCCTGTGGAAATTATATCTTTGAGGTTTGTTTTTCATATAGCTTTTGGAACAGTGCTATGGGCACTCACATTATTCTAGTTCTGTACTTGATTTATTTATTCTCTGCTTATTTGCCAGGCTCCACATCCCAGAGGCAGTCTGTGCTCTGTCCTGTACATGGTGTGACTATAAAATAATGAACTATAAATAAAAATATCTTGTTAACTTTTTAACTATCCTTTATACTTATATGAAAGTGAAGACATTTAGGATTGGAAGCTGACAGTAGTCCCTTATGTAACCTTTTAGGAACACAGAAAAAAAATGGCTAATTTCATTGGTGAGAGGTTAACAAAAAAAACAAAATGTGCATTTCCATTATGGCACTTTGCCAAAGACAGGGAATAACTGATTGAGGGTGAAGAAAAATATTGCCTGAATTACTTAAGGCAGTTCCATTGAACAATTTAGATGTGAGCACATTTCATTGAGCTAAAAAGGTCAGCTTGGTCCTGACTCTAGTATGACTTGCTCCTGTGCTCAGTGGGGCATCATGAGGATTGTAGCAGGTCTGCCAGGGTGACCCAGTAGACAGATCACAGACCCTGGGCTCCAAATGACATCCTGTTACTAAAGTAAAATCCTTATCTATTCATTGAAGTGTGTATGAACTGGTCAGTTCAATTTGACTAAACATTTATTCTGTACCTGCTATGTTCAGGTACTGTATTGGGCATAAGTAATACCAAAAGAAAAAGGAACTAGGCCTTGCCCTTGGACACTTACATTCTATTGGGGGAAGATACAGTACGCAGAGAGATAAGGACGGAAGAATAGTTTGCAATCATCATGTACCACACTACTCCCTCCAATTACACAAAGCCCTACTCTCCTGTGACTCAGCAGAGGGTCTTCACGAGTTCCATAGCCCTGGTGCAATTAGGTAATAAGCCTTCCTGAGCTTATCTAGGTTGGTTGTCAGACAACAGATGGGTGGTCCATTGTTTTCCTGTGCTGGAAGTCTTGCCAGTGTGCTAGGACCTATCAGGGCTCATGCAAACTGGTCTACACCTTGAGAAGTTGCATCCATACCAGGATGAGGTAGGTACCAGACTCAAATATTAGTGGAGGAATATGCTTTTTGGTTTAAAAATAACCAGGCAAGTTTCATGTTAACATTTCTACCTATGACACACACAGGATAATCTGAGAGAAAATATACAAGAAAAACCACATGAGTCCTTATATTATATTTCCTTTGTGCTCCTTTACCTGAAAAGACAATACTGGAATTTGGTTGGACGTGAAAACTACAACATCTAGTTAACTTACTATCTGCAGTTCTAAAAGAAACATTTGAATAATTAGCAAGACAAGAGTGGCATACAGCCTGAACAAAAATAAAACATGTATGAACATATGTGTATACAAGTATATATATATATATACATGTCCATATATATGCACACAGAGAAGAACACGTATACTTATGTAGTAATTGTAGCTGCTGCCAAATGGCAGTTGCTGGGAAAAGCAACATTTCTTTCTGATATGAAAATGAATGGACTTTCAAAAAAAAATCCATTTAATTCCCAAATAAGTATAACCTCCATGGACTTCACATGAAGGGCACCAATGGTCATACTTCACAAAAAGAACTTAACAAACTTTTCCCAGGTCTCCACCGCAACATAAGCCAGGAAAACAAGGCAACTTCCTGTACAATTCAGGGAAAAAACCCTGGTTTTACCTGAATTATCTGAATTTATTAACAGACACTCAAGCTCAAAGTGCCTCAGGGCTAACTTTCACCCAGGTCCATCCAGCCGTAGTGTGAAACCAGAATTGGTAGCAACACATATCTGCATCCAACCAAAGGTATAATTATACCATCATTTACATGCAGTTCCTACACATCTGGGTTGGAAGGATATCAGGCAGGAGCTGGCATGGTTTGCAGGAGCTGGTTTTCATTATCTGACTGGTGGTTGTTTTTAAGAGAGTACCATTAAACTTGATTTAAAGGCTCCATGTGTATTTGAACAGTAAATGGGATTGTTATGATCAAAACTGTCATTTCTATGTGTTCCTCTAAACACTCGTCCTTTGTATAAAAGGATTACAGTTAGATACAAAAGAAAAAAGGTTCCCCCCACCTTTGCACCTATTAAAATGATTTTTTAAAAATAAGCCTTTCTGCTTTTCCTTCAAGGTAGTGAAGAAAAACAAAACAAAGCTTGTGCAATTATAAAAGGTACATAAACATAAACAGTAGATCCCTGTTCTTGTTATGAGGTTGGGAACACAGAGCTAAGTACTTCATTTACTCTGAGTTAAGGGACCTTTTTTGTTAATGCCATAATGATTGTTTATATATTTCTGGTAGACCGAGAATAACATAAAAACCCAGGCAATGGCTTCTATTGCTGATTCAATCTTAAACTTCCATCAAGTCCCTTAACTTTTCTGTACTTATTTTTCTACTCATTCAAGGAACATTTCTTAAGTACCTATTATGGGAAGAAGCAATTTAGGTACTGAGCTTTTCTTTCTTTCCTTCTTTTTTAAAAATAATTTGCAAAATAAGGATGTTCTTTATAATCTCTTCCAGCTCCAAATTCTATGATCCTATGATATTTTTCTATTTTTCAAATCAGGGTTCCTCATCAATGCTCTTCTGCTATGGCATCAATCACTCAATCATTACTGTGCTTCATGATCACATGACTTGTCTCGGCCTACAAGAGACTTTTATTTGCACACTCGTGTTTCAATAGTAGGAAGTACGCATGTGTGTGCATACTGCTGAAAGTCACCAATCACCTACATAATTCTCCTGACGACCAAACTAGGACGGCATACTAAACACTGTGGAGATCCACCTTTCCATTGTTAGCACTTCCATAACTAGATGGCAGAATGGACAGAGTACTGGACTTGGAGTCAGAAAGACTTAGTCAAATCCAGCTTCTGATGCTTTTTAAAGGTGTGATCCCGTGCAAGTCAATTGCTTGTTGCCTTAGTTTTCTCATGTATAAAACGGGGATAGTAATTGCACCTACCTCCCCTGGGTTGTGGTGAGGATAAACTCAAATGATATCTCATCAAGTGCTTTGCAAATCTTAAATTGTTACAAAAATTCTAGCTATTTTTATTATCTGCTTGGAATCTAAAGGACCAGTGAGGAGAAAAGCATATCTGCCTCTGGAGTGAATTAATACAGTAAATCTATGGACAGAACAAACCATTTCAATTCACTTCCCATTTCACTACATCCTCCAATCTCGTTGCCTTTGGTGCAAACAACAAGGCCAAACTACCTCTTCCTGACCCTAATCCTTACTCTCATCAGCTCTATTTCTCTCCAGACCCACTCTAATATAACTTATCCATCTTCTAACCTCATTCCACTATGCCTTGTAGAACCTTCACTCTATTCTCAAGCATTCCAATTTTTGAATTTTCCAGTCAACATCCTCCCTCCCCTGCCATCTCACTTTAATGGAATCCGAGGATACCACATCTCTGACAATCCTCTCCACTCAAATCTCTAAGAGGAGGAATGAACATAACTCCTTGCTCAGCACTACCACTTTCAGATTCCTCAATGAGCTTCCTCTTTTGAGATTCACGCTATCCATTTATACCACCCCAAATCTTGCCACTGTTATCTACTAGGCTCAATGTCGGGCTCATCATTTTTTACCAGCTCCATTTTGAGAATGGCTGATCATGTATAAGTATAGCCTGTCCTGCTCCCAGATTACCCTTCCATACTATCCTGAATGGCTATTAAGTAGCACCTTTGGGGGGCATTCCAGATTTTGGTACATGATACAAAGGAAGTGAGAGAAGAAAAAATATTTATATTGGACAAAAGAGGCAATAAAAAGAACATTAGCCTGAAAACCTGGTAGAATATAAGCTTGCTGTAGTCAGACCCTATCCAGTTTTTGCCTTTGAATACTTAGTGCCTAATGCAAAACCCAGCATGGAACATGCACTTGATATATTTTTTTAAAAATTTAATTGCTGAGACTTAGTTTAAGGTCTTGATTTTCCTACTAAGAAGCTGTGTTCTTTTGAGCACTTCACCTTATGTGGCCTTAGTTTCTTCATCTATAAACATGAGTCAATTGGTCCAGATGATTTTTAAGGTCTTCAGTTCTAAAATTCTATGATTTTAAGGGAAGTTGGACATTTATGATCCACAATTTTTCCTTTTGGTAGTGCAGCGGACAGATCATTGGACTTGGAATCAGGAGGACTCATCTTCCTGAGTTCAAATCTGGCCTCAGATACTTACTAGCTTTGTGACCCTGGGCAAGTCACTGCCTCAATTTCCTCATCTGTAAAATGAGCTGGAAAAGGAAATGGCAAACCACTCCAGTATCTCTGCCAAGAAAACCCCAAATGGGGTCACAGAGTCAGACACAACTGAAACTGAACAAAATGGTATACTTCAGTCATACACAATCATTACAAACTTTATACTTTTGCTTATGTGAAAAATGCTCATCAAAAATCCAACGAAATGTGCTCAACTTTTCCATTAGATCACCTTTAGGCAACACGAGATCCTGTTTCATAGATGGTGCGAGCCAATTGCTCATTCTCCTGAATGTTTAAATTGTGCAAAACAAATTCTTCACATTGCAAAGAAATGCCAAAAACAGGATGACATGACCTTAGCCCAAAGAATTTACTTAAGCTGTTTTATAAACAAAAGACAACAAACATATGGGAAGAATTACTGAGAAAGGGGTCACTGGAGCATGAAACATTGAGGAGGTCACCAAAGAAAGAGATGAGTTTCAAAATTAAAAACAAAGGTGTCCAAAATTTTTTAAAAAAAAGGCAAATTTGGGAATGCTAGATTGTGTGTGATGGAAGAATAAATTTTCAGTGAGGGCAAATAAGCTGTCCTGTCTTTGGTCACTAAGTACAAGGAGAGTGATTTTTTTTCCCTTATGTCCTTAACCTCTGTAGGCAGCATGGTACAGTACTAAAAGCCCTGGGTTTGGGGTAACTAGGTGGTGCAGTGGATAGAGCACCGGCCTTGGATTTGGGAGGACCTGAGTTCAAATCCGGCCTCAGACATATAACACTTACTAGCTGTGTGACCCTAGGCAAGTCATTTAACCCCACTGCCTAACCAAAAAAAAAAAAAAAAAAAAAGGTTTAGAGTCAGAAGACCTGGGCTCATACCCCAGCTTGGCCACAATTACTTGTATCCCCTTGAGCAAGCCGCTAAATATCACTGGATCTGTTTCATCATCTGTAAAACGAGCGAGTTGGACTAGATAGTCATTTATCTGCAAACAAGCTCTAAATCTGGGATGCCCCTTAATAGAAACAGACATTGTTTGTTCAGGATGGGTTACATGCAGAAAATAGCAATGGCACATACAGGTGATCTCATTGCACTGGCCAAGAGACAGGAGCTGTCACATGGTGGCCATGGTCAGCGGCTACAGAGAGATGCCCTTCTACTGAGATACATGATTTTCCCCTGTGCATTCTGTAAATGAAAAACTCTCTCTCTCTCTCTCTGTCTCTCTCTGTCTTTCACACACACACTTTTGCAAGAGCAATTTGCATAACAACAAATATCTGTGAATTCCAACTATGTGCCAGGCTCTGTGCTAGAGATGCAAAGACATAGGAGCTATGATCCTTGTCTTAAAGAAGCTTATCTATTTACACCATCTAAACTTAGCTAGGCCTGTACTACTGATCAGCAATCCTTTTATTTACCTTTTGTTGACTTCTTATGTCACAGTCCATATCAGGTATTTTAGACCCTTTCAATTTCTTTCCAGGCACCAAGTCAATTCTCTCTCCCAGATGCCTGCTTGCCCTTCCTACTTACTGAAAGATCCAGGCAGGCTCTGACTCCCCTTGCCTCCATGCCTCAAATCTCCCTCACTCAGGTAGAAGAGTCCTTCCTCCTTTCTGAGGCTAATATTTACTCTTATGCCAACAAAGATTCTCGGATCTCCCCGTGCCTCAAAACAACAGTAACAACAAAACTCCTTCCCTTGACTCTGGAACTTACTTAAGCTGTCTCGGTTTGACTCCTGCAGCACTGAGGACATTCTGCCTTGTATTTTAAAGTCATTTGTAACAGCTTTTCATCTTCCCACATAGTAAGTTAATTGAGGGCAGGGGCTGTGCCTCCTGTCTCTTTGTATTGCTATCCTGACACAAATGTGTGTATTTGCTGATGAATTGGCATCTATTTTCCCAAAGTGCAAATCCACTTACTTCATTTACTTTCTCAATCCCTGACAATCTAGCTTCTGTGACACCCTTGACCTCTCTCATATATTTGCTGCTGTTGACCAGCCTTTGTATTATTTTCTCATTTGTTTTCTGTGACACGGAACTCTCTTCTTTCTCTTCCTGCTTCTCTGAACACTCTTTCTGCTTCCTTTACTGGTTCCTCTCCTTCCTCCTGTCCCCTAAATGCTTTTGTTGTATCATTTCAGTCATGTCTGACTCTTCATGACCCCATTTGGGGTTTTCTTGGCAAAGATACTGGAGTGCTTTGCCATGTCCTTCTCCAGCTTATTTTACAGATGAGGAAACTGAGGCAAACACGGTTAAATGACTTGTCCAGGGTCACACAGCTAGTAAAAATCTGAGGTCAAATTTAAACTAAGGTCTTCCTGATTCCAGGCCCTGCACTCTATCCACTGCATCACCTAGCTGCCCCTAAACGTAGCCATCCCTTAAGGTTTTGTCCTTGGTCATTTTCTCGGTTTTGGTTTTCCTTGACGATCTCCTGCATTTCCCACTGAAGACTATTTCAGCTATAACCTCAACATGCTACCATCCAAACTTTCATTTCCACCTACTTGATAAATATCTACAATTGGTTGCCTTGTTGGCACCTCAAGATCAGATATCCAAAACTCAGCTGCTAACTTCCTCTACCCCAAATCTGCCTCTCTTCCTGGCATCTCTAGTTCTTCTAATGATGCCACTATCCTCTTGGCCACTCATCTTGGAATCCTCATCTCCTCCTTTCTCCCTATTTTTCACCCATCCAATCAGGTTCCAAGTCCTATTAATTCTATCTCACATTCATCCCCTCATTTCCGTTTCTATCACCACTGGCATAGTTCAACCCTCATTTCCTCTCTCCTGAACTACTTGCAAAAGCCTCCTAATTAATCTTCCTACATTTCATTTCTTCCATCTTCTAATTCATCCTCTGCTACTAGATTAATCTTCCTAAAACATATCTTTGGCCATGGTGCTCCTCTGCTCAAAACCTCCGCAATAACTCCTTTAGAATCCAAGAGAGAGACACACACTGCTCCAGCTCACAGGAAAACTACTTAGTTATAATTTATTAACATTGGAAAAAAATGGTTAGAGCAAGGATATGTGTTATCCTGTGACTTTTCAACCTAGATCCTTTTTGTCCTGATTCCAGGACATGATCCAGTAGTTCGAGCTCTCTTTAAGGATGATGGCCTGTCTGTGAGTGGCTCACTGTCTCAGGTGTGAATTCCTTTATGCTCAAGAATAAATAAGATACTGATCTGCCCTTTTACAAATACACTAATTAAGGGTAAGAAAATCTCATGTACCCATGATCTACATTAAAAGACATTAGCAATCATTGAGCCCAACTCCCCTCATTTTAGAAATTAGGCAACCGAGGCCCACAGAGGGGTAGTCAATTACCCTACGTCATACAGCTAGTAAAAAGCAAATCCGGGATTCAAACACCAGACTTCTGACTCCAATCATCAATAAATATTTTTAAAGTGCTTACTATACGCTAAACACTATATTCCAAATTTAGTCATCTTTATTAGCTAAGATGAAAACATCTTAGGTTAATGAAAACAAATACTCTTATCATTTCCTAAAGCAATAAAGTTCACAATGTTTTGGGCAGGCACCCATTTTTAGAGGTGGAAAGGCTCCGAGTTATTAAGTTCCAAGACGTAAGATAATTAAGGAATTATTTTTATCTTTGCATCACGTAAAGACTTAAAAATTAGGTCAGGAATTTTTCTGGCTTCAGTCAGATATTTACTTTCTGAGGACTAGCTGGTACAAGAGACTGGTGAAGGATAAAGATATTCATGATCTGGGTTCAAGTTTGACTCCAATCAGTTATCGGTAGTGATTGCTAACCGCATTAGTCTAATGTGAGCCAATTAAAAAAAATGGGCAAAGGAAACATTTTCTTCTGCTCAGAGCTTCCTGAGGCTGTCCAGAATTAATACGTGCCAACCCACTGATGGATGGTCTTTCTTTTGTTATTTTCTGTCAAGCATGATAATAAACCCTAAAGACCAGACTAAAAATACTACTTTTCATTTTTTATCATTCACAGTCTATCTTTCTTTTCAAATTAGATGACTCAAATGGGTTCTATGTGTTGTGGGCACCATTAGTCCACTTGTCCACTCATCCTGGAAGTACTACAGGAGTCATTGGAAGTCAGGGTATTAGAGTTAAGGTCTACTCATAGCATCAGAAAGTCTTAGAGTTAACTGAAAAGGCCTTTCCAGGTCATTTAGGCCAACCTCTTACCTAACTCAGGAGTCCCTTCTACAACAAGTATGAAAGGTGGTATTTCAGCCTTTATTTGAATATTCTCAGTGACAGGAAACCCATGACTTTACAAGGTCACCTATTACATTTTTGAATAGCTTGAATTTTTAGAAAGGCTGTCAGTTTGGTACCTTTCATAAGCACAAAAAGAAAAGAATATTTTAAAGCCTTATCCTTGTCTTTTTTTAAAAAAAATAAGTCAAGTATTTTGTCTTTTGGGGCAGCTAGGTGGTACAATGGATAGAGTACTGGACCTCAAATCAGGAAGAACTGAGTTCAGATCTGAACTCAGTCACTTACTACTTGTAAGTAATACAAGTATTATGTGACTTAACTTGCCCAAGTTAAGTAACATAACCCTGTTTAATTCAGTTTCTTCATCTGTAAAGTGAGCTAGAGAAGGAAATGGCAAACCACTCCAGGATCTTTGCCAAGAAAACCCCAAATGGGGTCATGAAGAGTCAGACACAACTGAAATAATTCAATAAATAACAACAACAATATTTCATCTTTTAAGTTCTTAAAAGCAGTGTGCTGGATAAAGCAGCATCTGTGGACAGAAAATGCAAAGGATGAAAAGTCATGAAGGGGTTATAATATACTAGTGAAGGGAATGCAGATCACAGATCCACTGGAGTACCAAATCCCATATACAACTTGAAAATTGGCTTATTTAATCAATTTCAATGGTGGAAAAGAAAATTATAGTATTTCTTTCATATATTAGGAGCATTTATGGGAGAATGTGAGCAAGCCTCACGTAGGTTCAGTGAATAAAAGTTCCATCTGTACCACTGAAGGGGGATCACTGATCAGTCGATGAAATGTGGGCTGGGAAAGAGGCTTTTGTAATTCTATGACTTTTTTTTAACTCAAAAAATATACAAAATGTATATTGAAAATGGCTGTTGGTTGGAGTTTGGAATCATCTCTTTGTGGTGTTTTTAAAGAAAACGTGTCAGTAATCTTCACTATTTAGAACTTGAAAAGTTCTGATCTTTTAACTGTTTTTCTTACATGCTGTTTGGCAACATGTGCACAAAGCTAGACTGACTGACCGAATGCCTTTAAGGCAATGGGTGACACGGGCTGGGGTTGTCTTTGTGACCTGGTTGTTTTCTAAGCTCGGCGTCTCCAATAATCTGCTTGTCTGCTACAATGACTTCTTATGTTACTCCTTTAGTCTCTTGCCTGGATCACTGCTCTGCTCTAACTCCTTAGCCCTTGCCTGCCGTAATCAAATTTAAACTGTCTGTCATCACTTGTACACATTTCTTTCCCTGCCTGACTCCCCTCTCACCTCTTACTCTGGTCAAACAACTTCTGTTTGTTTTTATTCCTGCTCCAACCATCCTCCAAGCCAGCATATGTCCTGAAAACTCTTGCAATGATTTGTTCCTCCTCTCCTCCCTCTTCAAGCCCAGTTTACTCTAAGAAGTTTAACTTGAAACATGGGAGGTCTTTGCAGAGGAACACGATAACACAATCCCAATTTTTGTATCACGTTAGACTGCAAACTCTTTAACTGCAGAGATTACATCTTCTTTTTCGTCTTTGCATCTCCAGAATTCCAGCACAGTGCCTGGCACATAACAGTCACTTACATGTTTGTTGAATTAAATTTAATGGGGTGTTATCATCCTTCTTTGCAATCCTATGCCTCTGCTGGCATCTAATCTACAGAATTTAAGTTGTAAAGTCTGTTGTGGCAGGGACCACATCTACTTCAATGTCTTATACAATTTTCACTATATTTTTGTTGTAGACTTCCCTGTCTCTGCTGGCTGTGCTGGTCAGTCAGTCGGTAGCCCGAGAGAAGAGCACATGACTCTTCCTGTTCCCTCGTCCCCTGGGCCCATTTAGTTTGCAGGATGGTTTCAGTATCTTTTTAAGAAAAACCAGCGTAGTCTTTATGGAGTAGGGTTTTAGGAAAAGCTAGTCCTGCCTATGTGGTAGGACCATCGAAAGTATTGCTCTAACCACAACTGCTGACTCTCAAAAAATGGATACCTGGGGTCCTCTTCTCTCTCTGTGCTATTTTGATTGATGATCTCATCAACTCCCATGGTTTCATTTGTCATCTTTATGCTAATGGCTCTTAAATCAACTTATCAGCCTTAACTTCCCTCTTGCATCTCTGACTGCTTACTGGACATTTTGAATTGGATGTCCTGTGGACATCTTAAACTTAACAAGTCCCAAACTGAACTCAATATCTTCTGCTCTTCCTAACTTCCCATTACAGTAGAGGACACCATCATCCTCCCAGTCACCTAAGCTTGAAGACTACATGGTATCCTCAAATCCTCACATTCTCTTACCGTTCCCCCCCCAAGCCAGTCTGTTGCCAAAACTTCTGACAAGTTTCAAAAGCTACACTTTTGGCCACAATGAGAGGCTCTGTGTCCTCCAGAGATTAGTCTAGTTAGGCTTAGAAAGTTGTTGTTACTGTTCAGTCTTTTCAGTTGTGTTTGACTCTTCAGGACCCCATTTGGGGTTTTCTTGGCAGAGATACTGGAGTGGTTTGCCACTTCTTTCTCCAGTTCATTTTACAGATAAGTAAACTGAGACAAACAGGGTTAAGTGACTTGCCTAGGGTCACACAGCTAGTAAGTGTCTGAGGCCAGATTTGAACTCAGGAAGATGAGTCTTCCTGATTCTAAGCCCCACAATCTATCCACTGTACCACCTAACTGCACCACTGATTTAGAGAGGATCATCATTAATAGGCTGGCTACCAGATGGTGAAATTTCTTTGGCCACAGTAACACATGAAATGTCTACTAATGTTGAAGAGATTGAGATCTGCATAACTAGAATGATACCCACATTGATGGAATCACAGCTCTTCTGAAGTCCTGAATGAAGTGAGTTCACATTTAATATAGTGCTATATGGCTAGATGGGTAGCTAGATGGCCTAGTGGATAGAGTGCAGCCTCAGACACTTAACAGCTGTGTGACACTGGGCAAGTCACTTCACGCTGTTTGCCTCAGTTTCCTCATCTGTAAAATGAACTGGAGAAGGAAATGACAAACCACTCCAGTATCTCTGCCAAGAAAATCCCTAATAGGGTCATGAAGAGTTAGACACAATTGAGATGACTCAATAATATGACTACAAAGCACTTTCAGATGTACATGACCTCACCTGATGATGTGGATCAAACTGGTGTTTGAGGGGATAGAATTATGTAAATCAATGACGTCAAACTCAAATGGAAAAATAGAGAAGTTCACTAATCTGTACGTAAGGATCCCTGCAGACTGCACAATAGCTTAGTGATATTATCTTTCTTCTATTAAATTTTCATTTATTTGGTTAAATATTTCCCAACTACATTTTCATCTGGTTCTAGTGGCACTTGGAAGTGTTGTGGACCATGTGTCTGACATCTCTGATGTAAATCACCAATTTTACAGTTAGATATAAAAATGCAGGGCAAGTCACTGCAACGCAATATTAACATTTCATGTTGAAGTCCACAAAGCTGGACATTTGTAATTCCACCCAAAAACCAGAGCCCTTCTGACAATGATAACTGGAGGGAACTTGGCTGAAATGCAAAAGCAGGGAAGTGGATTAAAATGCTATTGCACAGAGGCAGTAGGCTGGACATGTGGGATGGAGCCCAGTTTGTTTTGCCAAACTGGGTTTCTTTGTTAGAAGGGAGGGCTTGCTAGGATGAGGGTGTTGAGGCATGACATCAATGTTTAAAAAAAAACCAAAACAAAACGGAAACTTTTTTTTCTTTAAAAGAACTCCAACCCTGGACATAGTGGGGAAGAGCTCAAGTATTGCCTGAAGTCCCCCATTGAGGGGGAACCCACTCTGTAGGGAAGCAGCTCATTGCACTTTGGGGCAGCTCTGACCCGTGAGGGAGTTTATCCTGACATGGAGCCTAAATCTGCATCTTTGTACCATCGGCCCATTTACTGTCTAGGTCTAACCTCCAGGGCCAAACAGAACCAGGCCTGATGCCTCTTCAGATACTTGAAACAAGCTATCGTGTGCTTCCTGAGCCTTCTTCCCTCAAAGCTAAATGTCCCAATTCTTTCAATCAGCTCTCACGTGGCATAGTCTCAAAGTCATTCACCCCGTTTCCCTTCCTGTGGACAGTCTCTAGTTTACAAAGTCCAAAACTGAACACAGTACCCTGGGTTTGGTCTGACCATTCAGGGAACAGCACGGTTATCATCTGGAAGCTATTCTGCTCTTACTTAACGCAGCCCAAGATGGAATTAAAGCTTTTGGCTACCATATCACATTGTTGGTTCATAGTGAGCTTCTGGCTCCTCAAACTTTAAGATCTTTTTTAAGACAAGCTTCTGCCTAAACATGCCTCCCCCATCTTGTACCTGTGAAGTCTATGTGTTGAACCTAAGTATAAGCCTTTATATTCATGCCTTTAAATTTAATCTTATTTGTCTCAATTTTTCCGGCCTGTTATATTTTTAGATCCAGACTCTTTCAGACAGCGTGTTAGCTATGCCTCCTAGCTTTGTGTCATCTACAAATTGATAATAATGCCTTTATCCAACTCACAGATAAAAATATCTAAAAGCATAGAGCTGAGCATGGGTGCCTGAGACACTCTTTAAGTATCTACTTCCCAGATGACCTAGAATCATTAATGACTGCTCTTTGAGTCTGGCTGTTCAATCAGTTCTGAATCTATCTAGCTCACATTCTCTCTTTTCCACAAAAATAGCATGAGATACTTCATCAAATACTTTGTTAAAATCTAGTTGAACCATGTATAATATGTGCATACATGTATATACATATGTGTGCATATATATGCATACTCTATATTCAATGTATGTGTTTATATATATAAACAGTGTATATGTATATGTGTAAATTGTGTGTGTATATATATATATACACACACATATACACACACACATATATATATATACATGTTTAAAGAGAGAGAGAGAGAGAGAGAGAGAGAGAGAGAGAGAGAGAGAAGGCAAGCAAACATTCCTCTGATCTACTAGTTTAGTAACAGTCTAAATAAAGGAAAGGAAATAAGGCTAGCCCAGCATGACCTAATGTTGATGAAGCCATGCTGGCCCTTTGTGAACCTCATTTCCTTCTATAAACTTCAGTAATAATAATACATTCTAGAATTTTTCAGAAGAATAAATGTCAAGCTCACTGGCCTCCATTTATAGACACCATTTTCTCCCCCCTTTGAAAATCTAGACAACTCTTCTTTCCTTCAGTCCTGGGGTACTTCTCTTCTTCACCACAGTCGTATCTGCCAGCTCTTTCACTATTGGACGATCTCATTCACTTGGGCCAAAGTGACTTAAATTCCTCAGAGGCAGCAAAGTGCTCTCTTACTATCTCCATACTTATTTTGATTATCAACTTCCCATTAACTATTTTTTGTTCTATCTTTTCCAGGACAAAGGTTATTCTCCTTGGCAAAGGAAAAAGCAGCCAAATAAGGATTGAGCAGCTATCCCATCTGCCTTGTTTCATGACTTTCCCTGCCCTTGTAGAATTCCCACTGATGGGATCTTACATATCCTTTTCTTCTGTACTCTGAAATCAGCTCTTACAGAACCTAGTGCGTCAGATCATGTCCAACTTTTCTCTGTTCTATCACATGCTATAGGTGAGAAGGGTCATTTGTTCCTCAAGGCTTCCAACATTTCCACCCCCACTAGCTTCTCCCTGTCGGTGAGAAATAGATAGGATAGGGATAGGGTCTGGGCCAATAATTTCAACGGCATAAGAAATTCCTGGTTGATAGGTGTAGGTCAGCACCTTCTTTGAAACTTAGTCCTAAAGAATTACCCTAAGCACTGGGAGCACTCTCCCAGGGTCACAGAACCAGTAGGTGTTAGAAGGACTTGAACTCCCTGTTCAGTCTTTCTGGCTTTGAGGTTGGCTTTCTATCCATTACATCACCTGCTACAAGAGAATCAGATATAGAATAAAATATCTCCTCTGTTTGGTTCCTCCACCTTAAGAAAGATTTTGCAGATAGTAAATGGAGGCCCAGAGAAGTGCAAGGATTTGCCCACATAGCTTGGAAGAGGCAGAACCAGAACTTTAATACTAGTTTTCTGACTCCAAGTCCAAGACCCCGTGATACGCAGTAACCAAGCCAGATTTCCTGACTCCCAGTTACAGGGGCTTCTACACCATACCAGTCTACCATGTTGTGTAATTAAGCATGCACAGAGGTAACAATCTTAATAAAAACGTGCTGGGGGGAGGGTGAGAGGTGGGATGGCAAAACACACCTCTCACTTTTCAAGGCAGTTGTTCAATTATCCTGGGAAGGAGATGAAGTGCTTATTACCACAGGTTGACCTAAACTTCAGTGGGCAAATCAGGACATGCAGACACATCTTCCCATCTTGGGGAGCTAGGTGTCTGATCTTCCAAACAGTGGCCATGAGGCAAACAGGTGATCAATGGGCATGTCAGCATCTTTGTAACTGCAGCTGACTGTCAAAGAAGACTATAAACTCTCAGGTGTGACATCAAGGTGTGGGCTACATCCAGGTGAAGAGAAAGATCATTAAACCAATTCATAATTTGTGGTTAAAAAGCTGTCTCAAGGGGGGTAGTTAACTGTCCAATGTGGCAGAAAATCTATGGCTCATATTGCCATGACTGCCCAATTTACTTTGTGAACGAAACAAGGGATGAGAAGGGTACCATGGTGGTAATGTCATGAGACCCACTTACATCTACAATTCAGAACTTTGTTTAAACTAGTTGTTTAAAGGATTTTGTTTTGGTAAGAGCTTGGATCTAAGACAGGCCACACTAGAAAAGAAAACTGAAGCTGGTAGGGAGAGATATGCTTTTGCATTTTAATAAGTTACATCTAGATGGCAGCTCCAATTGCACAAAAAGAGTGTGAATTGTGGGTGTGGGTATTTAATTTAGGATCATAGCATTATAAATTTGGAAGGGAACTTAGAGATCAGACTAGTTCTACCCCTTAATTCTTCAGATAAGAAAATGAAAACATTAGATTGTAAGCTCCTTGAAGGCAGGGACTGTCTTTTGCCTCTTTTTCTATCTGCAGTACTTAGCACACTGTCTGGCACATAGTAGGCACCTCATAAATATTTATTGATTATTGATTGATCCTATCTCGGGGTCTGGCACATAGTAGGTACTTAATAAATGTTTATTGGATGTATGAATGAGTGAATGAATAAAAACATAGAGAAGTGAAATGACAGTTTTCAGAACCAGGATTTTAACTTCCTTAGCTGTTCAGTGGAAAACTACCACTTTCTCACTTGAGAGAACTAGATTTGGGGAGTTTCACTTTCACAACTCTAAGATAAAATAGCCTTTTCTCACTCTTCTTCAGCTGTGAGGGAGATAAAGACACAGTAGTCTATACCAGTTGCCCTCATTTCCTCAAGAAAAATAAAGATTTCTAGTTGAAAGCTCCAAAAACAAAGAACCATAAACTTTTGGAGATGGAAGGGACCTTAAGCATGATCTAGACCTACCCTCTCCCTTTCCCACTACCTTTTTGCAGATAGGGAAACTGAGGCCCAGAGGTATTAAGTGACTTGCTCAATACACATTAAACGGAGATAAGAAATGAAGGTATAGGAACAACATATCTTAGGCATGGAAAAAATGGTAAACAATGGAAAATGAGGTAAGCTCATTAAAGACCAGAGTAGACAGAGAAATGGAAATAACATTCTACCTTAGGATAGAGAAGGTAATAATAGTGATAATACTTACATGTGCATTAGAATTTACAAAGAGCTTTATATCCATTATCTCATTTAATCTTCACAATAACCCTATAAGGTGTTACAGATGTTATTACCCTTATTTTACAGATGAAGAAACTGAGACTGGAGAGGTTACACACCACACATTTAATAAGTATCTCAGGAAGGATTTGAATCTAGGTGTTCCTGGTTCCATATTTAGCAGCCCAGCTACTGTTCCATGGTAACAGACACCCCTTTTTGCTAGCCCTTAGATATAGAAACCAAGGCTTGAGGGATGAGCCCTTCGGAAGGTAGTGAGTATTGACCCTGGAGAGTCAGAGGAGCCAGGGTCAGCCTCCTTTACTCTATGCATCATGTCTTTCTGAATCACACATCATTGTTCCTCCTACATTTCAGCCTCTGAGAAAAGGTAGCCCTTTGTGCCAAGAGAAACCACTTTCTTTGTGCTTTTGATCCTTTTCTTTCTCATATTCTTTTATTCTTTAAGAGCTCACCCAGCACCCTCATTCCTTCTCCCTCCACCTTCTTATCTTTAGTTTCTCCTTGTCTACGATCTCCCTTTCATGCAGCCTATAAACATGCCCAGGTCTCCCCCAACTTAAAAAAAATCTTCAGCTGACCCTGCTAGTCCTTTGGGCTTCTAGCCTGTATCTTTTCCCTATTTCACAGCTAAAGTGCTAGGGAAAAAAATCCTGCTGCCTCAACTTCCTCATGCCTCCCTCACTTCTGAACTCTCTGCAATCTGGCTTCTAAGTTCTCCCAGCATGTCCCAAACAATCCTCATCAAGTTAGCTTTTAAACCTCCCTGTTTATGTTATGCACGCCTTCTAGTTTTCTAGGTTTGCAATCTTGGAGGCAACCTTGGCTCTTTCCTACCTCTCACAAGCCATATCCAATGAATTATACTGATCCTACATCTATAACATCTGTTCAATCCACCCTCTTCTCTCCCTTTACATGGCTTCCACCCTGGTTCTGACCCTCAGCTCTTTTCCCATACTATTATGATAATCCCTTAATTGGTCTGTTTTTGTCTCTCACTTCTTCAACCTATCCTCCAAATAGCTGCCAAGTGAATAATGCAAAAACACTGGTCCCCCTCACTCAAAAAGCTTCTATTTCCTCTGTGATAAAATATACACTCTTCACGCATTTAAAGTCCTCCCAAAATCCAGCTCTCATCTATCATTTTAGGCTTATTATATCATTTTCTCTTCAATGCATTTTGCATTTCATTCAAACTGGCTTATTTGTTCTTCCCCAAATATAAATTTCTCTCTTGCATCTGCTTTTCCACAGGCTGTTACCCACACTGGGAATGTATTCCCTCTTTCTCCTCTGTGTCCTTCAAGGCACAGTTCTACAGTTTGATATATTTAGAGGCCATCTAATCCAACCCCTTGATTTTACAGATAAGGAAACTGAGACTAACAGAGGCCAAATGACTTCTTTGAGGACCTTTGAGGCAGGATTTAAACCCAGGCCTTCTTGACCCCCAAACCAGCTCTCTTTCCACCATACTCCTCCTCATTCAAGTGCCAAATCCTACACAAGGCCCTGATCCCCTGGTTCTAGTGCCTTTTCCCTGAAATTACTTCGGATTTTGTGTGTGTACTTGTATATGCACATATACATATACACAAGTATATATACATATACACAATCCACATATGCACATGCACATACACACATGCATACATATATGTATATGCATATATTTACTTATTCAGGTTGCTGCCTTCCCCCCAACAGAATGTAACCTCTTGGAAAGCAGAGACTTAAAAAAAAAATTTCTTTATCCCCAGCTCCTGGCACATGATGCGAGCTTAATAAATGTTTGTCAGATAGATGAATGAATGAATGAATGTGTTAGTTTAGGTAAATCATGGCTGCTCAAAAGTCGCATGTTTTTCCTAGGATCAAGAAAAGGCTTCAGGTTTCCTTCTGGATTGTCCAGGACAGCTCACCATGTTAGGAAGGGAAAGAGAGTTTCAGGAAAGATATTTGAAGTCTCCAAGCTTGTGCGGTTCTCTGGAAATTCCCTTGCACTGTATATGTTAGGAAGCTGAGCACACTGAAAGGATGAAGAAACCTAAACGATAAAGAGATTACAAGAGAGTTGGAGAGAGATCCTGTCCTTTTCCCTGATCAGGACAAATTTTGTCCTTTTAATGAACTAGATCAACTGAAGCTGGATGAATAGATCTTCAGTGGTTAAAGTACAGACAAGCTGCTGGCAGATGTGGAAAGTCAATTAGAGGAACTTTTGATGCTTAGGTGGCAAGAAGTCACAGAGGTCAGTTTCATTCTAAGATAGGATATGGGCTAAACTGTTGTTGTTCAGTTGTATCAGTTGTGTCTACTCTTTGTGACCCCATTTGTGGTTTTCTTGGCAAAGACACTGGAATGGTCTGCCATTTCCTTTTCCAGCTCATTTTACAGATGAGGAAACTGAGGCCAACAGAGTTAAGTGACTTGCCCAGGGTCACACAGCTAGTAAGTATCTGAGCTGGGTAAATTAGAAAGGAGTATTCTAACTACTGTCTGAGATAAGGCTGGGGTTATATTGTTCTGTGGCTGCTCACAGTTAAGAATCAGCTAGAAAGGTACCAAATTATCCCTATGTGCCTGTCTCCTTAAAAAAACTTTCTCTATAGGTTTATCTGCTTTATTATATTTAGCCAATTTGGCAGTTACTTTTTTTTTTCCACTAAAAAAATGGTGAAGTCTTGGTTGTGATCTACGTCTCAATGGCATGCTTTGTCGTTTGAACCACATGAATCAGGTCAAGGAATTCGCTGCTATCCGATGGAAGTACATTTCAGTTACAAATCACAAGTTTTCTAAGATAAAAATTAAGTACTAAAAGTGTCACAGGTGATATAAAACACAGGTTAAAATAAAACAAAGCATAAAGCACCATCATAAATTTACTCACTCTGGCTTTACTGACCATGATTTTCTGTGAGAAAGAATAATATATTCATAAGGGATATTACGGGACCCAAAAGGGATGTCAGTGAGGATTAACCAGTTACATGTTAAGACAGCAGAATGAGGAGTCTGCATGCTTGGAGCTATTAATACCCTTCCCTCTCTACCCAAAGTACAGGCATCACCAAAAATGTTTGGTGCGTATGCTGTTCAGCATTGATGTCACCTACAGTAACACAGAGCTGCTCCTGTCTGTTCTGCTGTCATAATGTTCTGAAGTCACATTTACAGAAGGATTTGCATGTGGATTTTCTTTTTTCTGCGTCTCATTAAACTTCACACTCACACATCTAGTGAAGAGATATTTCAAATATACGTTATCATAGCGCAGAAACTGATGACTACTCTTGGAAGTGATAATACTGAGGCTCTCAACTAAGGTTGGCTACATACACACCTCACTTTGGTTCTTAATAATACTAGAAAGGGGTCAGCCTCTGTAGACAGGACAACTGCCAAAAAGAAGATCAAATCAGAATTCTAGTGTTCAGTCTGGCACTGAACCTTCATATAATACATTATTACTCCAATGACTTACACTCACATAGTGAAGAAATGTCACATGATGCAAAAAGGCACGGATAATCCAAAATCATTCTATTTGGGCTCTGGAATATTGTCAAAGATACAACATTCTGAATCATCCACCCACCATGTCTGACTCTAACTCTGCTCAGCTCTGACTCTTCAATCATTCAGCTCAGGACCCAGAGAAGTGATACAGGGTGGGAGGCCCCAGGATGCTCAGGATAGTGTAGAAAGCGAATCACCCACTTGACCAAAAAAATCTATATATCTATAACCCTTATATGGGACAGATTCTTTCTCAATAGGATACCTGCACATGGAAGAAGCTAATACTAATGATGACAAGAAGAGCTAGCACTTTAGCTACATATATGTGTGTGTGTATATATATATAAAAATATATTTAGCTATAGCATTTTAAGGTTTGCAAAGCAGTATACATATGTTGTCTCATCTGATCTTTACAATAATCCTGTGAGGTAGGTGCTATTATTATCCCCATTTTACACATGAGAAAACTGAGGCTGAGAGGTTAACTGACTTGTCGAAAGTCACATAGCAAGTAAATATCTGAAACAACTTTTTCGACGGGAGCAAGATCTATTGTTATAAGGAATTTTAAGCTTTTCATTCTCCCCGCCGCCAACTAGTATGGGTTTGTCCAGCACACAAATAACCACATTTTATATAAGGTTTCATCACTATAGGGCAGCAAGGTGGTGCAGTAGATAGAGTGCTGGGCTCTATCTAGAAAGACTCCTCTTCCTGAGTTCAAATCTGGTCTTTGACACCTACTAGGTGTATGACCCTGGGCAAGTCACTTCACCCTGTTTGCTTCAGTTTCCTCATCTATAAAACGAGCTGGAGAAGGAAATAGCAAACCACTCCAATATCTCCATCAAGAAAACCCCAAAATTGGGTCACAAAGAGTCGAACGTGACTGAAAAAAGACCAAACAACTTTATCACTACATGCTAAGATAAATGCATTTAGAAATATCTTAATTTTTTTGTTGTTGGTGTTTATAACAAGTGGTGGTAATGGCAAGGTAATTTAGTCCAGATCTGCTGAAAATAAAAGAACTCAATCAGGGTGGTTGAGATTTTGAAACCGAAAACTGAATCCTGCCCTGTTGATGAGCAGTGTAGAGTTCTAAGGCACAGTTTTCAAGGAAGGAGATAGAATGTCACATTCTCCCACCCAGAACCCACCAGTTCAGCAGAAAATGTATCTTGGTAGAAAAGCAATGACTTCAGTACTTAATCCTAAGAACTAAGACTCTCCCCTAATTTCAGGCAGTAAGGCTTTTCTCACATTATAAACATACTTCCAATAACAAAACAGTAAGAAGTCACGGAACATTGTACTTGAAAATCTACAGGGTGCTGTAACACATTATTTAATCTGATCCCTACAACCCCCATGTGAGGTAGGTGCTATCATTTTCTGCATTTTACAAGTGAGCAAATTGAGGCAGACACAAGGTAAGTGACATACTTAGGGTCACACAGCTAGTAAGAATCTGAGGCAAGATTTGGACCTAGGTCTTCCTGACTCCAGGGCAGTGTTCTAGCTACTATAAACATTGCTGGCTAATGTATAGATCAAGGTTTTAGGGGATGTTAATGCATAGGGTGCACTGTGCTAGGAAAATATTTTCCAATGGAAATGTGGCTCATTTCTCATTTTATTTTAGGACCTTAACTTGAATAGCAGGTACTGGAAGACAGTACCTTTTAAAGAACTGATAATTTTGAGTCGTAGACTCCCTTTGCTGGGAGGGCCCTTTTACTTTAGCCCATAATTTTGGGGGGGGGGGGGGGGGGGCAAGGCAATAAGAGTTAAGTGACTCACCCAGGGTCACACAGCTAGCGTCAAGTGTCTGAAGCTGGATTTCAGCCCATAATTTTTAAGATGAGGGAAGGATGGCCCATAGAGATTAAGTGATTTTTCCAAAGTCATACAACCACTTAATGGCAAGTTATGAATGGAACCTGCATCTCCTGACCTCTAGTCTCTAAGGGTCTTTGGTGCTCTAGGGACAGTTAGGTGGTACAGTGGTTAGAGTGCTAGGCCCAAACTCAAGAAGACTTTGTTTGAGTATGATCTCAGACATTTATGGCTCCGCAACCCTGGGCAAATCACTTAACCTAACTTGTCTGCTACAGTTTCCTTGCCTGGAAAGTGGGAATAATACAAATGAGATAACAGTTGTAAAGCGTTTATCATGGTGCCTGGCACGTAGTAGGCACTTGATAAATATAAGTTTCGTTTCTTCTTTCCACTATACCATGTACTCGAATGATAAAATAAATAAATAAAAATGACATCTAGCGTGCTTCAGCATCAGAATGAAATCTGTTACAGGTTGTTGTTGTTTCAGTCATATCTAACTCTTTGTTGACCCCATTTGGGGTTTTCTTGGCAATGATACTGGAGTGGTTTGCCATTTCCTTCTCCAGCTCATTTTACAGATGAGAAAACTGAGGCAAACAGAGTGAAGTGACTTGCCCAAGGTCACACAGCTAATAAGTTTGTTACACGTAGAATGTATTAAAGCACCAAAATGATAGCAATAGTATATCTATTGAATGACTACATTCTGAATAACTACATTCCAGACTGCTTCATAGAACAGCAATCCAGAGCATCCTCAGCTTACATGAGTGACTTTTAATTCCTCCAAAGTAAATAACATTCTTTAAGTTAAAATAAACACAGACAATCAGTGTAAATAATGGCATTTTTGAATTGCAGCTCATTAAACAACTTTGGACTTCATTCACCCAACTTTCCAAACCAGACATTTAAAAAACACATTTTAAATGTATGTGTCCCATTCTCCAAGGAGACAGAGTCCAATACTAAGAGAACACACTTGTATTTTTTTTTAACATCTTGATTTTCTCTCAGTTTGTCTATTACAACACTCCTCTACTGCTCTCTACCGTCCATAGTGTGGAGAAGCCTGATAACACTCATTTCTAAGAATTTCACTTGGGGGAAAATAGCCCCTCTATAAACCTTCAACTACAGTTGGAAGGAAAAAATCAAAACCAAACCCTGAGGCCCTGAAAGATTAGGTGACTTATCTGACATCACGCAATCAACACCATCTTCATCATCATCATCACCATTATCATGATTATTATTAAATCACAGAACTAGGATGTGAACTCAGGTCTTCAAATCCAGTGTTCTTTCCTCCTCACCACCAGCCACAGTTGAGCGGATTCCAAATGAAAATTCGTATCGGTTCATGCCTATTTGGAGTCTACGTTTAATGTGTATTTTCTAGTTCTTATCACTTGTGAGATTGAGCAATGGAGGAATGTGAGGAAGGCAGGAACACAGAGAAAAATGTAAGACACAGTAGAAACTCATAATAGGATGTTTTTTTCCCCCTTCCTGAGTCTGAAAGTTCAAGTTAATTAAAAAATATTTTTACACTTCCCTAGAAATTGAGATTATTTTTTGCTTAAGAGGATTTAAATCCATGGCTTCTTGTGTAAATATAAGAGATGAGAAAGTGTTTTAATCAGCTAGAAGGAAATCTCTAGAAATACTAAATTCTAATTTAAAGTTTGAATAGCTTATATTTTACAAATACTTCTGAATAGTCTTCATCTGTTCACACAAAATGTGGCCATTAACAGAAGTTGCATGCCCCACTATAACTCCCAAATGACCGGCTCACATGCTAATCCTCCATCATATACAAGGTGGATGACTGTCAACCTCTTTCTTCTTACGGAACCATCTGAGTGCCCAGCATTAAGGCTCAGGCACAGACTAAATTATGGAAACAGTGACCTCTGCTGTCATTTTTGGGAAATACAAGAGAACCAAAATTCCTTTGCCTTCTCCGGTTTCTTGCAACACAGGGAGAATGAACATGTCCTCATTGTTTGACGACAAAATTAGGCATTGCACTAATATTCTACTATCCAATAAAAAAGACCACAATTAAAAGCAATGATGTACTCAGTTCCTAATGTACGAGGGTTTTTTGTGCTACTTAACTACTCAGACAATTCAATAAACATTTATTAAGCTCCTACTATATCATGCTGTCCACTCCCAGGTAATGGGGACACAAAGATGAACAATATGACATAGTATCATAAAGTGTTAAAGCTGGAAGGGGCCTTGAATAGAAAATCTGGATTTGACCTGAAACCCTTTTGGGCAACTCCAAAATAAGTTTGTTGACTGAGTCAAGGAGGCTTTCATTTGATTAGCTCTTCCCATAGGGCCTGTACAGCTGCAGTCTGAGTCAGGGAAGTGTGGAGGCCAATCAGAAGCCCTTGGGAGAACTGGTCTCCTTTGACTCTGCCTGATTCCTAAATGGAAGCCAGTCGGTTTGGCAGTGACTCTCACCTCCTCCACTTGGGTTCTTCTGAGGGTTCTTTTAATAAGGATATGTTCCTAATCAATATGATTGGGATGCAGGGACTGAAAACCGAAATTGCTTACATTATTATACCAAGGTTAAGCTACTTGGAGGTTGACTTTTCTTCAAAGCAACTCTTTTTTGCAGCTGTAGAGCAGTGGTGACCTCAGCTCGATTCCAGAAAACATTCGTTAGCTAATAGTGCTTTGCAAGCAGGCTGGTGGAGGGTTTTCATCATCCTGGAGATGTAAAGGGTGGCTGCTGCTCTGATCATAGAAGCAAAGAACAAGGGGGTAGATTCATATCCTTATTCAACACTATACTAAGGAAATAAGATGAACTCAGGCATCATTTGCAAGCAAACCCAGAAGGTACAAGGAAAAGATTCACCAGTACCATACATCTCTGGAGAGCCCAAATCCTAAGAACAATAGTCAGTGACTAATGGTTCTTGCCCTCTGAGGTTTGAAACACCCAATATTTGTGTACCGGGGGGGGGGGGGGGGGGAGGGACAGCTGTGTGTAAAACTTTAGCTTTAGGTCCTTTGAATCTTCTTTTCTTTATGAGATGCCCTTCACTCCCCATATTCAAATAAAACACTTCAATGAAATGCCGAGGGTAACAGGATGTAAGATTTAGAGCCAGAATGAACCTGTTAGGTCATCATCCAACCCCTGCATTTCACAGATGAGGAAAATGAGGCCAAGAAAGGTTAAATGACTTCTCCAAGAAGACATAGGTGGTAAATGGCAGAGCTGGGATTTTGCGTCCTTGTATCCTGATACCAAACTCATTGTATTTTCTAGTATGCTATGCTGCCTTCCATATGGACTTGGTACCCTTGACAATAACTCAGAAAATGAGAAATATATGTAATCTAAGTTTCCAGCCCTGCCTGGAACATTTTGCATGAGAATCTCCTAACTGGTTGTAAGAATGCTGATGGGACCACACTGCATGCCTGCATGATTGGCACAGTTGGTGCAAGAGTTTTCGAGAGAGAAGCATTCTGCATTCTTCACTTCCTCCTTCGAGAGAAACACATATGGTTCTAGACCAGGGGTAGGGAACCTGTGGCATCAAAGCCCTCAAGTGTGGCCCTTTGACCAAATCCAAGCTTCACAGGACAAATCCCCTTAATAAAAGGATTCGTTCTGTAAAATTTGAACTCCATCAAAAGGCTGTACCCAAAGGCCTAGAAGCCCACATGTGACCGTGAACATGCAGGCTCCCCACCCCTGTTCTAGACTCTCTATGCCTAATTCTAGTTTGGTAACCCCTCTCCCAGAGAACATAACAGCAAACTCCTTAGCTCTTTCTCCTGCTCCCCTCGGGACAGGAATTGCATTCCCTTTTGAAGCAGAAATCTATCAATATCTTCCCTCAAGCCACTTAGGCAATTAGGTGGTCCGGTGGATGGCATGCTGGGCCTGCAATTAGGAGTGAGTTCAAATCAGGCCTCAGACATTTACTAGCTGTGAGACCCTAGGCAAGTCACTTAATCTCTTTGTCTCAGTTTCCTCAACTATAAAATGGGGATAATAATAGCACCTACCTTTCAGGGATGTCATGAGGCTCAATGAGATAATATATGGAAAGTGCTTAGCACAGGGCCTGGGACATGGCGGGCATTAAATAAACGCTTATTCCTCTCCTCCCATTTAAATACTGATCATTCCATGTGGATATACACATCTTACGTGAGCAGAGCATACGTCTTACATAATATTTTGCTCACTTGACAAAGACTAAAGTCTCAAGTAATATTTAAACTTAATAGAACCTTTGGCTGAATTCTGTAACCTACAAGAATTTTAGTCTTTAAAACTGGGGAGCTAGGGTCTTAACCTGTGAATTCATTGATCATAGGGATCATCCAGGTTGACAAACTCCTTCTACCAATGCAGTCGGCACCTTCTCTGAAACTTACCATCACAGTGCCGTATAGAGAACTGAGAGGTTAAGTGACTTGCTCAGGGTGATTCGGCCAATATATGCCAGGGACAGGACTGGTACCTAGGCCTTCCTGACTATCTATCCAAACTGCCTCTCAGTTTTTAAAGTAGTCACAGGAATTCTAAATGGGGCAAGAGTATTTATGAATGACTCACTTGTTTAACAGGAGTCACACAGTTAAATTTCAGAAAATTTAAGGAGTAAAATTATTTTTAAAGTTATACATGATTTTTAACAGGATTGATTTTAAACAATTTCTGTTGGTACTACCATTCTCTCAATCCCCACAAACTCAAAGTCGACTTCGATTCTTTCCCTTTCCAACTTGCTTGCTTACATGCAAGTCCTGTGGATGCTACTTCACACGAGGACCTTTCACACCCATTCCTTCCTTCCTATACCATACTACCATCAGATCCTCATTATTTCAGCCCGGGACCGGCCTCCTAACTGATCTCTGACAAGTCCCTCCCCTCCTCATTTCAACCTTCACTCCACTGCCAGAGTAATCATCCTAAGGCACACTATGCCTCTTTTCAAAAAACTTCAGACTGCTTCCAGAATAAAATAATTATTCCTTAGCTTGGCATTCAAGGCCTTCCACAGTCTGCCTCCAACTTATCTTTCTAGACTAATTTCATGCCACTTCTATATTCTCATGGCAGTCCTGCCAAAGCAGGCCACCCACTGTTTCCTGATCTCGTCCAACTCTTTTCAAGCTTTGTCTGTGCCTTTATACCTGCCTGGAATATACCCTATGCCTGGAACAGCCACATCTCTGCCTGTTCATGGAATCCTTAGAAATCCGATTTTACTTTGTAAAATGGAGCAGAGGGATGTTAAATGACTGGCTGATTGTCACATGGGCACTAAGCGGCAAGGCTGGGGTTGAGCCCCAAGTCCTCTGACTCTGAATTCAGTGATCCTAGCACTACAAATTGAACTTCTTTCTCATTAAGGTCTTGGTATTATTTCCTCCCTGAAGCCTTTCCTGATCCATCCAGCATAAGTAATTTCTCCCTTATATTTTTCCTATTCACTAATACATTGTAAAAGATTGTCCTAAGGAAATCTGTGGATTTCTCCATTAGAAAACAAGCTCCTTGAAGGCAGGGGCTCTATTGCTTTTTATTGGTCTTGGGACTCCTTTGCACTCTTCAAAATTATTGAAGAGTCCCCCACCTCTGCAAGAGCTTTTGTTTATGTTTGTTATATCTATTGATATTGACCATATTAGAAATGAAAACATCTTACTATTATTATGAAAACTATTATTTTTTTTTAGGTTGCCAACCACCTGGGACTCTAATTATTACATTTTTTATTTTCTACTCCATTTAGTAAACGTCTTGTTCAGTTGTGTCCAACTGTTCGTGACCCCATTTAGGGTTTTCTTGAACAATTTATTTATTTTTAGTTTTCAATATTCACTTCCACAAGATTTTTGAGTTCTAAATTTTCTCCCCATCTTGTCCGTCCTCCTACCCCAAGATGGCGTGCATTATGAATACTCCTTCCCCTAATCTTCCCTCCCTTCTATCTCATCCCTCTTCTCTTATCCCCTTCCCCTTCTATTTTCCTATAGGGCAGGATAGATTTCTATATCCCCGTTGCCTGTATATCTTATTTCCCAGTTGCATGTGAAAACAATTTTTAACATTTGTTTTTAAAACCTTGGGTTTATTATGAAAATTATTATGAAAATTAGTTGTTAGGTTTTTTTTTTAAAAGGCAATTGGGGTTAAGTGACTTGCCCAGGGTCACACAGCTAGTAAGTGTCAAGTGTTTGGTCTGAGGCCAGATCTGAACTCAGGTCCTCCTGACTTCAGAGCCAGAACTCTATCCACTGTGCCACCTACCTACCCTGAAAATTAGTTTTGGCCTCAAGGATGGGGAGTCAGCTTCTAAATCAGAAAGACCTGGGTTCAATCCTGCCTCTGATACATACTAGCTGTGTGACTCTAGGCAAGTGGCACACTCTAAGACCATGAGTTGCTCAGAATTACCTCATCCAGATGTTCTCTGTATGACTGAAACCACAGTCTAGTCCTCCTCTCAATTTCTCCCCAGTGCCTGGCAGAGTGCTTAATGCATGGTTTGCTGAAAAATTATCTAATACTGCTTCATCCTATGATTTCTCAGTGATATTGGTCTATTTTCTGTCATATCTACCCCATTTTCCTCCACTTCCATTTCAAAGAGCTGGGAATAATATTCAGTATGTGTCTGTGAATATAAATCAATGTGTTTGGGATTTTTTAGGGTTTGGATGCATCTGTAGAATCCAATTTTTAAAGGCTCCTCTATTCATATAAAGATCTCTCAGTTGTTTCCAATAAATATTTATTTAATTTGGCACAGTGTTTGGCCCACACTTTATTAATTAGTCAGTCATGCTGCATTTTGAACACTGAAATATAGACTTTTAAAGTCACTGAGGGCCCCAAGTGCATATGTACTGCCCTAATGTAGTTCTCTTGTGTATTTTGTTTTTTGGCACAGGGGATTAGGGTGGGTGGTATTTGTTTGTTTGCATATGTTGATATTTGACTTGACCAAGGCAGAGTTTTGTTCTTTTAAGAAAACAGGCCCCTTGAAAAGGTGTCTGTTAGACTTCCTACCAAAGGCTGCAAAACACCAGATACAATTTCCTGTATTTTCAAATATTTTCAGAAAACTCAAGAATCAAATATTTATGATTTGAAAAGTCTTCAACGTTCTAAGTCTCTGTCTGGAATTCTGTATAAAAGTTAACGTGATAGAGGCAAGTTACAATTATTTTTTTAAAAAATTCCAAACAAATAACAGATATCACTCCACAATCCCATTTCTCTCCACCTACCTCCAGGAAAAAAATAAAATAAAATAAAACCCTGGACACATTCTGGAATTTCCAGATCAGACAAAAACTAGAGAGAAGAAAAAGAAATTGCAAAACACTGAAAAACTCACCACGAAATTATTTTTTTCATAAAGAAAATTTTGAGAGGAACCAATTTTTGCAAAATTCTGTCCCTCTGGCCTCTTTCACTGGTTTGCCGCCAGGGGGCAGAGGAAGTAGCTTTTGTTTGTGGTCCTCCCCTGAAGCAGTTGCAGGGGCCAGGCCTGGAAGCTGGGGTTTCAATCACTGCCTCTGTGGCTGAAATTTTTCCTGGTCTATGCATCTGACCCCTTCTCTTCTGCCTCTCTCTCCCTAAATTCACTGATAAAAAATTTGCTAAATTCTTATAATTCCTGGCACCTTTCACTTTGTTTATCAAGGAGGGACACAGTATATCTGCAACTTCCATATCTAACAGTGGAAAATCACATCTAATCAGGACACTGGGTGTGGGATCATGACTACATATGTACAGGAATTTAGGGACCTCTATACTTTTTTCATTATTTTAAATTATGATACGGTTTTTAATTGATTTAGATTAAAACTCCACCTTTCCTCAATTGTACATTTATCATTCATTCCCCCCCACCAACATAGGAATTGATTTTTTCCCAAAATGTGTATGTGCAGGGCTGCACTCAGCCCAAGAGGTTTGGTTAGCCAGATATGCAGAACAAAGACAGGAATGTGGGGCAGGAGGGTGGAAGACAATGACCTTCGATGACTTTTCTCTCAGCTTTTGTATTTGCTCAGATTGACTGGCAAGGACTCATTCCTTAGGGTTTTGTTAGAATGCAGCCTTCCAAAATGGTTTGCCTAGGAATGAAGATTGAAAGCTAGAGAATTCCTCTTCAAATTCAGTCAAACCCTAATTCTAAGTCAGATAAAAACCTGGGAAGGTGAGTTGTTTCTGATAGCAGGAGGAAGTCAGTTACAAGAATACAGTTATGCCTTCCACATCAAGGTGGTTGGGGGTGGGGTTGCCCCCCACCCCCATCCCATTTGGAAAATCAGTGTAGAATTTCTTGGCCCTCCCTTCATTCGGGAGAAGTCTGAATTTTTTCTTTTTCTTTTTCTTTTATGGAGTGTTTACAGTACCTAATTGTAAAATTCGGGTGAAGTATTTGGTCATAGACTCTGTGCTGTCCACTGACCTTCTAGGTCATCCACAAAACTCCCCCAAAATTTCTGTTTTATTTCTTATACCAGCACACAATATAAAAGTTGTAATGTGGAAGGGATAACAGTAAACCTAACCTTATCCTGCAGGTCCACTCTGCCTGGCTATTGTAGTGGGGCAGCTCAGAGGTGAGCTCTCAGCCTGTGCTCATTAGAAAGAGACTTTCTAGTCACTGACCCTAGCAGATGCCAGTAGGGACCTTGAAGAGATGATGTCGGAGAGAAGCCTGACAGCCGGGAAACTTGTGGAAACATGGAAGGAGATACCACAATCAGCAGGGAGATGCAGCTGTGTGATATTTGGTAGAAAGTAGGCCCAGCACACAGCAATGCCCATTGGGAATCAGGCCCAGTGAAACTGAGGTAACAGACCGGACTGGTCAGCCCTAGCCTGCCACGGAATGTTCCCTGAATGTATCCATTCACTGTTCCCACTGATAGTGCCTGCATTTATGGTAAAGTGTGCCCTAGGAATATAGAGAGAATATAGGGGCAATGTTTTGCTATACCACTTCGGTAAATTCTTCTGCTTTGAATTAACTTTGTCCTCTGAGTGATAAGTAAAAGTAAACATTGGGAGAGAATCTTGAGTAATGGTTTTGAGAGAATGGGGATCCCCAGATTGCCTTGAGCCTAGAACAGATTTTCTAGGGGCCTCACATTGAAAAGGGGTAGCCCAGGCACTACACATAGATGGCAGAACGTAAATTTTACTAAAACTGTTACTTTTTTTCCCTTTTTCCCTTCCTCTTCAACATACTTTCCCTTTCTAGATGCTATTATTACATTTCTCTCATCCTTTTTAATATCTCCAAGCATAGGTCAAAGAAGAGCCCTTTAAATAAGGTTCTTGGAAAGATAAGTCATTTCCTACATGGACTATGATCCCATGTGACTGGGATTAACCGTATAGGTGCTGTAACCTTCCACTCCGAGCAGAGATTTTGAGATTTTTCTAAATAAGAGTAACTGGCCAATTTCTTCCCAAAATGAACTGGCCACTAGTAATTCTTTTGTCTATACTTATAAACAAAGTGGTATGGTTCTAACCCGTCCCCAACTCTGCTTTCTTTCCTGTGCTTTCTCTATTAATTCAGAGGGTAAATCAAGGCAGGAAGGAAAATTATGTGATTCCCTCCCATCTATTTTCTTTCAACTTCTCTGACCTCTTTCCTCATCAATCATATCTTAGCCACTGAATCATCACTTATGCTAGCCTTTCAGAAATTCCTTTATCGATCTTACTCTGAAAAATATCTCCCACAGAGTCATGGAATCTTAGAATTGGAAGGAAGCTGAGAGGTCATCTAACTCAATCCCATCCTGAAGCATGAGTCTGCTTCTACAAGACAAACCCCAAAAGTTAATATCTAGGCTTTGCCTGAAGACCACCAGGTACATGAAACTCGATACAAGGGAATTATTGCATTTCTATCTGGCTATAAAGGTTAGGGAAGTTATTTACATTGAGCCCAAATCTGCTTCTCTATAGCTTTCAGCCATTGGTCACAGCTCAGGGCCAAAGAGAATAAATCTGGTCCCTCTCCCATATGATAACTCATCAAATTGATGGAATTGATATCATATTCCTTCCCCAACCCCAAGTCATCTCATCTCTAGATGGTAAACCAGATGAATACTGGGGATAATGATGATCAGATTCTTGAGGAAGCAAATCCATCACTGTTCTTACAGCTCAGTTTCTATCTGCTTCATTTTCTTGACATTTGAGGTACAGAGTAAGATATTTTTAAGGGATATAAGCTCTGTTTTAACAGTATTTCAAAAAGTCTACTGCTGAATTTGCCCCACTTCTATATTTGTATCAGTTTTTGTAAATTCACTCAGACATGAAAATGATTTATAAATAGGTAAAATGATAAACTAATATCAGAATGTTTTCTGTTCCAACCAAGACTATTTCAAATCATTCTTCCTTTATTTGATTTTGCATTTTTTGGTGGGGTGGAGGTGGGGACAAGAGGAGTTAGAGGAATTATATAGATTTTTCTTCATTCTGCTGTCTACTAGATCTATAATTTTGACTATTATCATTTCTCTGTTGAAAGTAGCACACCTTTGGAAAAAGAATATGGAGTAAAATTAATTGAGAAATTTAGATTATATCTCCAGCTTTGCCACTGTTATTGTTTTACTGCTATTGTTGTATATTATTATAATATACATTATTTATATTCTATTTATTAACATTATATTATTTATATATTTATTATATGTTATAATATAATATATATTATATTACATATTATATTGTTGTTATTACTATTGTTAAATTATTTTAGATCATAAAATTCTTGACTTAGAGCTGGAAGGGGTCTTAGTGGTCATCTAGTTCAACTTCTCACTGCATATGAGGAAACTGAGCCCCAGAGAGCTTAAATGATTTGCTCAAGATCATACAATTAGTAAATGGTCGAGGGAGGATTCAAATCCAGGTCCTTTGACATCAAGTTCAGTGCTCTCTCCACTATGATATACTGCCAACTTTGGGAAAGCTTTTAAACTTTTTGGCTAAAATAGAGAGCCTAGTAAATGGATGGAATTTTCTAAAAGAGTTGGTACAAAGATTGATGTGTTAATATTTATGAGCATTCTGAGGAAAGGTGACACAAAAGCTTTTATTAATAATCTAGAACCAGATTGGTTTCATTTTCATTTCCTTTTTGTGTGTCTCCAAAATGCTGTAAAGTAAGAGATCACGGAGAGGATAAAGACATTCTTGAATCTCCCACAGCTTGCCTATTTCATAATATACTACAAACATAGCTACTATGAAGAAGCAGTGAGAATCAACATACCTTAGCACTCTTGCAACAGCCACTTGAGAGCACAATAAATTTTTCTTTCAATTTTAATACATTTTATTTTTTACCTTTCTTTATCACTCAGTAAATTTTAGCAGAAGACAAGTTTGCTTTTGTATTTGTATAAAAATTAACCATCTAATTTAATTATGCTCTTCCTTTATTCCATCCTCTCCTCTTCCTATTTGCTTAATATATTTTACTATATCTTTTTCTTTATCTTCGTCAATGTTTTCTCCTTACCATGACCTTAAGTAATGATTCTTCTCTTTCTAAGCTGTCCTCCTCTTCTTTTATTCTCTGAATACCTGTTAATTTCCTTTCTTCCTCCAGGCTTTTTCAAGTTCAGGACCTGCTACCTCCTATGTTTCCTTTTTCTTCCTTCAATGTTCACATTCTCCTACTATCTCTGCCCTTTACTCCCTTCTTCGTTCTTCAAATTCCCTTCAACTTTCCCTCATTACTGCTGAATTTACAAATAACCTTGATGTGATCTTTCATCTAACCACGCTTGGAAAAATCTCTGAACACATCTCACGTACGGTAGTTAACTGCAGCAAGAACGTTAACATGGTAATCTGTCATCCTCTTGTGGAGGAGTGTTGAAGCAGGGTCAAAATCAAAGAAATTTCTAAGGAAATTCAGGTCACTCAGTAGCTCCTAGAGGAGAAACTGGGGATAACAAGAAAGTTGGCGTATTTTATCTTGAGCAAGGCATTCTCGAATGTTCGTAAACATCTTGATACAGCTATAACAAATGCCTATAATCTGATGTATTTTTTTTCCTTTTCCCGTATGTTGTTTAGATTGTTTTCATCTGTCTAGACATAGCCCTTGCTTCAGGGGTACAGTCATTTTTCAATTGTGTCCTACTTTTCATGAACCCATTTGGAGTTTTCTTGGCAAAGACACTGGAGTGGTTTCTCATTTCCTTCTCCAGCTCATTTTACAGGTGAGGAAACTGAGGCTAACAGGGTGAAGTGACTTACCCAGGGTCACACAGCTAGTAAGCGTCTGAGGCCAGATTTGAACTCAGGTGTTCCTGACTCCATGTCCCATACTCTGCAGCACCTAGCTGCCTCTAAAAATCTGTACTATTCCACACAACTGATATATATGTAGCAGCTATTCATGTCAATGTGTACTATACACAAAAGGAACTCAATAAATATTTATTGACTGGCACACAGAAAACATCAGTGCTAGAAAGTTCTCAGAGACCATCTGGTTCAACCCCTTCATTTATTCAATGAGGAAAGCATGACAAGGCATTATGGAAGATCCATGAGGTAGTGGAAAGTGAAGTCCACCTGTGTTTCTTTTGGAAACTTACTTGACATCCCTGGCCCTCAGTTTTCTAATTTATAAACTGGTCTCTAAGGTCCTTTCTATCTCTAAATCTTATGATTTTCTGAAACTGAGAGCTACGGAGGTGAAGTGAGCTTATTTTAAGTACAATTGTACCATCTGTTAATACGTGCCACAGGACTGAACATAGGCATGGCGGGCTCATTCCCCAGGCAGCTTTAAAGTACAAACAACAAACCTTCGTTGTTCTGTGTGCTCCTTTTATTTAGTTGGACATGTTATTTCTGTGCCGTAGCTGAATCACCAAAACACATTCTGTGGCTAAGTGGGATGCATATGTAAAAACAACTATATGTTTTGGTCTCATATGTGTTTACAGGCTTCATGTAATTTTCTTCATATGTTGTTTCTCTCCTTAAAATGAACGCTTCAAGGAAATTTAAGAAACAGAGATAGTGCCAAGAGGCCAACAACAACAGTTCTGCAACAACAAAGTGCTGCTATAGAAGAGCAAGAGAAGTCTGCAATGAAACAGATTTCATTTGTTAAGTTTCCAGTTTGTGGTTATAAAAAAAAAAGGCCATTAAAAATTCATCCAAATTATTTAAAGTCTCCAGGGTGGGCTCTTTTAACTTTAACACCCAGATTATTCCCAGACTGCTCTGTTCTTGGAACCGAATGACCCCGATAAAGGGAGGATGGTAGAGACTGACTGCCTTGGGTCTGTGTATCCCCAGCACCAAGCACGGAGCTTGGCACATTGCAGGTGGTTAATGAATGCTTGTTGATTGACTAATGGCAGGCTGAAGGAAAGGATGATGAATTGGGCCATTCCTGAGACTGTGCAGTTGTTATAGTTGATTGGTGGTACAGCCAGGACTAGGACCTAGATCTCCAGGCCCCCATTCTAGGTCTCAGTAGCACTTTCTGGTGCAGTAAGAATGCTGGAAGACTGAGGGACAATCTACATTCAGAGAGCAATAATGACAACCACTATTTAAGCAGACCTCGCAATGTTTGGGGACATGGCAACCTAAGAGATTAAATCCAGAAATGAGGCTTGTGAATGTAAGGAGCAGGGAGCCCCAGTGCCACTCACATGGCTGCAAACATGGTGGAGGGCTTCATGTGCTGATGAAAGTAGCAGCACCAGATCTGAACACAATACTCCTTCTGCAAGTTCTGCCTCATCTAGCTCTTCTTTTCTGGTCAGACCTCTGGCCTCCTCCCCAAGCTGCAGGTTCTTTTTTAATTGTTTTTTGTAAATGCAGATATACTTTGGCATTTTTTAAAAATTCATTTCATTTGCAAGTTTGAAACTTGCCTCAGACAATTAATTAATGCTACTTCTACTCCTACTCCTACTATATAAGTTGTAACAGATTGAACTTAGGTTGACCTAATGTCCACTTGCCCAGGGTCACACAGCTAGCAAGTGTCAAGTGTATGGTCTGAGACCGGATTTGAACTCAGGTCCTCCTGGGTCCAGGGCTGGTGCTCTATCCACTGCACCACCTAGATGCCCCCTAATGTCCTTCTTTAATACAAACCTGGGAGAAGCCATATTCTCATGTTCTAGACATCAAAAACATGGAATTTTCCTATGCATCATTAAGGCTGCTCTCAATAAAATATTTCCTTTCGCATTTACAGGAAGGAAAGAGAGAAAGGGGAAGGGGAAAGGGGAAAAGAGAAGGGGGAAGGGTAAACATTTACATAGTGCCTACTGGGCAGCTACATGGAGCAATGGAAGACCACTGGGCTTGGAATCAGAAAGACTCATCCTCATGAGTTCAAATCCAGCCTTAGACACATTAGCTTTGTGATTCTGGGCAAGTCACTTAACCCTATTTGCCTCAGGTCCTCATCTGTAAAATGACCTAGAGAAGGAAATGGCAAACCACTCCAGTATCTTTGCCAAGAAAACCCCAAAATGGGGTCACAAAGAATAGGACATTACCTAACAACAACAACATAGTGCCTATTATGTGCCAGGCACTGTGCTAAGCACTTTTACAAATATTGTCTCATTGGATCCATTTACACCAATCAAGGGAGGGACTAATCCTGTTGACTGGTGCCATATCAGTCATGTCTATAAAGCTTTCTGGTCTCCCAAGCAGACTCCTTGTGGCTTATTAATACCTAACCCATGACTGAAGTCTAACACATGAATGTCATTTTAGTTCACAGTACCTTAGTTGGAATTGGATGAGGCTGTATTCAAAGTATAATGCATTTCTCTGGATCAATACAGACTGTAACACCTCCTTTGCATGTACCATCTAAAGGACGTTCTCAAGTTAGTTGGGGCCAAACTTTTATTAAACTTTTTTAAATGGTGAAAGAGACAGAGGGTCCCCAAAGGTTACTTCTTCATTCCAGGACCCTGTCCATTAGGCAATGTCTCTCTGTGTTGGCTGGATCAAAATGATCTCGGAGATGTGATGCACAGGAGATAACATGATGATGATGATAAAACTCCTCCAGCTGGATCTGACCACACTGTCTCCATTCCTGTTTCTCCACATAGTGAATATTGGAAACACATTGGACTTATTTTCCCTTTCAAAGAAGCTGTTGTTTTATGTTTTGGTCTTTAAAATATCCTAACTTCTATGAAGCAATATCCTCACATAACAGTTCAAGGTGTTTCCACGCTTGCTCTGGCAGAACACTTTCAAATAGAAAAGAGAGGACTTTGGCTTAGGGGATAAGGGACTGACCAGTGGGGGTAGGAATATGGAAAAACACAAAGAAACTCATACTAATTGGGCCCATCTCAGAAAACCAAGATCTTATGAATTATTTATTACACTACTGACCCTAGCAGCAATGTAGATTTTGGGTCTTGCCAAGAACAAATTAGGCTGTCTGCATGTGTTACTCCTCCCTTCTCTTAGGAAGAAACAAGGCCTGGAGCCAGGACAAAAGATCAACAGGACTAAAGATAAGGCTCTCATTCCACTGGTTCTTTGCAGAGGCTTCACATGTGAGGCCCAATCAGATATTTTTTTCCCCCAAAAGCCAGAAGGATAACTAGGTTGTGTTTGTACTTCTGAAAAATCTGGGTATCAGAGACATCAGGGACATTTCAAATGTTGCACATCATAAGTGCTATGGAACAAACATGACCTCAAATGATGGCCTTGATCTGGTACACACCACTTCGGGTCATTGTCTAACTTTAACTTCAAAAAAACCTACTGACTATGATGTACTAAGAGCAAACGAAAAGACAAAGTTTGAATAGCTTGTGGTCTCTTGCTTCAAGAAACTCACGATCTTGGAAAAGGACATCCTCCATCTTTAAGACTCAAGGATCTGTTTCATCAGCGTGGCTACACCCTCCATAAACCAGTAAATGGTCTCCATGAATTGTCATGGGTTAGAAAAAAAAATTCATCGCTCAGTGGCCAACACTTTGGCAAAGAGTCTCTGATTCTAACACAGCTAGAGAAAGTCTTCTGATGATGGATTGTGTAGACAGATACATAGTAAGTTGCTGGGCCTGTATTCCTTCTGACTTGGAAGGACTGACCAGCGTTTGTAATCTGTTGGCAAAGCCTTCTAGAAGTTACTGACTCTAAGCTCCAGGCTGTAATAGGCACTTTGGGGGAAGAAGAGGGATAAAACATATACTCAAATTACTATAATGCATGCATGGTAAGTAAATAGGAGTGGTGTAAACCCAGTGCTATTTGAGGTCTGAAGAGGGAAGGATTGTTATGAGTGGGTTTGTCAATTTTCAGATAGTGGATTCTGCTGCCTCTGGCAAAGGGAGCCAAGTACAAGGCCAGATGTGGCTCTTGTTGCTTTCTTATATTTACTTCCCCCAAACATGGCTATACTTCCTGACTTCAGAGTCACAGTGTGATTAGGGGTCAAGAGCTCCTATCTCTGACCCTGCTCCAGAATGTCCTTCCCTAGCCTCCTGAAGGAGTGAAGACAATTGTTACATCAATGTCTTGATCCTCCTGAAGTCAGGCCATATAAGAATCTTCTCTGGCAGTAAAATCTTCTTCCTCATTCTCTTCCTTATAAGACAACTCTGATGGTATGTTAGTATACGCTTACAGAGGAAAATCATAAAGTCACAGAATATTAGAGTTGGAAAGAGGCCTAGATATGATGGTTGAGTCCAACCCCTTCATTGGAAATTGGGACTCAGAGAGGTTATGGGATTTAAGTCATGCCATTCAGCTGGTTAACTGCAAAGAGAGAGACCCTGAGCTAAAAAGCAAAGAAAGTTAGAGGCTGGAGTGAAGGGCAAAGGTTAATTAAGAAACTGAAATCCTACTGTACAAAATTGGCATTAAAAAACAAACTAGTTGCCCCTGAGGAATACTTTACAGTAAAGGAATATATGGGTACTGTTTCATCCCTTGAAAGACTGTATTTCCCTAATGGCATCTTGGTACAAGAGAGTCATACCTTTACGAGTCTAAGAGAATGTTATGGGGCAAGGGAACAAGCATTTATCAGGCACCTACTATGTGCCAGGCACTGTGTTAAGCACTTGACAATTCTCTGGCCACAGGCACACTCAGTTCTTAATGACCCTTAGAAATAAGAGCTTAAGATTTCACTGTCCACTTGTATACATGAAAATGTAGGAAATATTAATCTTTAAAAAAATAATATTTTATTCTCCCTTCCCCAATTACACGTGAGAAGAATTTTTTACATTCTTTTTTTTTAAAGGTTTTGAGTTCCAGATTCTCTCCTTCCTCTCCCTTCTCTCCCCTCCCTGAGACAGTAAGCAATCTGATATAGGTTATACATGTACAATCATGTAAATATAGGAAATATTAATCTTAAGAGAGTCTTGGATTTTTCCTAATACCTAACTAAAAAACCCAGGTAACACTCTAAAAATTTTCTCTTAAAATTTCTAATTTTTGCCATTGTTTGTAATGACTGACCTCTCCCTAGTGATGAAACATCTTCTAACAGAATCACATCAAAACAAGACACTAGATTATCCATAGACCAGGCAGCAAAGTTACTGACCATTTTCTTTCTTAACTCAGGAATAAATGGGGAAAAAAAGGTGATTTCTTCAAAATGATATTTTAAACCTTTTGAATAATAATAACAGCTAATAATTACATTGCACTTTAACAATTTCAGGACACACATATTATGTTTCTAAACATTTATTATTATTAATTATTCCATTTGGTACTCACAACAACCTTGTGAGATAGATATATTATCTCCATTTAACACAGGAGGAAAGTAAGAGTGAGAGGGATAAGTGACTTGCTCACCTAGCTAGTGTCAGGCAAGATTTGAACCCAGACCTTCCCGGTTCTAAGTACAGCACACTATCCACTATGCCACCTCATTTAAGAAAAGCTTTGTAACTTGAATTCCACAAAACTGTCTTCCAAAAATTTCTTGGCTCTCAATTATATTCTGAGCACTATGGCCAATTACAATACTTGGCTCACAGAGCTACACAAGGCCTGGAAAGGACCCCCAGGCCACTCTTTGCCCCATCTATGGGTCTGATGGCACTAGCCTGACCTCAAACAGATAGGAATCCACCCCATTTTTAATGACCTCCAGAGAAGCCAAAATCTACAACCTCCTATGGGAGCTCATTCTAATAGAGAAAAATTTCACTAGTCCTGAGATAGTAAAAAATATCAAAAGTCTTATGAAATATTGTAAAAGTGAATACAATTCTATAATTTTAATGTGCACTGATCCATCCTTGTTGGCAAACAATGTACAGGCAAGCAGAAATGCTTAGGGATGGACTTTAATGTGTAGATAAGAAGTTTGTAATCAGTAAATCAGGCGCTTCTATAAATAGATGCTTATATAAAGACAATTTGTTCTCTTAAGTTAAACATTCATCCTAAAACCTCAATTACATATTACCAATTTGTTTAGAAACCCTCTTCTCATAGACAAGGCAAAGGAAAACCTCAGCCAAGCTCCTGTCCAAGTTGCCACAAATTGTGAATGAATAAGCATTTTAAGTACCAACAAATACCTCAATACCAGAAACTCTTTCTTATATCTAACCAAAGTCATTCAAACTTCTTCATATTGCAAGTTAATTTTATTCCTACCCTTCTCTCCTTAGGTGAGATGCAAACTGTGGGTGATCTCCATCAGCATGCTAACAGGCCATATGTCTGAATGTAATTAAGCTTCCCCATCAATTTCTTTTCCCTATAATAAATCATCCTTTTCTGGGGGGAAGGGAGGGATGTCTTATTAACCTCTCAATCCCCTCTGAACTCTCTGAGAAGGCTCTGACCAGCATTTCTCAGATCTCAAGACTTTACTCCCCTATTCCAAGTGTTCCCACACAAAGAACCAAATCTTTCTTGAAGTCTGAGTGGAAAGCAACCCAGACACAGTAGAGGAACCCTGGCTTGGGCCTACTGTGGAGGAAATTCCAGATAGTACCAAAAGTCACATTTTTTTCTGTCTCTCCTAGAGAAGAGAATGGGCATTTTTTGGTAAATGGAAACAGGAAGTAAGGAAGGATTTATTCTTTTCTGACAGAAGTTGTTTTTAGTATCAAAAAAAGAAAAGAAGTCTCCCCCTATCTTCAGGTTATGTGAGGTTATGTGTGACAGTTTCTGGCTGAGAGCAGCTGGCTTATGTATTTTCATTTTTTTTCTTTCCAGGTGCTAGGCATGGTTCCCTAATCTGTAGTTACTGGCTTTCGTATGTACAAAGCAGGGAAAGAAGACTCCAGAAACTCTAGTAAAAGTTTTATGATGAATGCAGTGTTTAGATAACAAGGCAGAACATTAGGTAACATTATGTTAATGTCTTCTCTGTCATCACCATTCTTACTCGTAAAAGAAAAAAAGGAATTCATTTCACCTGTGAAATTAGGAAGAGAAATGAGTCTTTTAAACTTATTTTGTTGCCTTTTAGAACTGCTGGAATTACAATTTCACATCCCAATTCATTTGACTTTTGGTATTCCATGTCACATTGTACTTCCATTCAACACTCGGCAACTGTTGCTATTTCCAAGCATCCAGATTCAGGTAAAGACACATTTCAGACAATATAGTATTCATTGTATCCCCCAATTGGATTGTGATTTTCAGTAGCTCCCCTTTGCCTCTGGGATTAAACATGAACTCAGAGATTGGGACTTTAAGTCATGGCTCCACATTGCTTTTCTAGGCTTATTTTACATTCCTCTCCATTGTGAATGCTATGTTTTAGCCCAATTGGCTTCCTTCTTGTTTCCCAAATGTGGTATTTCATGCCACATAGGCTATCATGTGCTCAGAATGAACTCCCTCAGAATCTTTTGCTTTCTTCAAAGCAATTTCCCAGGGGAAGCCTTTCTTGACCCTCCCAGAGGAAGGCACTCTTGTCTTCTCTGAATTATCTTGTAGTATACATGCTAGATCTCCCCAATGGAATATTAATTCCTTGAGGGCTGGGAATGTTTTTTTGTTTTGTCTTCACATCCTCATCATCTAGTGTGGTATCTAATATTTAGTAGGTGCTTGTTAACTGTCTGAATGAATGAGACACGATCTAGGTGTGTGAAAATCTGTAAACTTCAGAGAGGTGTTTCAGAACCATTTTTCTGCATGGAAAAAGAACTGGAGAGATTGGGAACAGCTGATGATGTAACCTCCTTGGTATGTACATTGTCTCTAACAAGGCTTAGGAGACAAAGGTAAGAAAGACTAAGAGAAGGCTGCAGGACCAGGAATCACATCAAGCTGATAGGGGATGGTGTATATCAAGGGTCTATAAGGACAATTCATAGAGTTCAGTTAGTCTAGGTAGGGCTTGTGAATATTATTAATTAAAAGAGCACAGACTAGTTCAGAATCTCAGAGCCCTTTGGTGAACTACATGAATGCATGAGGGAATATAGAGGAAGTAAGTTTCCATGTAAAAAAACAAGGCCAGCATTCAGAGGTTGAGATGAAAAGGAGGAGACAGGCAAGAAATATATTCTAGATAAGGAGGCTGGGTCCCTGGTAGGGGAGGAATCCCCGGGTCCATCCAGCAAGGAAGAGTGGGTACATGAAGACAGTCAAAGAGCATTATTAGATTTTACCTGAGGACAGAGGTTAGCTGATTTTTGAACAATCTAATATGCTTGGCTGAATGGTGGCAAACAGAGCCCTGTAAGAACGTGCTAGATTTTGGTTTGGCAGCCACAAAGAGAACATACTCATCTAGTGGACAGGGTTCTTGACTGTGCTATATAAAAGTTAGGCTTACTTCATGTATGTAGCTGTAAAGGTGGTGAGCACTTTACACTGATGGGCCTTGTGAAGTCCCCTAAAACAAACAAGATGGGCAGAATCTGAGATATGAAATAACCTCAAGTTTACCAACATCAAATCACACGAGGGAGAAGTTGGCTCAGAGTGACCACTGGACTGTAAGATGAGAGTTTAAAAAATAGGGAAGATCACATAACAATTCAGATTGGATAGTTTTCTTTAGATCTGGTATATATAAATATGAGTTATGTTAATCGACAAAGATATTCCTTTATGTACTTGTTAAATGAGTTTCTTAAAAGGAAAATTTGGGATACCAAATTATATCATCCTATTGAATTACTCTATCTACTCAGAGAAGCAATCCTATGGGGAAAGGTGGCTCTAAGATATAGTAAAATAACATTATTAATAAAGAAATGCAGAGGAAAAACCACGCTTTATTTTAAGTGAGGGGCTAAAACCAAAGCCTAGCGATGCTAAGTAGGAGAACTTAATCAGGAGATCTAAGTTTCATTGGGACATAAGTCTCAACTTCTAAAAGTCAAGTACTAAGACCTTTATGGAGGAGAAAAGGGAAGAAGGGAGAATCAGTCTTCCTGACACCAGGCCCAGTGACCAACTATGTTTCGAAGCATCTTATTCCACTTATAGATAGCTCCAGTTGTTAGAGATTTTCTCCTTACTTCAACCCTAAATTTATTTCTTTTCGACTTTCACCCATTGCTTCTAGTTTTGCCTTCTGGGACCAAAAAAAAAAAGTCTAATTCCATCAGCACGTGATGGCTACTTAAAGATGACTATCAAATACTTCCTGAATCTTCTCCTTACCATTCTGGATGCCCAGTTTTAGACATTATTCATCTTTAAAATGTCCACCCTAAAATGTCATGCTCAGAACTGTACACAGTATTTCTGATGTGGTCTAAAGAGGGCAAGAGTATAATGGGACCATCATCTTTCTAGTCCTGGACACTAGGACTTTCTTAATGAAGGTTAATCAATCAATACACATTTATTAAGCACGTATTATGTGCCAGGCATTAAGCACCTACTGTGCTAGGTGCTGGGGATACAAAGGATCAAAAGACAGTCCTTACCTTCAAGGAGCTTATAATCTAAGAGGGGAGACAATATGCAAACAAATATATGCAAATCATGCTATATATAGGATAAACAGGAAATAATTGACAGAAGGAAGTCACTGGAATTAAGAGGAGCCGGGAAAGGTTTCTTGTAGAAGGCGGGATTTTAGGAGGGACTTAAAGGAAGCCAGATTAAGATGTAGTAGCTTTCCTGGTTGCCATGTCACATTGGTGGATCCTATTGAGTTTGGATTGATTTTTTGATCCCTCAATTTTAAGATTTTTATATACATCTCTGTTATACCCATCTTATTACCTTTGGTCCAATGTGCTATGGCTTGTCAAGATCTTTTTGAATACTGATTCTATTAGTCTAATATGTTAGTTATAAACTTTGCCCCTGGTAAGCATGGGATCTATACCTTTATCCAGGTCTGAATTATGGAAATGTAAGTTCATAAAAGATTTAAGCTATGTTGGGAGAGACAAAGGGATTAAAGAAGCATTAGGACCTCGGCCAGGAGCAGATGAGACAATGAAAAGGGACAAGAAAACAAAGACAGATCTGCTCAGCTTCTCTTTTCCTTTTTTCTCTCAGCCAAAATTATCCTTTGTATTGGAAATGACAGAACAGAAATGACTCACAGGGAACTGATACTTAAGATGAGTCAAGAATACGAAGATGGCATCTAGGTGCCTTTGATGAATTTGAGTCACTCAGTTCAGTTGAACAACAATCCTCAGGGAGTGAAAGAGCTGACCTACGTGACTGCTGAACCACCAGAAGGGATAGCTGAAAGACTGGGGAAAACAAGGAGAGATGGCACAAGATTGGAGAAGGGTAAATGCCCCAATTTCCCCCCCCAAAGGAAGAGAGTAGCAACTACAACTAAAGAGCAGCAAGCAGTACATCTATTTCATAGGAAAATTCTAGAAGAGATCATTAAAGAGACAACTGGGGAATATCTAGAAAGGGTAGCGATGGTTACAAAGAGTTGGCATGGTTGCATCAAGAACACCTCATGCCAGGCTAGGCCCATTGCTTCTTCTTTTCAAAACAGGATGACGAAACTAGTGGATAAAAGGAATGGGGCAAGTTTACTTTCAAAAACAGAAAACTCAGAGGGTCATGATGGCTGTTGTCAAGTATCTGACGGGCCCCAGAAGGAAAAACAAGGATAAATGGAGACGGGTTGCAAAGACATATTTAGACTAGATATCAGGAAAAGCTTCCTAGTAACAAGAGATATGCCAGCATGGAATGGGCTGTCTCAGGAGGGGATGGGTTTCCCCTCCCTGGAGGTCTTCAAGCAGAGGCTGGCTTTTGGTGATAGGCAATGTCCTACCTTCCAAGGCATCCTGGTCCACTTTTGGATGACTATAACTATAGGGACATATACTAAGCCCCAAGCTGTCTCTCTGAAGCTTTTATCTACTGGTCCTGTCTGCCTGCTGGGGTCAAACAGGTCTAAATCCTCTTTCACCTGACAGTTGAAATATTAGGAAAACATGAAGATTGATATCATCTCTTCCCTAAAACTTCCCTTTCTCCAGACTACATACAAATACTTTAATCATTTCATGTATGTATTTCCTGTATTTCCTGTAGCCTCACCATCCTGTCTGCCCTCATCTGGAACTGGTCCAGCTTGTTAATATCCTCACAATGTGGTCCTTACGTCTGAACTAGGTACTCCAGATGTGGCTGAACAACACAAGGGACAATGGGACTATCACTGCCTTTGCCCAAGAATTGCAGACAGATATGAAAGCAATCTACAATCAATTTAGCTCTTTTAGCTGCCACGTTGCACTGTTGTCTCTTAGTGAGCTTATACCCAACTAAAACTCCTAGGTCTTTTTTGACATGTATTTGACACGACATGATGTCAAGCCATGTCTCTCCCATTCTGCCTTTGTTAAGTATCTTTTTAGAAATCTAAGTGTTAGTTGACATGTTTTCCCTATTAAACTTAATCATAAGCACCTTCTGATTACTCCTGACCAGGTAAGAAAGTCTTTATCTAGATTGAATGCTTTGCATAATCTGTATCAAATTGCTTGCCTTCTCGATGAAGAAGGTTTGAGAGAATGGAGAAAATTTGGAATTAAAAAAATTAAAAAAAAAACAACAAATGTTAAAACTGTTTGTACATGTAATTGGGGGAAAATAAAATATTAAATTTAGATTGGATGCCTATGTGACTAACCTGCTTGGGAACTTGTTTTTGAGGGGAAAAAGCAGAAAATCTGGTTTTCTTGGGTTATAAAAGGAGCTTTTTAACTAAATTTCATTACAATCATGATCTACTTTACTTTAGTCATTAAAACTAACTAGTTTTCCAGGAAAGGATGAAATAAAGAACATTCTTAATACCTTAAGATCCTCTTCCACATGAAGAGAGTTCTTAGCAGTTCAACAGGTGCACACAACAATAAAGAAGGCAAATAAACACAGTACCTTCGTCAACAAATAAAATACACATGGATATGATAGACCATATCAGTTTCCTCCACCATCTGCATAAAATCATACAGCAAGAAGGAAAAATCTATACATGATGAAGAAAAGTTGTTAACAGCAAAGTATTGGGTATGAAAGGCAATAGAAAAAGGTCATTTTTATGAAAGCTCCATAGTGGGAAGGAAAGGGAACTTGGTAGAGTGGTTGAAGGGCTGGCATTGGAGTCAGGAAGAATTGGATTTGAGTCTTGCCACTGGAAAGATCCCAGTTGTCTGATCATGGGCAACTTACTTAACCCCTCAATGTTTCGGGGAACTCTCTAACATCCTAAGTTACAATGGTTTGCTGATCTGCATCAGTGGAGGATTTTTTCACACCAGGAGTTCCCTATCCTGATGAGATTACAGATATAGACCAAATAAAATATAATGAAGAAGACAACATGTACTAAATCTACATTTTTTCCTATGAAATTCGAGTGACTCTCATATAATAAAAATTCACCAATTTTTCCATGATCCCTCTTTCTCCCCCTTTGATCTTGACCTGATTTTCATTTTCTTCACATCCTGTCCCTCTAATTGTTGCTAGCAGACTATACACTCAACATTTAAAAGTACACTTTGCTTAAAGCCCAGGCAACCAGCCACTGCCAAACATTTTCTTTTCATCTTCCTTCCAACTCTATGTAGAAGGCAAAGGAGGGTGGGGGTCAGCAGGGGCCAGAAGGCCAGGACAGCTCTGAGGCACTGGCTGTCCCCACTACCTAAACAGTCTTCTAATAAATGGCATTGGATTTCAGAAGACCTGAAGCATTTCTGCTGAAGGGAAGCCATCTATCAGATTTTTTAAATGACCAGGGCACAGGGGGGAACTACATAAGCCAAAGCACTGAACTAATTCTTCCCTTCAAAAAGCAAAGAACAACTTAATACATAGTTGTCAGTAAAAGAAACTAGTAACTTTTAAACGAAAAAGTAGGGTGGGGAGAGGATTCCTTACAAAATTAAACAGATGCTTTAATGAAAGTGTTAGCAAAATGTTACTTCTCTTCTACTTGGGGATGAGGGAGGGAGGTTAAAACATTCGGGGAAACCAATATGTTCAGATAATTGAGGAGTTTCTTATTAGGAGGAAGTAAGAAAAAGTACATTTTCCTTATTTTAGGAAATGCACAGTTTGCAATACATCCTTGAAATATTCCTGCTGCTTAAGTATCCTTATGGTCTTTGAAATGAGTACCCTGTTAGGGTCCCCTTTAATCAGAGAATCTGCTGGTCAGAGAACTCTATAAAAAGAAGCTGTAGTTAGGTGCTCCTTCTTCAGCCACAAAAGGAGGCTGGATAACAACAGACACGTGGTGTGTGTGTGTGGTAAGTGATGGAGACTTCTAGAGGCCAATTCCAGTAATTCTAGGATCCACAGCTTTCCATGTGCCTCCTATGCATTACAGTCTATGGACCAGAAGGCATTAGAAAAACATTTGAAAAAAATTTAACACAAAACACAGGGAATAAGACAAGGATTATTTACTGTATAAAAATACAAGGTTTCATTGAGACAGGCAAGTTCCTCTAGTGCAAGGGACCCTTCTTAATGAGGGCCCTAGGAACTTTAAAAAAAAATGTAGTTTGATAACTGTATTTCAGTAAAATTTGTTTCTGTTGCAACCCTATGCATTTTATTTTATGCATTTATAAACACTATTCTAAGAAGAGCTCTATAGCCTTCTCCAGGCTGCCAAAAGGGTTCTTGATGCAAAAAAGGTTAAAAACCCCTGGGCCTAGTGACAGAGTTCATAACCCCTCAACATTTTAGTACACAGTCCACCTGAGTTACTATGGCTAAAAAAATTCATCTCCAATCTTAAGGTAATGACAAAGTACTATACAAAGGAGTTATTAAAATATTCTGTTTGCAAACTATTTTGGACTTTATTTTCTTTTGCTTTTCAGAGAGAGAGCTTAGGGATTCAATTCAGTCTGTGAATTGGGCAGGTGAAGAGGAAAGGACAAAAAACTCGGGAGGAAGGGGCATCTGACAGTTTGTAATAAATAAGGAAAGGAAAGTTATAGTACAAACTCAATAAGCAGGACAACTCTAGGCATGGTTTGATGTGAGCCCTGGACTTTATTTAAGTCAGATTTCAAAGAATAGGGGAGCGGGAACGGGGGACAAGATATATTAGGATCCTGAGACTGGTAAAAGGGAACAAGCTCAGGAGGGATGAAAGGCTCAACATAACAAAATTCTGATGATGAATTCCTAAATGATTTCATTGAGCAAGGGGGAGGAGGGATAGGGGCTGTCTAAATATGGCTACATAGGGAGCTCATGGATGAACTCAGTTTTAAAAAGCCATGTATAAAAAACACACAGGTGACAGGATGAATATGACAGTGTCATAAAGGTGGATGCCCATAATAATGAGTCTTTTGATAAACACTCAAGGCAAACATAAAGGTATTTTTAAGCATTGTTCAGGGCAAGAGAAGAAATAAAAGAGAAACAGGACTGCTTGGGGTAGATGGGACAATGATAAAAGACAACAAGAGAAGGTGAGACTACTCGGATCTTACTACTTCTTTTCTGTTTTCTCTCTGGGGGATGATCTTAAGACAGAGAAAATGATAACAACAACAGTTAACAGGGAAAAGCAAAAGGTAGTGAGTTCACCATGACTGGACATCTTCAAGAGGAACCACGATGATGATACTCGTGGGAGAAGCTGTAGCAGAGATTTATGCTTCAAGGAAGGGGTTGGGCTAGATGACCTCAAAAACTCCTTTCAACTCTAGGATTCTGAGTCTGTAAACCCAAAGATGTCAATAAAATATATTAAAAAATAAACCATTGTGACTCACAAATGCGTATCTTAACTTGCATATTTTCATCCTCTATCATCTCCTCAGGCAACAAGTTTCATACTATCATAGAACTTCTGGATTTTTAAGTTAGTAGTAGTAGTAGCAGCAGCAGCAGCAGTAGGGGCAGCTAGGTGTCCCAGTAGACAGAATGCCAGGCTTGGAGTGAGGAAGACTCATCTTCTTGAGTTCAAATCTGGCCTCAGACACTTACTAGCTGTGTGACCCTGGGCAAGTCACTTCACTCTCTTTGACTCAGTTTCCTCATCTGTAAAGTGGGCTGGAGAAGCTAAATGACAAACTATTCAAGTATTTTTGCCAAGAAAATCCCAAAAGGGGTCACAAAAAGTCAGACACAACTGAAAATGACTGAACAACAGCAACAAAAAGGAGTAGTGGTAGTAGTTGCAGCAATAGTAGTAACTATGACATATGAAGTACTTTAAAATTTGCAGTGTTTTACATGTGTTATCTCATTTGAGCCCCAGAACAATCCTGTGGAATAGGTACAGTTATTGTCCCCATTTTACAGATAAGGAAACATGAAGGCAAACAGCTGAAGTGAATTGCCCAAGGTCACCTCATCAGTCCAACCTGCACCTGAAGAGCATCCCCTGTACAGCATGCCTAACAAATGGTGTCTAGCCTTTGAAAAGATAGAGCAGCAGGAAGCCTGATGACTTTGTCCTTCTATCCATCCTGAATTTACCTCTTTCAGGCAGCATACCTGAATGGAGAGAGCCCTGGCTAGGCATTTTATGAAACCAGGCACTGCTTCCTCCTTGCAAGATACTTGACCTCCTTGAAATTGTTGCCACCTCTATAAAAAGATGGAGTTAAACTAAATAATCTTCAAGATCCTAGGTTTCAACCTCACCCTGCCCCCTTCTCTCCAGTTTGGCAATACTTGTATTTGGTATTCACCTGATGCATTTGCCTTCATCATTTTACAGATATTGAGTATACCTTCTCTTAGCCTTCATATCTAAACAACTGAGTCTGGTTCTTTATAGCTTGCCGTTCTCTGGCAAAATACATGTTTCTTTCTTGACCTGCTGTGAATCTGGGCTGACTACAGGATACCTGGTACATACTAAGTGCTTAGTAAATGCTTGCTGATGGATTGAAGATGTGAATATTCCACTTGGGGTTACTGGTTGGAAGATAGAAAGTGAGGGATTTTTTTCGCGGAGGGGAAAAGTGATGTCCAGATTGGAAGAAGAGTCAATACCAGCTTTGCTCCACAGGGTTGTTATAGGGAAAGTGTTTTGTAAATCTATATATTGTGAATTATTATTACCAGGATCAAATCAGAGCTTGAAACAGATGAATGAAGAAATGTGGTCCAAGTAAGGTTGCAAGGTTGGAAACCAGCATAACAGCAAGGGTCTGATTTCCACATCTTCAGAAATATATTTGTTTTTATGCCTGCCCTTACCTGTTAGTCTCATCCTCCACCTCCCTCTAAATTCCTTGTAGTTGGACAGCTCCCAGGCCAGCAACCACCCCTAAACAGCAGAAAACATGCATCTCCCTGTCCCCTTTGCCCTTGATCATTTTCACTATCCTTCTCTAGACCTTCTCCAGATCTAAGGTATCTCTCTCTTTTTTTAAAAAAATTAATTTATTTTGGTTTATCAACAATCACTTTCGTAAGTTTTTGAGTTTAAAATTTTTTTACCCCTCCCTCTCCACCTCCCTACCTAAGATGGAGTGCAATCTGATATAGGCTCTACATATACATTCCTATTAAACATATTTTCACATTAGTGATGTTGTAAGGAAGAATGAGAACCAATAAATAGGAGGAACCACCAGAAAGAGGAAACAAAACACAACAGAAGAAAAAAAAATCAAATAGTATGCTTCAATCTGCATTCAAACTTCATAGTTCTTTCTTTGGATGTCGATAGCATTTTCCATCATGAGACCTTTGGAGATGTCTTAGATCCTTGTATTACTGAGAAGGGTTAAGTCTATCAACATTAGTCATTGTACAACGTGGCTGTTAATGTGTACAACGTTCTCCTGGTTCTGCTCACTTCACTCAGCATCAGACCATACAAGTCTTTCCAGGTTTTTCTGAAGTCTGCCTATTCATTATTTCTTATAGCACAATAGTATTCTATTACATTCATATACCACAATTTATTCAGCCATTCCCCAATTGACAGGCATCCTCTCAATTTCCAATTCTTGGCCACCACAAAAAGAGCTGCTATAAATATTTTTGTACACATGGGTCCTTTTCCCATTTGTATGATCTCTTTGGGATACAGCCTAAGGTATCTATCTTGAGCTACAAAGACTAGTTCTACCAACAGGCCTGGAGGCCTGGGCAGACTAAAGTTTTTATGGGAAAAAGGCAAATGTTTTGCTTCCAATACTCTTCTTATTAACATACAGTATCTTGTTGGCCTTTTACCTGAAGCAGCACAGTGGGTTGATGCCTCCAGGAAATGTTTCGCAATGACTCCAACATGCCTTGACTTGGTTACACTGATAATGAGAGCCCATGAGCCTTTAAGTCCATGATTTAATTATGCCTGGACTCAGCTGAACTACAAAGTCCTTGAGGGAAGTCACTTCCTTTTATTTAATTTTATTCCTTACAGTAACTTATGTATTTTTTTAATTGGTTAGCTTGATTAAACAACGTGGGTTATTTCCCCCTAATGTGTTATCTTGGACTCACCCACACAAAGCAATTTGCCATTTTCTGCTTACCCACACAGCCCTGGCAAGATCTTCTTGCACTTTATCTTTGTCAGCAAACACAAAAAATATTGAGTTTATATATAGCGAGTGTCCTTAATGAACTTAAAAATTTTCCAGGAACTATTTCTTGGATCTTTTTGTCACTTTGTGGCAGATAAGAGATCCATATCAAATTACTAGAAATGTTGCCCTTAAAATGAATAATGTACTTAAAACAAGACTAAAACACTTGGCCATTAAGCCAAGAATCAAATAAATAGATTTAGTTTTTTGGTTTCAAACACAGTGAGATTCTTATGATGTCAAGGCTGAACAAGAGAATACAAGCTCCTCATTAACCTCAGAAAGGAAGACAAAACATTCTTGGCAAATAGGAAGGAGGTGCGTGTGCCAGACAAGCAGGAAAGTTGAGGGCAGCATGTGGTGTTACCTTTTATAATATGAAAATAAAATCTTTTATATTTTTAAATCTTTTACATATTTTTATATCTTTTATATCTTTCTTTAAATCTGATGTGTAGTAGAAGTTTAAATTCTGAGACTTCAAGGACAATTTTTACCAAGCCCCCTAATCCTTCCCCCACCAACTTCTCTGCCAGAAGAAACACCGTCATACTTCTCCCCTCCTCCCAATACTGAAGGAGTTAGTTGGAAAGTAGCCAGGTTTATAGTGTTAGGTAAATTGAAAACTTTTAGAACTATTACATCTTACTTTTAAAAAGGTATACTTCTGAATAATTCCAACTTTATCTAACGCAGTTCCATTACAATAAATCCTCCTAAAATGTTTTAAAGAAAGTGGAGCTGAAATAAATTTCCATAGAAGACCTTAGGGGGAAAGCACCTGAAGGCCAAAATTCAGCAGAAGCACTCTTCTGTAGCACTACAAGATCTGATTTCAGACTTTCCATTTGGACTTTCTTTATTCTATTCCTCCCAAGGTGGGCAAAAAGAGAAAAAGAATGTCATTTTGTGCATTTTCTGTACAATCATAATGATTTTGTATCTATTTCCAGAGTAGCACTGCTATGGACAATGCCTATAATAAAAACTTCATACTAAATCTCTATGCACCTTATGAATTTCACTGAATCTTTTTTTTTTTAAAGAAAACCCTACTCAGGTTCCTTTAATAATACTAGCAAATGGCTCCAGCTTTCCACAGCTGCAGAGGTTTGCTTTCCCCAGAGATTTTCAATGGTACGATTCATGCTTCCAATCAAAACAGTGACAGAGTTGACATGATTTACAGACTAGAAGGGGCTGATTAGGGAATAGCTCACTACTGAGCAAATATTAAATGGCTCTGGGTAATTTTTAATATGCAGTGCTTTCTATCTTCACAACAAAAGACAAGCCAAAAATGATTTCCTGTCCAAAAACTAAGGAGAAAGGGAACCCGTATTTAAGATGTCTCTCTTGTTGTTGAGGTTTCGGCAAGTAACTTTCACCTATGAGAGGCTGGCTCCTTAAACAATTCTATCCTTATAATTTCAAATGGAAACCATCTGCACCTTTAAAGTCTAACAAGGACTCATATTTATGAGGTCACAACTGGCTACACCATACTTCTCCGAGAAGTGGTCAAGTTTCTTCATTCGAGCGACAGGAGTTTGCATCGATATAGGTTGTGTAAGTAGACAGAATTCATAGGCTAGTATTAAATTCCTTGATATTCTGAGATGGTTATTGTTTTTTTTTCCCTTTCTGGAGGTGTATTATCATCACCTCATATACTATGAACTTGTGGCCCATGCATTTGTGGGTTCTTTTGAAGAATAAAAAAATGGGGGTGGGGAAGAAAAATAGGCAGCACTTCCACCTGAATAAGTTAACGTTGAAAGACTATTTTTAGAAGCCTAACTTTGGCTTTTATAAGAAACTCCTTCTTAGGACTGGGGAGACTTGGGCAGAAAAATAATCTTCCCAAATATACAAAATCCCTGCAGCCGTCAAAAGGTCAATGGTACCAAACAGCTTTCAGGTTCATGTATGGAGGAGATGTTTCTTTAACTTACAGCACTGGCTAAAGCCATAGTTGTGTTATACTGACTCGTGCCTTGACAAGAGATTCCAGTCCATAAGTAGGAGTTGTACATATAGCCCTTATGAATTGTATGGTTTGTAAATCTCTGGGGATAAATCTGATGTGAGGAATTGGCAAGATGTCTTATTAGCATAAAATGTCAGGGAGAAAAAGAATCTACAGGCAAATAAAGGGCTCAAGCAGTCACTCTGTGTTTGGAGTCTAATTATAAACCTACAGACCTGTATGATCATGTGTTACACATTATGGAGAAGCCCCCGAGGCTGTTTGTCTGGTCTACAGGCCAATCTGATGGTTTTACATATGTGGGGTTTCTTTCTACTTCAAAAAATTATTTTTAAAAATTAAAATTGTTCTCTCCCTTTGTTCTTACAAAGGCAGAAGCCTATAATTCTCAGTACATTATTGGGTCTTGTATTTATTTCTAATCTGGAGAGATGAAACAATGCCATCTCATTCACCTAGTTTAGTCCCACCCCCACCCCCCACAAAAAACTGCTCACCTGCATTGAAGGAGTTAATTGTCATTTTATTAATTTTGCTCAGCTTCTCTCTCCTCCTACCTCCCTCTTTCTTTCTCTCCCCCTTCCTTTTTTTTTTTATAGAAACCTAATGAAAACCATGTTTATGTGCTCAGAGGAACAGAGGAAATTCATTACTCTGAGGAATAACACACTCCACAAGTGAAATGAAAGTAATCTTATTTATGACAGGAAGGGGCCTTAGCTAGACCGAACTCCACCACACTGAGACTGATACTAGCAGGAGAGAAGAGGCCGCAAGCCAGGCACCCCTTGCAGATGGCGGCCTTGTATGGGCAGCTTTGTTTGGAAACATCCAGAAGACTTGGAAAAAATTGGTATTTACACATCAGGAAGGGCACATACCTCCCTTGGATAGGCAGAGATGATCTCCCAGTACCTGCTGAACTCTGTTCCCAAAGGCACCTGCCCAGGGCTCCTCGCTGGCAGATCTCAGCACAGTGCCCCAAGTCAGCACTGACACTCATCAGGTGCCCTCCCAGGAGCAGTGCTGAGACGGTGAAGGTCTCATTCTCCATTACCAGGTATTCATCAGCGACAGCGAGGCAAATAAAAGACTAGGCTTCCGAAATATTCCATTTTCACAGAGAATCTCCATTTGCCTCTTCAGAGCCAATTCCCCTAGAATCCCCTCTTCTGGAATTGTCTAACACTCCGGTCTCGCCCTTCAAACTTGCCCTTCAAGACATTAGTTATTCTCTTTATTTAGGATCATACGGCCATACGTCTGGAGCTTTTTGGGACCTCAGGAGCCATCTAGCCTAGCTCCCTCATTTTAAAGATGCAGATACTAAAATCAATGGAGGCAAAGGGATTTGTCCAAAGTCACATAGGTAGGAAGTATCCAGATGTAAGACTTGAACCCAGAGCCTCTGACTCCAAAGCCAGTGATTTTTCCATTGTACCATGTTGCCTAAATTAACTTTACCTTATACTTATGACATAAGGTCATGTGCTTGCTTATAGGATTGAGTCATATGAGCCTTCATTAACAATAAACCCCATAATAAAGGGTTTTAATTGTTTTTGTATTCAATTTTCCATAACAGGAAATAAAGCCCAAGAAATTTGGGCAGATGTATAAAAAATTCCTTTTTTTTCCCCAACACGTTGAGTTCTTCGAGTGGTTCCCCTCCCCACAACACACAGATCCTCCAAACTGGAAGAGGACCCTACAGGCTCCCCAGCCTGCCCCAGAACCAGAATCTCCAACTCGGGCAGCTTTGCTGGGAGAGCTCTAGTAAGGGGAAACTCTGTGTCTCCCAAGGAAGTCTGTTCTTCTTCCACTGGTTCCTTCGATAGTTAGTTAAACAGTTCAATGGATAACGATTTTAGAAAGTTTGGGTTTTTTTTTTAATTACACAAAGCCTAAATCTGCCTCTCTCTGCAACTTACAGCGACTGCTGCCAGTTCTGCTCCCTGGGGCCAAGCTCTGGAGTCAGGAAGACCTAAATCCAAATCTGGCCTCGGACACTAATCAGCTGCGTGACCCTGGGCAAACCATTAAATCTCTGTCTGCCTCAGTTTCTTTAACTGTAAAATGGGGATGATTAAAAAGAAAAACACCTGTTAGGAGGATCAAATGAGATAATCATTTATAAAGTGCTTATCACAGTGCTTGGCACATAGTAAGTGTTTAATCAATGATTGTTTCCTGCCTTCCTTCCTTCTAGGATGAAGTAAAATCCGGCAATCAGAAAATCTCTGGTCAGTTCAGTAATTCAATTGATCAAATTTAAAAGAGACCATTCTGCTCAAAAGAATGATTGGGAGGACTTTAAAAAGGAATTAAAACAAGGAGGATGAGAAAGGCATTAAGACATCATCTTTGGTTTTCACTTATACCCAGAATCCAAGTATTCCCATCATATTCACTTATGTTATACTCCTTCCCAACACTTTCAATCTGTCAATGCTCACTCTTGTTATCTCAGGTTTCACAACAGCTCAGGTGTCTCTGATTGTTTTCAAGGGCTCTAAAATTGATTTCAATTGGACAAATATTGATGGAGCTTGTGCTATGTACTTAGCAACTTATATGAGGCTTAACTGTCAAAACAAAGTTCACCTCTCCTTCCTTTTGTTTTACGAGACACAACATTTTAGGAGGGGAGAAACGTCAAGAAAACCACTTCAAAAAAAAAAAGTTGGGAATCCCTGCTTCAGGAAAACCCACACAAACTATCATCTTGCCCACTAGGGTAATGCTTGACAATATGCTACTCAGACAGAGTCTGTAGCTTCTAGCAGGCACTGCTAAGAGCTACTCATACGCCACTGGGCCATCATTTAGTGGCAGATGTTTTAAATAAAAGTTAGACATTACAAGCTAATGATTTAGCAAAACAAACAAACACAGAGCCCCCATTTCCCGCAAGTCTGGAGAGAGAGAAGGCACCATATTAAAATGATGGGCTTTATGGGAGGGTTTTTTCTTTGCTACCTCAGTTTCTCATTAAGGAAAGTACACTATATTTAAGGCAATTTTTAAGGAGCAAGTATAGAAAAACACCATAATACAGACTAACCATACACTCCAAATTGGTCCAGAGTACAGGCCAAGTCAGTCCCTTGCACAGTTTTGTTTTTCCAACTGAATTAACTCTAACCAGTCTCTCATGCTGTCACAAGAAGGATAAAGTGAGTATATGAGGATGGATCAGTACCAGTATCACCACTATTGTAAAAATCCTAAATTCAAATCCTACTAATATTGACATTATCTCCCCATCACTATGTGCTAGAAAAGTTTGTCAGCATACAACCTATTACATAGTCACACACGAATGTCTCCATTAGGCCATATTTATCACACTTTGTCTTATTTGAACTTATAAAGTTTATGGGTTGGAAGAAATATTGAAAAGAGCTTTCTTTCTTTGAATGCCCTTTAACTTGGCAGTAATTCACTGTCACCACAAGGAGGCACTCTGGGTTAAAGAATGAGGATGTTTCTTTCTTTTCTTTCTTTCTTTCTTTCTTTTTTTTTTTTTTAAACAGCTGCCAAGGTTTGCATTCTTTCTGTCTCTGCTAGGGACTCGCTGAGAGCAATGAATTTATCTAACATCATGAAGGACAGCTGCCCTTGTAGGAATGCAGATGTTTGTCCAGCACAAAGTTCAGATGCTTGACCAAAGTCAGTAGATAAATTCTTAGCCTTTGCATAAAGAATTTATGCAAGTAGAAGGCAGGACTTCTTAAAGGGGACTTTGTCACAACTCTTTTAAAAATAAAAATTAAAGAAATTAGAATTTTAAAAAAAATTACAAAAAGGATATTGCCAGAGCCAGGCACTCACTGTATTCCTGTATTTAACACTGTCCTTAAACCAGAGTTTAAAACAAAGTCAATAATCCCATGTTTGAAACACTACAGTTGGTTCCCATAGAATTGAATCTGATGTCACAAATGTAGCATATTAAGATCACTCCAGGATCAAACAGGAACTGGATTTCATCAGGAAGGCAAAGAAAATCCCTTTCAAATTATATGAACTATAATCATTTTCAATTGTCAAGTGGATTAAGAATATTCTCATAAAAAAGTAAACCATTACAATGCCTGCTGTAATATAAAACATCAGAAAATCTTGATAGCATTTACATAATTTTCACACATCTTGTGCTCTGGGTATACATACAGAGGGTTAACAGTTTTATTTAATTAAAGCATTCTCTTTTTTGGGGGGGGCGGGTGTCTAGATTTGAGTGCAGCGACCAGGACCTAGAACTCAAAATCTTCCTTCTTCCAGACTAATGATAGAATTACAAACAGAGATGAGCAAGAGGTTCTAATTAGAAGCCTAGTAGAAGGAAAGCAAAATCATCTGCATTTGGAACATTTAGGCTGAATGCAGAGTTTATGTGACATTTTTAAATGAGAAAAACAATTTTCTAATTAGTTGAAAACATTCATTTTTCCCAATGCCATATTTTAAACCCCTCTGAATTTCTGATTATTTTCTTACCAAACAGAATAAGAAAAACTTCTTGAGATAGCCTATAAAAATCATATTTGGGTAGGCAATATTAACACAATATACTATTTTCCTCTTACTTAAAATAAAGTGGGAAATTGGCTAATGGGGGGGGGGGAATAGTTCCACACATGGGCAAAATTCCACCCAGAAAATAAGGTCATTCAAAATATTTGGCTTTAAATATTAAGAAATGCAAGATGGGCACAGGGGAGGGGAAGAGAGGGAATGGAGACTAAATCAAATGACACTTAGAGTAAAGCAGTCAATGAGTCATCCCCAAAATTTCATTGGCCTTTCATGGGATCCAGAATTGAAGGAATAATAATAATAATAACAGCAGTAAAATAATGACAATAACATGGCTGACATATAATCTTAGAAATCATACTGTTCAGTCCCAATTTTTATTGAAAATGAGGACCCTGAGGCTCAGAGAGATAAATAACCCTCTGTTCTCTTGGTAATATTCTCTCCCCTTGTTTTTCACATCACAAGGCTGGTGAAGGGTCTTTTTTTCAAGGTACCCAGGTTTTCAGGTTCTAAATCCAGCATCTTTCAACTACTGCCATTTTCGCCCTGAGGATGAAGTTAACTACTCTTTATCTGTACAATATTTTTTAACTCAGAAGATGAGTAGGTAGAAATAAATATATGAAGCACAATGAAATCCACACTGCCTATTTTAGTGATTATTTAAGACTTAATTCTGAAATTTAAACTGAGTAAATTCATAGAATGTTAAAAAAGGGACCTTTGGGACCATCTGGTTCCACTCCCTGATTTCATAGATGAGGTCAATTGCAAGAAAAGTCTCTAATCATAGTTTTTGGCAAAGAAGAATGTATTTCAACAGAAATATAAATTTTATTCAAGTTTGATGTGTTTTTTTTTGTTTTTTTCATTCAAACCATATACATTCGAACATAACCTAAACTGTATTTTAAAAGTATATCATCTATAATTTCAGTGAAGTATAATTATTGCTAATTCAATTTGACAACCACTTATTAGGGACCTAATACATGAAAGACGTTGTGCTGGGAAATGGAGGGGAGACAATAGTTCCTGCCCTTGAGGGAGGAGGATGAGGAGCTAAAAGAATTTTAGTAGCAATGACAATGGTACTTCATTGTAATTTAAGTATTCTCACCTACAGAATCTTAACATAGTTATAATTTCAGTGCTATGGGAGTTGTAATGAATAGCAAGAAATGAATGGGAGTTTCACCAGCCCATGCATCCATCGAAACATTTGTTAAATGTCTGTATTGTCTAAGTCTTTGTGGTGGGTGCCGGGCAAGACAAATGCTAAGTAAGACAACATCCTGCCCCCAAGAGCTTCCTCTCTCCAGGATTTCCCAAAGCAGAGCAAGTCCTGTTGTTCTTCTAAGGGTGAACTGCAAAAGAACCAAAGAAAGGCATGTATGTCTTCCACCAACTAGATCAGCATCTTAAAGTTCCCATCACAGTGTCCCAAACAATATGAGAGCCCCAAAGAGGAAAAAATAATAAGCTACATCTGCCTATCATTTCAATTCAACAAACATTTATTACGTTCTAACAGGTGCAATGGCTTTCCTAGGCACTGAGTATACATAAGAGAACAGCCTAGTCTCTGCTTGCAACATAAATGGAAAATGGGGAGAGGAGGGAATGCAGGTACCAGAACAGTGCCTGGCATACAGAAGGCACTTAATAAATGTTGGTTGAATTGTTGCTGAATTGAGGAGGTGGCCCCTTGAAAGAAAATTTCAACAGATGGAGATAAGGAGGGGTTAGACTGGGGGAAGCGGCAACCTATGTGAATACACAGAGACCAGAGGGGGCCATCCATTCTGGATGGAATGGAACAGTAATTAGTTCAATTTGGATGGAATGTAGTATGTGTGAAGGGGAGTAATAAGAAATAAATCAGGAAAGGTAGCCTGTGGCCAGACTGTGAAGCAAGGTCTTGACTCCCAGGTTGAGGAGTTTTTAAAATTTTTTCTTACAAGCACGAGGGAACTAACTAAAGATGTCTAAGCAGGAGAATGAATGATGTGGTAAGAGCTGTAAATTTGGGAGATGACTCTGTTGGTTGTTTGAAGGACAGACCTGGAGAGGGGTGGGCATGGCATGGAGACTGGGAAACTAGGAAAAGAAAGCTTGACAAAACTTCTAGATGGTAAAAGTCAGATGCTAACATATTTCAGAGTCTTTTTAGAAAGAATGCTGGACTGGAAACAAACAGACCTGGGTTTGAACGTGTGTTGTTGGGCAAATCACTTTATCTCTCTGGGCCTCAGTTTCCTGACATGGAAAATGGGAGGGGAGATCAGACTAGATGATCTGATAATAAAATGTTTATTTAGTTGAGTGCCTTAAGAATTTTTCTAAGACTCTTCAGTGTAGTAGAGAGGGTTCAACTAGGAGTAAGAAAATACCTGGGTTCAAAACCCTACCTCAGACACTTAAGCTGTATGAGCATGGCTAAGTCATTAATCTCCCTGAACCTCAGTTCCCTCATTTGTAAAATGGAGGTGATAAAACCTAACTTATGTTGCTGTTGTGAGGCTCAAATAAGGTAATGATTGTAAAATGCTAGGAAAACTTTAAAGCATTAGATGAATGTCAGTTATCATTATTATAAAAATAATTATGAATTCTCTGATTGCAGTCAGGATTTCTCTTTTAGTTAGACCAAGTACACAGAAAAAGTCAAGAAAGAGAAATTGACACTCGGGCCATCAAATTCATTATGAGCAAGAAAATTCTGACCATTCCATGGGATCAATTTGCATTCTTGGTGTTTCCTTTATTGCTAGACAGATATTTCCTACACTGGAGATCACACATAACCCCCCTCACAGGCTGTTCAGGAAATGTAAATATAACCAAACCTACGCCAGTCTGACCTCGTTCATTAATAACGATGAATGTAGCCTGGGTTCACGTGGACCATTTCTGTGGCTGTTAGCTAGCATTTGTTCACATTAACCTCTGGCTTGTTGGCAGTCACAAAACAATCGGCTGTTATGGACTCTCACAAGGCATTTTCTAGGTTTGACCCAGTTAGTAAGCATGCTACTATTTCATAAAATAACGTCCTATAAAAATACAGCAGGCTGATAACCCACTTGAATATTTCAATTTCCATTTGATGCATTTGGAGGGCAGAAAGAATCTTGGCTGCTTTGCAAAAATGTGATTGGGATATGTTGATGTTACTGGAACTACCACTGCTTTTATCAGAAATCTCTTTTTTTTGTTTGTTTGTTTGTAACCAGTTCTGGATAGACATTCAGGAAAACCTGTAAGGTAATGAAGCTATGGTCCCTCCATTTGCCCCCTCCTTGCAGGTTGCAATGTGATCAGTCATCAATTTGACGTAGATTAATGTGGTTGGGCTTTGGTGACAGGCCAGAGAAGGCATTGCTGACATCTCTGCTTTGGATCTCATAGCAATGCAAATTGTTACTGGAATAAGCCAAGCTATTCAAAAGGCTTAAAGTTCAAGCACAGAAGGCTTTGTCTAAATTTCCATTATTTGACTAACTAGATTACAAGAGTCTGGTGAGTCTAAACCATGGATTCCTAACCCAGAAGTCAAAGTTGGGCTGTTGTCCATCTTAACCTAATCTTAACGCCAAGATTTATGTCACCTCTCCTCCTACACTATCACCATTAGCAACCAGCATCTCTAATGCTTGGTTGACTAATTTCCTTTATGGTTATTTTTATATAACCACAGTACTCTGAAGGCTCTTCCTACCATTTGATTCTGTGATATATTTTATACTCTCATATTCAATTAACATGAATAATCTTCTCAGTTCTAATTTTCTAGAATCCTCTACTGTTAAGTTCTAATTAGAGTAATGTGTTTTGTTTGGTTGTTTCAGTTGTATCTAACTCTTCATGACCCCTTTTGAGGTTTTCTTGGCAAAGATACTAGAGTGGTTTGCCATTTCCTTCTACAGCTCATTTTACAGATGAGGAAATTGAGACAAACAGAGTTAAGTGACTTGCCCAGGGTCACCCACCTATTAAGTGTCTGATGCCAGATTTGAACTCAGGAAGAGGAGTCTTCCTCACTCTAGGCCTGGCACTCTATCCACTGTGCTACCTAGTTGCCCAAGAATAATTTATGTGTTAATAATACTAACTTCAGTATTTCAGCATGACCTATGAGGAGACTTTAACACTGGTTAAGTGACCTGCCCTAGGTCATACTACTAGTGAGTGGCAAAGCAGAGTGGAATCCACGTCCCCTGACACAAAGACCTAGGTTCCACTTTCAGCTCTGATACCTACTAACTGTGGGACCCTGGTCAAGTAATTTAATCTTGTTTGGTTTCATTTTTCTTATCTTTAAAATGGTAATAGGCACTTTGTAAACCATAAAAAGGCATACAACTGTGAGCTACAATACTTGATTCAAAAATTTGAGATTTTCTACCTTCTCTGAGGAAGTCTGCAGCCCCCTCCTTAGGGATGGCTTAATAAGTTGCTGTGACCACAGAAGTATCACCCCAGTGATAAGCATCTCTGACTTCATCGAGGCTGCTCCTTGCACCACAGATCTATCACCAGGCCTATTCCTGAAGCCTTTTTAGATTCTTAAGATTTTTGTACAGACCTTGTACTCTCTGCTGGCTTAACTTTTGAGATCCCAGGGTCATATCCATGCCAGGATGAGGCATAAGAGTAGTACGTTGGTAGAGGATTGGATAATGCTAATTCTCACCATTGACACTGTATATATCCTCTAAAAAGTCACACTGCACACAGTAGGAACTTCATGTTTGTTGAATGAGAAATTCCTTACAATATGGTTTATGTTCTCATCAGTCAACTGAAAGTGCTCTCTCTAGAGTTACCAATGATTTCTCAATTGACAAGTCTAATGGCATTTTCTCTATCCTCATTCTTCTTGACCTTCCAGCTCTTAGCATAGTAGTTGGCACATCGTGGGCACTTAAATGTTGATTGATTGATTTTGACTGACCTCTCTGTAACATTTGCCACCTTTAACCACCTCTTTCTGGACACTGTCTCTACTCCGGCATGGTATAGTGGATACAGTGTTGGACTTGGCTTCACAAGGCCTAGTACTGGCACTAGTACCACCTCCTAGCTGGGTGACACTGCGAACAATAGTCTCTCTGAGCCCCAGTTTTCTCATCTGTAAAATGAGGGGGTGGCCTCAACCTTACCCTCTAAGGTCTCTTCCAGCTCTGCAACCATGATCCTAGGATTGTCCTACCTGTCAGACCATTTCTTCTCAGTCTCTGATCTTCATCCATGTCACGTCTACTAACAGTGGGTATAATTCAATGCTCTGTCCTGGGTCCTTTTCTCTTATCTCTCTTGATGATTACATCATCTCTAAAAGATCTAAATATCCCCTCGAAATAGACAACTCCCACATCTATATAACCAGCCCTACTCTCTCTCTCCTGAGCTCCATTCCCACATTGTGAACTGCTTTTGACCATTTCAAATTTGATACAAATGTAATATATCCAAGACAGGATTCATTCTCTTCTCCCCTCCCACACCAGTCCCTTCTATATACTCTACAACCCAGCCGTACAGACCTCCTTGCTACTGCTCACACACAGGGCTCTGACCCCTGTTTCCATGCTTTTTCATTAGCTGTCCCTCATGCCTAGAATGTGCTTCTTCCTTACCTCCACCCCCTAGAATCTTTGGCTCCCTCCAAGCCTCAGCTGAAGTGCCACCCTTTCTAGGGGGTCTTTCTGTGTTCTCAAAGATGCTAGTGCCTCACCTCTACAGAGGTCATGTTTGAGTCTGCCTTCGTATGTGTCTTCAATGGACTCACTATGGTTTCTCCTCCATTAACAATAATAATAGCTAGCATTTATATAGTGCCTACTATGTGCCAGGCATTGTGATAAACATGTTTTGTGAATATTATCTTATTTGATCCTCATAACAACCCTGGGCAGTAAGTACTATTGTGATCCTCATTTTACATGAAGAAACTGAGGTTAAGTGACTTGCTCAAGGTTATACACCTAGAGAATGAGGCAGGATTTAAACTCAGGTCTTCCTGACTCTAGGCCTAAAGCTGTGGCCACTGCACCACCCAGCTGTCTCTAGAATACAAGTTCCTTGAGGAGAGAAAATATTTTGCTTTTGTCTTTGCATTTTCAATGCTTAGCAAAACAGGGTCTACAGCATATAACAGGTGGCTAAGAAATACTTTTTTGACTAATAGATTGATTTGGGATCCAAAGCAGAGGAGCCAGCAATGCCTTTTCCGGCTTGTGAGTGAAAAAGGATGAGATGAAGATGAAACGATATTTGATATTAGAGTGATTATGTAGCCACTGGAGTTTAATGAATAAGGTCAGAACTGTGGTTTAGAAAAAAATCACTTTGGCATCTATGTGGATGATATATTGGAAAGGGGAGAGATTTGAGGCAGGGAGACCAAGTAGGAGAATACAGCAATATTCTAGGGGAGAGGAAGTAAGGGACTGAACTAGGGCAGTGGTTGTGTGAGTGGAGAGAGATAAGGGGACAGGTTCAAGAGAAGTGATGGTAAAAATAAAGACTTTTGGTAACTGATGGGATGTGTGGGGGGAGGGAGAAGGAGGAATGAAAGACAACAATGAAATATGGAATTTGGGTAACTGGAAGGGTAGTGGTGCCCATGTCAGAAGGGGGGGCGGTGGTTGTGGGAGGTAGAGGAGACAATGTAATTAGAACTGTGATCTGTTACAATTCATCTATGCCTGCTTATTATGTGCTGCAAAATGATAAAGGGGGGGGAATAGGGGTTTGCAGTTCTTAGTAACTAGTGGTATTCACCTCTGAGAGGCTCCTACTGCTGCCACTGGGTAATCTGGGAGACATGGGGTGAAAAGAGAGACTTTTTCTCAATAGGACCTGTGCAGTCATTGCTGTAGGACCAAAAACAGCAGTTAGGTTATAACTGCCTGGAGTGACCAACATCTGGCTGTGAATGGGAAAAGTGGGGAACTTTCACAGTGGATGGAGAGGATGGTGTAGTGAAGTTTTGGGGTGTGGCTATGTTGGGGACAAGTCCCATGATTGGCTATTTCTGGATGGGGGGTAGAACCCATCTTTCCACCCTCCCATTGTTCACATGTCCCTTGGGGTCAGGCCATTTTGAAATCAGTGCTCTGGACAATATTCCTTTTCTTTCCTGCAATCTAAAAACACTAATAGTAGTTTCTGACTTTCAGAAAGCTATTTAGGGCACCAGGGCGTTAGTAACTCAAACATTTACACCTCAACATGGAACAAATTCGGCTGCATTTACACATACACACTTTTCATTGAAAGTAATAGAAAATGATTATTGCTATCACACTTCGTGAAATGTAAAAAAACCTTTTGACTACATTTGCGTTTAAAATTTTTTTTCAAGTAACTTGTCCTTACATTAATCGGAAAAATCTTGTTCTGTTGAGATAAAATAAACGTTGCCAACAGATGAATGTGGTGGTTTCTCTTTTGTTAGAGCCTCTAGTCTTGGCACTGGGAGTCCCAAGATGGGGAGCCAAGTTACACCTTATGGCTAGTGATGCCAAGTCAGCAGATGGAAAACATTACTGGGACAATTCTATCCAAACAGTTGGATGCCAGGATCCCAGAGTGAAAAATGAATTGAGGTTATAGGTCAATGCATTATCAAGCATGACAGTTAATGCCACTAGAGATGTTGTCAAGTCCTTTATTTTAAATGATTTGGGTTGTTGTCGGAAATTCTTCTCTGAGGATAATCTCTTGTTCTTTTAGCCTTGGGAATATGAAAAACATTATTTTTGGTGTGCTGGAAAGGAGGTCTAGATTGCAAACGGATGTCAACTGCAAGTTAACTTCAGAGACATGCATGTTAAAAAAAACAAACACTGAAAATCCTTCCTCCTTTTGGAGGACTTTTCTCCCATTAGAAATGACAAGAAATAAGAAGGTGGTTGGTTTTGTTTGTTTGTTTTGTTTGTTTTGTTTTGTTTTGTTTTCTTCTGAGTATGGAAAGGAGTCATGGAAATACAAATGAGTTCTCGTGAACTGGGCCTAAATAAATCAAATGCAGATCTGTAAGATCTATAAGTTAAAAAAAATCCAAAAAAAATTTTTTTCCTCCTTCAACAGGCCCTTCCTGATTTCCCTACTTGTTAGTGCTCTCCCCAGAAAGATTCTGTATTTGTTTTATATATGTAAGAAGGCTTTGACACATGTCCAGATCATCTAAGACGGGGAACCCACATGGGAGATACCAGGGACCTAATTCTGGGAGAAAGACATTCTGCATTCCCCTATCATGTGGGATGGAGCAGGCTGGGACAGTGTCTCTTTCTAGTGGCATCCAAGGGCAGGGGGAGGGGAAGGTGAGGGTATTGTTTGCCAAGAGCATGAGCTACCTTTTCCCTGTTCCCTTTTCAGTTCTAAGCATAATGGGTGGAGTACCCAACCTGGACTTGGCTTATAGGGACCTTGAAGGCAGGATTCCAGAGTGGATGTTACAAGCAGCCTAGGAGGGAAGTTCTAAGAGGCCAAGGTACCAGGTACAAGCCAAAGCGAAAACTTCGACTTAGAATTTGGTGAGATCCTGCTATATAGGAACTGAGCTAAGCTCTGAACCCAATCTCCCTCGTCTTTCCTGAGATTTTGGTGATATTGGGGGTGTGGGGGGAATTATGACCCAGTGTGTTGGAGAGGATGTTTGCATATTTATTCTTGATATGCTTCTCAAATAAACGTTCTTTGCAAAAGTTAAACTGACTGTTGAGTGGTCAAATGGAATAGAAGTGTAGGGAACCCCTAATACTGGAAGAACACTATTAGTTGGAGCTGAAACCAATGGCAGAACTAGATACTAGCAAACTCCTTTAAGGATACTGGAGAACCCTGGGGAAGGAGTGAAATGCAGCCCACCTGGTCTTCAGGCGGTAAGGGCCAGGATAGCCATTGTTACATAAATATTTTGTAATTGCTTATCTGGGTACGTGTCATGCTCCTGGCCCCAGTGGAATGTAAGCTCTTTGAGGCAGGCATTGTTACTATTTCTGATTTGTATTTCTATCTATCCCCAGCATCTAGCACAATGCTTGGCACATGGGCGAGGCATATTAAGTAAGTACTGCTTACTGAACTCAACTGAATAATTTGAATCTATTTTGTATTCTTAGAAATCCATGCTGGTGTCGGGAGAAGGAAAGACAGAACTGTGTACTCTATTGTGTCTTTTCTGTTTATTGATGCAGGCAATATTCAAATGGGGTGAGGATGGCTGGGTGGAACACAGGATAGCAGTAATAAAATATAAATGAGTGAGACAATATAAATCCCATAACTTATGATTCCTAAGCCTTCCCATATCCAAAAAATGTTATGAAAATAATCTAAACACATATCATCAACTCAAAAATTTAGAACTAGAAGGGACCTTAAAAACCATAAAGTTCAATCACCTCATTTTATAGATAAAGAAATTGAGATACAAAGAAGGGAAATGACTGGTGTCGGGTCACAAAGCTAGTAAGTGTCTAAGGTGGGATTTGAACCTAGGTCCTCCTGACTCCAAGTCCACCATACTATCCACCACAATGTGATATTGAGGGTATCCTTGATAAAGACATGAAAAGGGAATAAATAAGCTGCTGTGCACAATATTTTACAGCAGATTACATTTTGATAGTCACACATTTGTCTGAAAAGTACATAAAATAGAAAAGTCCAATGTGCTCATTGTTCATTGACTATAAAAAAAGCAATTTTTTCTTCAGGGAGCAAAATGAAGCTTCTAATGCTTTCCTCCAACTACATGTTTTCCATGCATGTGTTAAAATATGATTCTTTGGAAGACAGTAATGGAGGCAATTTTGTTGGATGACTTTCTTATAATAAATATCAGTCAAGGCATAAAAAAAGGAGGCATGCTTGCTAAAGGTGTGTGCCACTGTCATGGAGGACATCCAGTACAGAAACCAAATGGAAGAGGGATTACCTGGAGATGGTGAGGTTCTCCAGATACTCTCATTTGTGGATTGCATTGTGCTCATTCCATCAAGCAATGAGCCTTCTGATCTATATCCAAAATCACTCAACAGTTTGGCCAATCTATTCAGGAAAACCAAAATGAATTAAGAATAGCTATTGTCCAGATTATGTTATTGAAGTTAGATGAAAAATCCATATGGCTGGTCTATTACTATGTATATCCTAGACAGACATTGTAATCAATCAATGGAAAAGCTTTTGTTTGAACCATGGGTTCAATAATGTACGAGGTGCTAAAGATAGAAAGACAAAAGTAAAGAGTCTCTATCCTCAGGGAACTTATACTCTACTGAAGGGAAATAACACATATACATGTAAGTAAATACTATGGATATGGCTATGTCTATTCATATCTATATTTATGTATAAGTACATGGCTATAGAGAGTTATACATTAAATACAGGGTAATTTCAGTGAGTCACTCAATAAATTCCATATAGATGGACAGTGATCTAGGTTTGGAATTGAATAGGAGGAGGAAAGTATGATGGATTCATCTTGGGAAACTGCATAGTGATGGGCCCCAAGCTTCTCCCTGTCTGTCTTTTTAATAATGATATTCTTTTGGTGGCACCAGATGGCCCTGAATGATGCAATATCACACTCTCTGAAGAATCAGAAAAGAGGGTAACCTTAAGTGTGATGGAGAGACAAAGAACATAAAAAGGCTATAGTATATTCCCACAAATAACTGCTCAGCAGAAGCAATATCAAAGATATCTGCAAAAGATGGCTGCCTGGATGTGGAGATAGGACTCTCATGTAGTAAGGGTAAGAGATACAAGAAGAATAGCCTATGTGCCCCTACTGGTGCCCACACAATGTCAAGAATATCAGGGGAAGGTCAATCAGAGCAATAGTTTTCAAAGTGTGGTCTGTCAGGGGGTCTGCCTTATCAAAACCATTTTTTATCATGGTACTAAGATGTTTTCATTTCTATTATGATAAATATAAGTATAATCAACATAACTAAAAGGTAACTTTCCATTTTCCATTAGCAGCTCTGCTTGGTTTTGGTTCCATGAACTTCCTGCAGCGTAAGCAGATCAACTGGAATCTCATTGCCATGCTCATCAACTTGGTTTTTGGTACCGAACATCTTCTCAACTCCCTCAGCTGCTTCCCTCCTCTGCTAGGAGGGCTGAAGGGTAGAGCAATAAAGTCCTCCCAAAGCCTTCCTTTATAGAGGGCTCAGAACTCTCAGGATGTTCTAGGGAACACTCCATTTTCCATCAGTGGCTCTGCTTGGTTTCCGCTCCATGCACCCCTCTGCTCTTCAGCTTCCTTTTGTGTGTTGTTTTCTCCCATTACATTATAAGCTTCATGAAGGCAGAGACTGTCTTTTTTTTTTCTTATCTATATCCCCAGTACTTAGCACAGTGCTTGGCACAGAATAGGAGCTTGTTTACTGAATTGAAGTGAAAACCTCACTGGGGTCCTTAACAGATTTTAAGAGAGTAAAGGAGTCCTGATGCCAAAAAGGTCAAGAACCACTGATTGGATGGATTTACAGGAAGACATGGACCAACAACACCACCACCACCACCACCACCACCCACACACACACACACACACACACACACACACACACACACACACACACGCCAGCACAAAAGGTGTGGATTAGTTGACCTCCACCAATGGAGGGATTACCCATAGTGTTTATAAGCCTAGTAGAACCTGAAAATTCTCCAAAATGTAGAAAAAATCAACATTAAGGTTTTAAGACTGTTCATTCCTATGAAATTTTTCATCTTCAGCTCACAGGTAGATGAGCAGGGCAGATCTAATAAGCAGTAATAAGTGAATTCCTATCTGCCCGGTTGAGCATTTTGTACGTAGCAAAGGGTTAAATCAATGTTGACTGCCTGGGGAATGCATAGGAGGCCAGCTTATAGGCGGGGCGGGGAACTCCAATCTTGAGTTGACTCCAATAGTTTCTCTTCAGTTCACAATTCTTATTATTACCCCGGGGGCACTAACTTATTTCTAGCTGGGAACTAAAATTCTGTAGCCTAGTGGTGTTGAAGTGAGGAAAAAAAACAAGCACGTACGGCCCAGTGTCAGTGTTACTCAAACACGACTCAAATATGCCTGGGGAAATCCAGGAGGTAGTTTCCTGAAATTACAATTTTGGAAACCAAGTTGCAAGAAGGAAACTGGCGCCTGAGGTCTGAAGCCTGTGGTCAGGCCACAGAAGCCCACAGTTCTAGACCATCTTTTAGAATTTTGTCTCTTCTTCCTGGAAAGACAAGACAAGGTAGGCTCTGTCTGGAGTGTTAGGGAGAGTCTATTCCCTGCCCACACATCCTAAGGCTGATAAATTGACATACTAAACTGTTTCTTAACAACATGGAAACAGAAGTGTATTCAACTCAACTTTTTAAAAAATGACTAAACATCAGTTAGAAAAATTAAGTCATTATCCTATGAGCTAAGAAGCTTGTGAGGATATTTTCTCAGCAGGTTTACATGCAATTTGTATGCTTTCTCCCCAGGCTGACAACTGCCATAAGTTTCATTATAAAGATGTTACAGTGGAAGTATTCATTTTCTCACTGGTATTTTTTTTTTATCTTTAGGTGAAGGGTAGTCTCTGCTTTTCCCTTTCTTACAGTGCTTCCTTTACCTATAGCTTTGAGGTTTCTTACCTGGGACAAATAGTCTAACTTCACAATAGCCATATTGAACAGGTTGTAACAGCATGGTAGCTAGTGCCATTGAAATTGGGGTCAGAGAATCTGGGTTCAAGTACTAGCTCCTCCACTTATTAACTGTGTGATCTTGAACAATTTATCTTGTGGACCTCATTGCTTTCAGCTGTAAAATGGGGAGACTGGACTACAAGATCCCTTGTAGTGTTAAATTTTAAGTTATGGGACAGGAAGTAAGGCCTCCCTGTAGCCCTTTTCACTTTCAGCAGTTAGAATTATCTTTGAGGTGGAGAAATGTGACTTGTCTTCAAGCACTGGAAGGCCTGTCAAAGGCACAAGAAATCAGACTTCTTCTTGGCCTATGAGGGCAGAATGAGTAAGAGTAATGGGAGGAAGATGCTGAGTGAGATAGATCTCCTAATCTAAATTACTTGATTCATTCTATGCATCTGTGATCTTTTTTGATCCAGTGCAGATTTGAATCCTTCCAGGCCTTCTCATCCTGTGTGAATCTCATCTATGCCCTCACCACCCAAATCTTCCACGGAATTCACCATGGGTAGGAAGAATGACTTTCTCCAGATCTCTTGACAGTGTGTGGGTACCAAGGGAACACATCCATTGGTTATTTCTTACATTTACTACATGATCATCTTCTTTTCTGATCTCCACCTCTAATGATATTCCTTAGGCCGTTTCTATTCATTGGTATTAAGTGCCCAACATGTGCCTCTCCAGTGCCCTCTGAGTGACCTATAAAATTGTACAGAGGACTCTCTTCAAGAAGACTATGATGGGCACTGGACATTGTAAGCATTGAATATCAGCACAAAAAATGAAATCAACCATATCTTAATAGACTGTAAATGACTACTTACTGATGAAGGAGTAATTTCTAAAGCAGATATTTTTACATACAGTCAGCCCATTGACAAAGCAAATATCAAAATCATTACTGAATCAGAAAAATAAGAAGATAGGCTGAACAATTAAAGTAACTATGATCTGACTCAATTTAATTAAACAAATTATTAACACCAGAAAGAAAGAAGGAATGAAAATATCAATCAACTCTGGGAGCAAAGAAAATATCAAGAAAGGTTGCTTTGGCCTTCTGGGTGGGCCAACTCTTATTAGAAATATACTATTACTCATAAACACAATACTAAGTTTCTCAATTCTTCAGATCACATTTATACACTCAAAATGACTTTCAAAGTTGTCATGGACAAAAAACAGACAGGGGAAACACACTTTGTAACGAATTATAAGATAAAAAAAGCAAACTATCCCTGCATTAATCTGTAAAAACATGGAATCTGTTTAACTGATTGCAAACAGCATACATTTTTCAAACTGAAAAAAAATGTTCATGGAAAATCTAATATCCCCTGTGCTGCTATGGAAAATACCCAATACGTGCAGTTTAAGAAGATCACCACCATGGGAGGAAGGAAACAGTTCCAAGCTGTAGTATTTCATTCAAAACACAACCTTCACTTCCAGGATGGACCTTTTCATTTTTACTCTTCCCTACTATTAGGTGACTAATTATCTGTCCATTGGCAGAATACTTGTATATATACACTCAGGAGTTAAAAGTTTTTTGTTTTTGTTTTTCAAGCTTTTCTTATTTTTTGGAAGACAGCAAAGAGGTTTGTTCATGTAAAATTATACTTTTTATAAACCTAACGTTATTATGCTAGTTTGTTGAAATCCTTATTTTTTGAATAAGCACATACATAATTAAACCCAGAAAGACAGATAAATGCATTTGGCATCTTATTGATACACACACACACACACACACACACACACACACACACACACAGAGAAGTTTATTCACAAAAGGCATCCATAAACTATACTGTCATACATTCTTGAATTTCAAAATAGTGGAGGGAGAGATTGATGTATGCAGTACTGTCTTTTTTTTCTCCCCCTTCCCAGGAAGTTTTCTCACTAAATGAGAATCTCCTCAAATATTATTGCTAAGAAACCAGTCTTTCCAGTATACCAGAGAGAATTATCGATACAGTATGGGTTCCATTTTCCCCAAAGTTTAAATTATATTTTAGCTCTTTAACAGGCATTTGGTAAGGCATATTGATTCTTTGAATCATCAGATGTTGGAGTTACAGGGAGCCTTAAAGATCATCTAGTCTAGCCCCTTCATTTACTGATGAATAATTAAAGACTCCTGAGAAGTAAATGACCTGCCCAAAGTCTTCAGGCTTGACTATACAGCAGAGCTGGTTCCCAAATCTACATCTTTTCACTCAAGGGCTATGGAGGCATAGTAGAGTACTAATGCATTACAGAGGAAACAAGGCACTTGATTCAAGTAACAGTAGCAGTTCCATGTTCTAAATAAGTATTCGCCCATACTTAGGGTCAATCTCTTGTTGCATGTGGAAGTGAAGGCAAAAATGACTTCAAGGGAACCACATTCCTTCATAGTTATTCTACACAATGTTGGGAGCTTACAGAAAATTAAACAATTGTGTGTTTGATGAGCTGGATTTAATCAAATTAATGGAGACAGCATACTGGTTCTGGAATTCGAGGCCTAGGGGACCTGGGGCAAGTTGCTTAGCCCTGCTGAGCCTGTTTCCTCATTTATAAAATGAGGACGAGATTGGACTAGGTGAGCTCTGAAATCTCTTCAAACTCTAATCATGATCCCAACTAAACAAATATTTATTAAGTACTTACTTAGTACCTTCAAGGCCCTGTCAAAGGCCCTGATGCAAGAACAAAAATGAGACAGGCCCTATCCTTAAGGAACTTACTTTCTTCTTAGGGAACATGATAGGTACAGAGATTAGTAAATACAAAGTCCATGTGAAATAATGCAAAGTAATTTCAAGAGGGAGAGAGTTTTACCTGGGGGTTAGGGAGGTCAAGCAAAGCTTCATGGAGGCACCTGAGTCTTCAGTAGCTACTGAAAGGTGGGACCTCAGGAAAGCACAGTACCTCATTCATTGTTCAAGGTACTGTAGGACTGGATCATTATATCTGCAGAAGCTCTAAAGTTATCTCAAGAGAATATGGTGCCAGGCAGACAAGAGATGGTTGGCAGAACATGAAGGAAACTAATGAAATGCACAGATAGGGCACATTTTGACTTAAATTGTTAAAGAAAGAAAAACTCCAAATATTGTATTGCTGTTAAACTCTTCTCCATTTTCCCCAGAAGTGAAAATGAAACATATTAAAACGATTGATCTGGCTACCTCACAAGTGCATCATTTACTGTAATAAACCCTCACATACTAAATGGCATCTAGAAATCTTGGAATACGAATGCGCACCAACTTAACATGCCTGCCTAAGCACCTTGATGACAATTTAACTACCAGAGAAAATCTAGATCTTTTTGCCCCAGTCTTGCAGAGAGCCTCCAGTCTGCTTTCCACCCTGCTGGAATGCTAGCCATCCTTCAGGGCTCAGGTCAGTTCCCATCTCCTCACAAAGGTCTTCCCTAACCCCCACACTTTTCATGGATTCCTACCTTTTGGAACTCCTTTAGTGCTCCTTTCTTTTGTACCATTTTGTGCCAAGAGTATATTAGGTGTAATATTATTTCAATGTTTTTCACTTTTGTCTTATCTCCCCAAACAGATTACCTTATACTTCTTTATTTCTCACAGTGGCCATTTTGTGCCAAGAGTATATTAAGTGTAATATTATTTCAATGTTTTTCACTTTTGTCTTATCTCCCCAAACAGATTACCTTATACTTCTTTATTTCTCACAGTGGTCAACAAAGTATGGTGAGTATAGGAGGTACTCAGTATCCTTGAATGAATGAATGAATGAATGAATGAATGGAATACCTTCCTTAGAGTTTCAAATATCTCATGTCATATCAGAGCTTCTTGAGTTAGGTAAAAGGAGGGGCCTCTGCTGTAGTGTGCCATCTGCTCTGATCATACATAGTTGCCTCATTTGACCTCAGGCTTAATCAAGGTCAGTTGGGGCCAAGCTGCTAAGCTAAACCATAGGAATGAAAGAAGCATCTGTTGTTTTTTTTTTTCCTTAGAGCTGCATCATTGGTAGATGTGTTTCACATTCATTTTTAGGCCCTTTTGTTATCGCACTATTTGAAAGCCCTCAGGTGGTACCTTCTAATACTTTATTCCAATAGAAACAGAATGCCAAGTGCTGAGAAGTTGGAAGTCTAACATTTTGCGCTTAAACAAATGCCAAATGTTTTTGAGCTGCAAAGTTTGACTTCTGATGCAGCCAGAGGGGTTGTTTTGCAATTTCACACCTTCCTTATTAGGAAGAATCTGGAAAAGCTTAACACTAATTTTCATCTTTGGTAAAAATTCTCTACAAAGATTTTAAGCTAAAGTTCTACAATTTGCATTTCATTAGCTTTGTTCTTCCTTTCTTCCCTAAAGTTGGTCAAGATCACATCCTACTGAAATGAACCGTAACAGTGAGAAGAAGGAAGTAGGATCAAGGCTTTTTCACAACCAGTAAGATAGGAATCCAGACAGAGACTCCATCTTCCTTTACTACTTTCCTTACCATTGTGGAAAATGGGGTGGATGGGTAAGGAAATAGAAAGGAAAGGGAAAAAACCAAATTCTCTATACTCTAGAGGTAGGTAGCAAGTAGGAGAAAAGTAAGAGGAGGCCTGGAGGGCACAGTGATGATTCTCACTTCACTGTGTTCTCTCTTGGCCATTGTACACTGTAGGGCATAACTAAAGAGTCTCTATGAAACCCTCACATTCCTACTGATGACAATGCGGCTCTGTATTATGGGATAAGCTATGTAACTAATTACTTGGGAATCTCTATTAGGAAGAAGTGGCATTTTCTCTGATTGAATCCTTGGATAAGAACCCAAAGAGTTGGCCTGTATCTAGAATCCTAATTATAAGATGGAGAGGAAATAAAATGGAAACTTAAGTATGATAGTCTTTTCCCCCATAGTTAAAGAGTGATGTTATAGAAGCCATTTACAATAAATTTAAAAGAAGGAAGAAAAAGGGTTAAAAATCATGGAAAGAAAGGTTAACACTACTCACATCCAAAATCAGAAGACTCTAACAGCAAGTTAACTGCTGAATCCTACAGAAGATGCTTCTTTTAATGCATTTCAGTTATTAGGCAGGGTTAAAAAGACTTTTTTGAAATAGTTACTTTCTGGTGTGAATAGTATAAAGAGGGATTTTCTTTGGTTTAAAAGATTAACCTAGTTACAAAACACATGACAGTCAGAGAAATCATCTAAAGGTAATTAGAATTTGTCTTTTCCCTCCCACTAGGATAGGAAAATAATCTTAATGACATATTCTAATTAATGTTTGTATAAGGAATTGAAACATTGGATGTTTGCATATACATTAAGACAAAGGATGTGACAAGACTTTGAAAAGTATAAAGCACAGCACAAGTATAAAGTATGATAATGGCCTAATGGAAAAGTTACAAACTTATTTTAAGAGAATTTTTACTAAGATTACAAATGTCTTCATGTTAAGATAAGATGACATGAACAAGAAAAATACTGAATGTAGTATTTAGAATGTACTCCAGAAACCTTTGATATCTGAAGGTTTTACTGAACCGAGTCACAAAATTTTTTCTAAGTTCATTGAAGGGTAAAAAAAAAAATAGATTTTTCTATTACCCATTCCCAGCACAGACTTAGAAGCAAAATGGCAGATTTTATAAATCCCTAACTTTTGTTAATGATATACTTCTTCTTCCAGTAGCATGGGAGGTTGGCAAATCCATGCCATTAGGAAAATTAGTGTGAATTTGAAGGACAGTTTCTAGAAACAATTTGAACAAAAATTCAATGTCATGTTTTGAATGAAGTTTTAGGATTATATTAGCAATATCCCTTGCACACAAGCATCTGTGTCCTATGTGTGTCTTGTCTATTTTTAAATTTTTTAAATTTCTTTTTAAAAAATAATTTACTTTTTTTTAGTTTTTAACATTCATTTCTATAAGATTTTGAGTTTTAAATTTTCTCTGCCTCCCTCTCCTCCACCCTCCCCAAGACAGAATGCAATCTGATATAGGCTCTACTTATACGTTCATATTAAACATATTTTCACATTAGTCATGATGTAACGAAGAATTAGAACTAATAAGAGGAACCAGGAGAAAGAAGAAACAAAACAAAACAACAAAAGAAAAGGAGAGCAAATAGTATGCTTCCATCTGCATTCAGACTCCTAAGTTCTTTCTGTGGACGTGGATAGCATTTTCCTTCATGAATCTTTTAGGGTTGTCTTAGATCCTTGCATTGCTGAGAAAAGCTAAGTTTATCAAAGCCAGTCATTGCACAATGTGGCTGTTAGTGTGTACAATGTTCTCCGGGTTCTGCTCATTTCACTCAGCATCAGTTCATATAAATCTTTCCATGTCCTATCTATTTAAACCCAACACTACTACATGGGACAAGGGATTTTGATTGGCAAATCAGCCTCCTACCCATGAATTGCAAAGAAATATTTTAAATAAATCATGTAAAGACACCCCAGGAAGAGAAAAGTCCCACCATCACAGGTGCATATAATAGTAAGGCCTATTAAGGACAAAGAAAAAAAAAACCCAAACCAAAAAAGAAACCCTCAGCCCAAGCCAATTTTTTAAAAAAGAGTTTTGTTACTCTGTCAGCTCTGAGGTTGCTTTTCACAGTAAAATAGCTAAGCACTGCAGAAACACATGTTATCAGTTACAGGTGGCCAGAGAATTCATCTGGGCCAAGAAAGCAGGGGAAATCCAAGATAAACATGACAACGATCTGACATTGCGCACAATGTCAAAACTCAATGATACCCTTGAAAATAGAAATCCTGAATTTTGGGGAAGAACATTTCACTTTTGAGTAAATTAGAATGAGAAGCTTAATACCCAGGATTCTGATTTTGTGGAAATGGAATGGTGGCGCTGTGGATCTTTTAAAAGGCAATTCCTGGAAGCAAGCCCCAAGCCTAACAACATTTTAGAAAATTAATTGGAAACACAAATTGATTCTTTCAGAGCCACATGGTTCCCAGAATTTTTCTTAATAAAGACAGTATGTTTCATGTTGCTTCACGAAAGGAAAGAATATGGATCTAAAAAACCAAAAACCAAAAACCTGTTTTTTTGTTTTTTTTTTCCGGATTGACTGAGCATTCATTAATGTTCATAGAAGTATGATAGATTCCTGCTCTTATGGACATTCCCTGGGTTTGGCAAATCCTCTCATGAAGATGAGGAGCAGGGCCTACAGGTCAGAGAGGCTAACAGAGTGAAACCATTTCCTTCCCCTTACTAACCTTTTGTCCATCTTCAATTATCAAGGTAACTAGGTTCACTTGGATATGACTTTCCGGATTGACACAGTAGTTTTCATTTGTAGTTTTAATTTCATTCATTAGAAGTGGCTGAATTTCAAGCGTCCCAAGAACATCACATTTTGTTTAAATAAGTTACATTTAAAATGATCATTGTGAAGTAACCATGCCTTATAGCCAAAAACTTCACTAGGGTAAGGTGATCAAGTCTTCATCCAACGTACCAAAATTCAGAGGTGCTGACAGGAGCTGTTCTCCTTCAGTAGGTAAAAACAATTGAGCACAGTACTAAGTAAGAATAATTAGTTAAAATAGGAAGCTGCCACGTGGTAAGTTTCCATTCTCCTTTCCATCTCCCCCTTGATGTGGCACTCATGATATTGAAAAGTCTGAATTCTCTCTCTGAGTTTTCTCCCCTTCCCCTGTTCAACTCAAATTATCTTTTTATAAGGTTGGCTTGAGGGAACCTTTTGTGGTGTTTGTCCATGGCCAGAGAATTCCTAGTTGCAGGTCTGTACATACCTAAAGTGGAGGCAAGTCCCACCTTTTTTTCCTTCATTGCTTTTGCAAAAACATGACAAAATGATCACAGAAAGGGACAGTTAGTCCCATTGGAACAGTGTTTTAAATGATTCCATAGCCAGGTCAGTCATAATGTATTAATGACATTGAAAAATTGCACTGGGCATGGCAGCAGCATCCTGTGTGTGCCTCTACCTAGGCCCTAAAGATTCCTCATCATTCATTTAATGTTAATTATATTAGAAACTGAAAATAAAGATAGGGTGAAAAAAAATCTCATAAAGCATGGATTTCATTAATTGAAGAAAATCTATGATCAACTTTACTGTATGTTTATTGAAAAAATTTGAATCCGAAGATTTTCTCTTATTGTTACTGTAGGTAGATTTTCTTTTATTTCTTATGATGGCTGGTTGAGTTCACAGAATGCTCTTCCTTTGAGTCTTTTTCAGGATGGACAGAACTTTTAATACAACTCTTCTCTCCAACAAGTTACTTCACCTCCGAGAAACTTCATTTCCTCAACTAAAAGGGAGAGGCCCAAGATCCCCTTCCATTCAGTGATTTTTGGCATGGTTTTATTATGGTGCTGGAGACCAAAGTTATCCATGTATTTTGATATTACTTCCTTTTTAATTAAAAACCTTGTTTCTAGGAAAGATTATAAAACCTTACAGGCCTAGAGATTATATATTCAGCTTATTTTAAGTAAAATGAAACATAGTGCCAGGCCACTTATTTACTGTGACTTAAAGGGTATAAAACAGGTTCCTTCTTTTCCTTATAACACCTCCCATGCTCAGTTTACAGTTGCCTAAAATACTACAATTCCAGCCAAAATGGATTATTTACTCTGAATACATCCCATAGTTTCCCACTAGACTCTTTCCCTCTCCTGGAATGTCCTAATCTTTCCAAGAGCCACCTGTCCATTTCTACCATCCTTCAAGGCCTAATTCAGATGATGTATGCTCCATGAAGCTTTCCCTAATTCCCCCAGAAGGAAGTCATTTCTTGCTTCCCTAAACTACTAGTACAGAGGTTTGTACTTTCCTGTTATATCTTGTACTATAATTATAATATTTGTACACATGTTATCTCTCCTACTAGACTTGGGTTCCACAAGACCAGAGACTACAGCTCTCGGCAGCTCAGCACAGCTCTAACAGTCTGCTCGGTAGACAAGAATCTCTTTTAAATCTATTTTTTTTTTTGGATGAGGAGATCCAAGTTAAGTGACTTGCCCAAAGTTACACAGCTAGTGAATGTTATGTGTCTGAGGCTATATTCGAACTCAGGTTCTCCTTACTCCAGGGCTGGTGCTCTATCCACTGTGCCACTTAGCTGCCCCAAGACAAGAATATCTAAAAAATTTGATTCCATTTCCACAATGCAGTGGGCATGAAAAACAAAAACCCAGCTGCTATGATTAGGATATTAGACTGAGAACTAGAAAGGTCCTTAGACATTATCTGAGCCAACCCCTGCATCCTCCCCCCCATTTTATAGACGAGGAAATGGAGGCTGAAGGAGATTTTGACTTAACCAAGTCAACAGTAAAAATATAGCAAAGTCACATTCAAACCCACGTACAAGACCTGTCATTGTGGCTCCAAATCCAGTATTCTTCTCATCAGTGTCTTTGCTCTCAATTATTTAAAAACAATTTTAGGAAACATGACGTTCAAAATTCATTTTTTATAAAAATCCAAAAGACCAGGCATTGTGCTAAGTACTGGGGATACAATATAAACAAAAGCTTAGTATCTGCCCTCAAGGAGCTCACATTCTAATGGGGCACTACAACATGCATCAGCGACCTATGATATGTATACAGTGTGGGAGCAATTGCAGGGGGAGTGAAGGGGAAAGCTAAGAAAAGTTTCTTACAGATGGACAGATTTAAACTGAGTGTTGAAGGAAATCAGGGAAACCAGGAGGTGGAGATGATGAGGGAAAGCATTCTATGCATGGGGGACAGTCACTGAAAAGTCATGGAACGAGGAACAGCAAGAAAGCCAGTGTTATGGAAAGTAGAATATGTGGAGAACAAACATAAGAAGACTGGAAAAATGGGCTGGGAACAAGTTGTGAAGGGCCTAAATGTCAGAAGATTTTTTTTTTTTTATTTGATCCTGGAGGTAATAGGGAGTCATGGGAGTTTACTGAGGTAGGGGGCAGGGTGGTAGCATGTTCAGATTTCCATGTCAGGAAGACCACTTTGGTAGTGAGTGGAGGATGGATTTGAGTGAGGAAGGAGGCCAACCAGTAGGCTATTTAAATAGTCCAGGTGTGAGGTGATGATAGCCTATAGAAGAGCAGAAGCTAAGAGTAGAAATAAGGGGATATAACAACAGCTAGGTGGCGCCATAGTGCACAGAGTGCCAGCCCTGGAATCAGGAAGACTTATCTTCCTGAGTTCAAATTTGGCCTCTGACACTTACTAGCTGTGTGATCCTGTGTAACCCTGCCTTCCTCAGTTCCCTCATGTGCAAAGTGAGCTGGAAAAGAAAATGACAAACCACTACAACATCTTTGCCAAGAAAACCCCAAAGGGGTCATAAGGAGTCAGACACAACTGCACAACAATAACAGAGAGGACATATGTGAAAAAATGTTGTAAGGTTAGAAAAAAAGACAGCAAAAGACATGTAGAGCAAGTGTGAGTGAGGAGAGGAGGATGACAGCAAGGTCGGACGGTGGCATCCTCAAAAGCAATATGGAAGTTTGGAAGAGGAGTGGGTTTGGGTAGAGCAGAGATGAGTTCAGTATTAGATATATCGAGTTGCAGATGTCTAGAGGGACTTCCTGTTTGAGATCCCCAATAGGCAGTTAGTAATGTGAGCTTTGAGCTCAGGAGAGAAGCCAGGGCTGGATAAAGAGATCTGAAAATCATCTGCAGAGAGATGATATTTGAATAATGAGATCACCAAGGAAGACGGTATACAAAGAGAAGAGGGCCCAGGACAGATTTGAGGGAGACATCCACGGTAAATATGACTGACCTGGATCAATGTCTATCAAAGGAGACACAAGGAAGCAGGAAAGACACAATGACCTAAAGAATAAAGAGTGTCCAAGAGAAGAGGGTGATCAAAAATGTCAAAGCCTGCACAGAGGTCAAGGAGGATGAAGTCTGAGAAAAGGCCATCAGATTTGGCAATAAAGAGATCATGATAATGTCAGTCAAAGTAGTTTCAGTTGAATGATTAGACTGGAATCCAGACTTCAGGGGTTTTCTTTAGTTTTCATAGTTTTTACATACTGATTACATACCTGGGGCTCTCAAATAAGCTCCAAGGTTAATGGGACAAAGTGCGTGAACAGTCACATTATCAGAGAAGCAGCCAAGGCTGAATCTGGAATTTCCTTTGGCTCTCCACTTTGAGAATGACACCAAGCACAGCGATAAGAAACTGGAGGAAGGATACATAACCACACTACATTTGCTCCTCACTCCCTCCTCATTGCTTTTCTTTCTATTGGTCACAGGTAGAAGTCTACAGAAGGGAGACACCAGGGGAAGCCCTCTTAGAGAGGAGTTGTGTCCCAAAGGCTCACTGTCTGCTCCTATCCCACTGATTCTGCCTAAAGAATCAAGTTGCACTATGTTATATTGCCTCTTATCGATAACATGGTGGTCTGAATGTACTTTGTCTTTTTGATTTGAAAGAAGGAAGGAAGGAAAGGAGGAAGAGAAGAAAGAAGAAAGGAAGGAAGGAAGAAGAAAGGAAGGAAGGGAGGTAGGGAGGGAGGAAGGAAAGAAGGAAGGAAGGAAGAGAAAGAAAGAAAAAGAAAGAAAGGAAGAAAGAAAGAAAAGAAAGGAGAAAATGTCTGGCTTCTAACTGGGCCATGTGCAGGCCAGAGCTTCCCAAAGCTTTTTATTCTGTGGCCTTAAAGCAGTATACCCACACCAGCTGGGGTGATGTGACCACAAGAGGGATATCTCTACGGCAGTCATGATCAGGTCAACAGTACACAGATGAAAGGGGTCTGTGTAAGCAGCTGTACATTCCTCAACGGCCAGAGTTTGTTTATAGAATGTACTGTACCTCAGAAAATAGTATGGATGCTCAGTAAATGGCTGTTGATGATGCCAAGGAGCCGGTGAAATTGAGTAGATTTATAACTCGGTGTGTTTTACACAGAGTAGAGCATATTCAGTCCTGACACAGCGTCCAACAATTCCTTTGGAGTCTTATTGTTATAGTGACTTTGTGCCGAAGCAGCCAACATCACGTTACATATGTCCAATTACATCACTTGTGTACGGAGCAAAACAGCACTTAGAGCAGGAGATGGCAAGTTTAGCCCAAGTTATTAAATCCATGAATTTGGATTCAGTAAAGTGTGAGAATCCAGTCCTGTAAAAGAATTTAATGGGGTGAAGAAAGGAACGTAATCACAATGAACAAAAGGAGAGCAGTCTGTGAAACCAGGAAGAGGTCGCTTTGTGGGCCTGTGGGTTTTGACCATTGGTGCAGGAGTTGAGCAAGTGGTAGCTTTACAAAGGTTACTTTTTCAACTATGACAAAGCAATGGAGAACAATGGGCCTTGTCTTCTAGCTGCCACACGAGGCATTACCCAGCCCAGCCCCATTTCCCAGTCCCTTCTCTCTTCCTTTCCCAGCTCTGTGCCCACCCACCTCATGTGGGCTGGGCCCTGGGTGGTACCCACTTGCCCTTGTATGTCTGGGAGGAAAGAGAATTTACTCTTCATATTAAGAGGTGTGGCTGGAGGGTAAAATGTGGTACAAATGTACCCATATCCAAGTACCTGTTCTAAAGAATCCAAGGATAATTGCAGATATTTTGATCCCTGCAAGACCAAGGGATGACCTGGAAGCCATCTGTGTCACTTATGGGCCTGGATGTACTCCAATTACCAACCATCTGGGGTCAAACTGCCTGACGTTATTGCTGCTGCCTCCATTTCCTCTGATAGTCTGGGCACAAATTGGTAGGAAGCATCACAGGAAGATGCAGCATCTTCCTGCGGCAGTACAGAGCATAGAGAGCTAGCCGTCATGCCAAGAAGACTTGGGTTCAAATCCTGCCTCTGGCACATACTGGCTGGGTGATTCTAAGCAACTCACTTAACCTCTCTGTGCTCGGGGAAACTCTCTTAAATCAAGTCAATAAAGCATTTGTTAAATGCTAGGCATTGTGCTAAGCACTAGAGATTCAAAAAATGGAAAAAACATGGCCTCTTCTCTTAAGGAGTTCACATTCTAATGGGGAAGACAACATGCAAACAATTTACAAATACGATAGTTTTTGTTGTGTTGTTCAGTTGGGTCTCACTCCTCATGACCCTGTGGACCACAGCACACCTATATTGTTTTCTTGGCAAAGATACTGGAGTGGTTTGCCATTTCCTCCTCCAGTGGATTAAGGCAAACAGAAGTTAAATGACTTGCCCAGTGTCACACAGCTAGTGAGTGCTCATTATCTAGATTTAATAAAGTATTGGAAAAATGCTAATATTACAGATTAAACATAAAAGTGTGCCATGTGTACTTTTTTTTCTGGACAGCTAGTTGTTAAATATTCAGCACCACATCCTTGGATACCTACCTCTTCTTTCTCATACCTTCATTAAGTATTTGAAATAAAAAGAGTGAGGCTGGATTTGAACTCAGGTCTTCTTGACTCTAGGCCCAGCATTCTAATCACTGAGCAACCTAGCTGCCTTCACAAATAAGATATATGCAAGATAAATTGGAGACAATCTCAGAGGGAAGGTACTCTCATTATGCATGAGAGGGAAAGGCTTCTTACAGTGAGTGAGACTTGAAATGAAGCCAGGAGATGGAGTCTAGAAGAGAGAACCTTCTTTTAGGGGTGCCTTGTACAAGGAACAGCAAGACTAGTGTGGCTGGATAGTAGAGTACATGGAGGAGAATAAAGAAGACTGGAAAGGTAGGCAAGGACCAAATTATAAAGGGCATTAACAGCCGAACAGAAGATTGATTCTAAGACTATAAAGTGCACAGAAGGTGTCAATCTGCAATGGTTGAGGGAATTCCCTCCATTGGGTCCAATCACCAGCCCTCTCAGAAGAAGAGCTCATACATAGTAGGCCCGCTACTCCATCTCAAATCTGGAAGTGTATGTCACAAACAAGGGACTACTACCTTCCATATGGTGAAAGATCCTGTACCTGAATAATATCAACTGGCACTACTGAATAATTCTTTTGAATGGGATTAAAATTTCCATTTGCACTCATGTTTACTTCAAAGGTACAGTTTCTCTCCTCCTTTTCTTACATTTGTGAGGGGATCTGAATTTAAACTTTGAACACAGTGTTCTCAGCCCTTAATATCTGTCTGTTTTTCTGTATCCTTTGTGATTTATTCCCTAGTAAGATGAGCACTGGGGAGATACACTATTTCATTTATGCAACTTGGCCACTCCTGAGAATACCTAAGAAAAACATGATGCAGTGGGGAAGAACGCTGGGGCTGTGGTAAAAGAGTCAGGAGATCCCAGGGATTCTAATCCTGACTCTCACTAACAAACTGAGTTAGCTCAGGGAGGTCACTAAATCTCTTTGGGCCTTGAGTTTTTCATCTGTATAATGGCGGCAGGGGAGAGAGGGGTGAACTAAATTATTTCTAGGGCCCTTTCAAATTATTAACACTGTATGGCTGTTGGACTATTAATTAAGGCATCTTGCCATCAAAGCATTCGAACAAATGCTAAAGGACAGAAGTACTTTGCTGGTCAGTGCTCCACTTCCTACACTTCTTATTCTCAGTGATGGAATACCCACAAGGGTTTGCTGGAGCCAGCTTGAACTGGTTCAAAAGAGCCAATTGTTAAATTTTTAATGTGGGCATTTAAATCTTGGGAATTGACAAATGCCACAAATCAAGGCTTGAGTTATTGTTTTGTTCATTATCTAGATTTAATAAAATAATGGGAAAAATGCTAACATTACAAATTAAACATACAAGTATGCCATGTGTATTTTTTTTCTGGATGGCTGGTTGTTAAATATTCACCAGTACATCCTTGGATAACTACCTCTTCTTTCTCATACCTTCATGAGTATTTGAAATGAAATGAATGATTGACCAAACAAAAGCAGGGAAAATCTTAGGGCCTAGTTATTAAAATCATCCCACAGGCAGGATATACATTTTTACAAGGATCCAGGGATCACATTCAGAATGATTTCAAACGACATATGTTTTCTCAATCAGCTAAATTAGGAAGTAGAACTTATTCTAGAAACATTACACAAAGCACCATAGCACACTATGCTGAAATAAGAATGAATCCTAGAGTAGAATGGGATTTGGCATTCATTTGGCCCACCCCCTATACAATGTATGAAACGCCTTTATAACTCCCCCCAAAGAGGGGTCATCTAAATCTCCTTGAAGGTCTCTGCTGAATGGGAACTCACTATATCATGATGTTGCTTATTCTATTTTCAGATGTGTCTGATTGCTAGTAAATTTATCCATATATCAAGCTGAGATCATTGCTCTTATGACTTTTATCCTTTGATCCCAGTTCTACCCTCTGGAGCCACACAGAATTAATATCATCATTGCTATACATGAAAACCCTTTAAATGAGTAAAGAGAGAAAGATCATAATTAGTATTTAAGGAGATCCACTTCCTAACTCTCTTATCCAAGGTAAACACCCCCAGGTCCTTTGACTATTCACCCTATGACATGGTTTTGAATTCTCTCACCATCTTGGCTGTCACTCTTCGGACTTGCTCCAACTAGCTCATACTGCTTTTAAAATGTGGCACCTAGAACTTAGCATAACATTTCAGATGTGCTAATATGTTTGGGGCATAAAACAATAGAACAATCATCTTCTTTGTGCTGGATGCTATATTTTAAAATCATGCTTACTCTATTTCTATATTTTATAAATACTTTGTAAAATAATTGACATTTTACAAAGTCTTTTTTTATTTTGACTGACTTATCTTCTTACTGACAAGTGTAACATATGATTAATTTCTGAGTGCTATAGAAAATCTAAAACATAAAAAGACCTGATGCTTCCTAGGTTTTTTTTTTTTAATTAAAAAACAATATGAAGTTGTTGATAGTCCAGCTCAAGATAATGGCTTGAGTTTGGGCACAAAATTAAAACATCCAGTCCTATTGCTAAGCTTAAGATCCATATGTCGAAGTTGTAATGCTACCCTATTCAAAGAGGAAAGATTTATCCATAATTACAAATGAATGCTGACCATCAATTCAAATAATCTTCATTAGCTACAAGTGAAACTCTCTCCAAATCCTTTCACTTCAATCACCCTTCTCCCAAAATGTCACATTTTAGAAGGAACACTAGGGACTTCTCTCAAAGATTCTTGTAACCATAAGTGAACAAGCTTCTCTGCTCACTAACAGATTTTCCACTTGGCAACATACAGCCAAAAGAAGTCAGGTTGTATTTGTTTTATATTTAAAAGTCAACAAACTTCATACATATTATCTGCTGGTATAGTTTTAAAATATTGCTTCTGCTTTTTGAGGCCCAACCTGGATAAGTCTGGAGAGGTTCATTGCTAGTAGGCTAGCCATTTATTGATGAACTTTTTGGCCATTGCAACTCATGCAACAAAGAAAAGTACAAAAAATGGCTCCGAGGCTTGTGTGGCCTGCTTCTACTTCTGCAGAGATGATTCCAGAGAAAAGGAGACAGAGTGTACTAAGGTTTGCGTAGTTTTTAGACTGCCTATAAATATTAATTTAGCTGATGGTACTCTGAAGGGTAGGTATTTATCCATTCACCAATGAATAGACATACCAGAAAGAACTAAACTATCAATTTTGAAATTCTTGCTATAAAAGGAACTAGAAGACAGAAGCAAATTGTGTCTAAATTTGAAGAAAGGGTCATAGGTTCTCCATGGAAAAGCAAAGAATAATAACAATCATGATAATAATAACAATAACTACAGTGTTTTAATAGTGTTTTAAGATATGAAAAGCCCTATTCAAATATTATCTCATTTTATCTCCTCAAGAACCCTGGGGTGTAGGTGCTATTATATTATCCCCATTTTATAGATAATGAAATGGAGGCAGACAAAGGTTAAATGATTCTCCCAGGGTCACACAATTAGTAAGTGTTTGAGGCCGAATTTGAATTCAGGTCTTCTTGACTCCAGGTCCAATGTTACATCCACTGCACAATTCTGATCTTAAGTGAATAAAACAGGCATTTCCATAAAAGTGACAGAACAGTAAACAGAGGATTGTATATAAAACAGTGAATCTCTATTTTGTATAGTTTATTTTTCTTTTAATGTATATGATATGACTACATATATTTGTAATGGCTTTTGTTTTTCTTGCCTTCTCTATGGTTTGGGGGAAAGAGGGAGAAAGAGAATTCAGAACTGAAAATAAAATAAAATAGAATTCTGAAAAATAAAGTATAAGATAAATTCAGCATGTAATAATTAAAGTTGTCCCATCTGATTGTAGATTATTTCTGAATTTCCTTCTATTTTCTTCTCTACATTTAAAAAATGCTTTAATGATGTTTTCCTTTTTTTGGGGGTAGGGGGAGATAATCAAACCTTGGCTCCTTTCTCAGCACTTCCATGGTGGGTTGAGGAGCAGAACTTTGTAAAACACATACATAGTCAAGCAAAACAAATTCTCCCACTGGCTGTGTCTGAAAATGTAAGTTTCCTATCTTGAGTCCATTACCTCTCTGTCAGGAGGGAGGCAGCATGGTTCATCATCAGTGCTCTGGGATTACTGTTGATCACTAGATTGACAGGAGTTGTTAAAGTTGTTTCAAAGTTGTTTGTCTTTATAATGTTGTTGTTATTATATAAATCGTTCTCCTGCTTACTTCACTCTACTTCGGCTCATACAAAGTTTTCATGTCTCTATAAAACTGTCCCTTTTGTCATTTCTTATGGTATAATAACATTCCATGATATCCATACACTATAGTTTGTTCAGCCATTCCCCAACTAACGGGCAATCCCTTGGTAAGAAACATTATTTCATGGCACAGTTGGTCATTTATTATATTGCAATGCTAATGGTAAAAATCTGCTGAAAGAACAATATTCCTCCTCCTCACCAAGGAAAAATAATTACAACTTACATGTCAATATCCTTTGCAAAAACAAACAAACAAAAAAAAAACCGAAGAGGAAAATTCGAAGAACTTTATAAGACTCTCCAAACTAAATCAACACCTACTTTAATATCTGATGACTTTAGATATTGTGGGATAGGCAGAGACAGAAAAAGAGAGAGAAAGAGAGAGAGAGAGGTATAGTGGATAGAGAGTTGGTCTTGGAATAATGAAGACTTGGGTTCAAGTTCCATCTTGGATATATCCTGGCTGTGTGGCCCTGAACAAGTCACTTAAGATTTCAATGTCCCAAATATTCTCTAAGATTAAAAAATGCAGAATCACCACCAATCTCCTTTGGTAGAGGGAGTTTCCTCATTAGGTTCTTTCTAGGCAAGGATAGTGAAAAATATATTGAAAAATATGGTTCTAAAGTAAGAAATGAGAAAGGCTCAAAATTGTAGACTATACAGAAGTCTCACATGTATACATTCATTTTTACTTTCTTGGAGAAAAGAATTGGAATATGCCAAATGTGGTAAGTGATAAAATAATCATAAAAAATAACTAACTGTATTTTAACAAAGAGGAAATAACTTGTAATTCATGTGGGAATCATTTCCTAATTAGTTGTCCTTATAAAGTCAGGCAACCAATTGTTAGAGAAAGCATCACAGTTAATGCATATGATTCCTCATAGTATCTAGCTGTATCTAGCTCCAGTCTCTCTCCTGAGCTCCAGTCCCATGTCACCAACTGCCTTTTAAAGATTTTTAACTGCATGTACCATAAGTATCTCAACCTTATGGCATCCAAAACAGAACCGTCCCCCTGAATCTTCCTCTTTTCCATACTTCTCTATTACTGTATAAGGGAACCACCACTGTCTAAATCAACCAGGTTTGCAAGTTCGTACTTGTATACTTGGTTCTTAACTCTCTCACCCCAGATATCCAATATGTTGCCCAATATTGTTTCTATCTTCATAATGTCTCCCATATATGCAAACTGGTATCATCTTCGACTCTTCACTTATACCCACTCCACATAGCCAATTTATAGACAAATATTGCAATTTCAATGTTCAAATCTCATATACATACACATACCTATGTATATGTGCATATATAGATGTGTGTACATCTATATCTATATGTATACACACACATACCCTTCTCTCCACTCATATGTCTACCAGCCAAGTTCAGGCCCTCGTTAGGTCTCACCTGGGCCACTGCAATAGCCTCCTACTTGGCCTCCCTACTTCAAGTCTTTTCCAACTCCAATCCATTCTCCACTCACCTGCTGAAGTGATTTTCCTAAAGTACAGGTCTGGCCACACAATCCCTTTACTCAGTAAAATCCAGTGGTTCCCTATGGTCTCAAAGACCAGATATAAAGTCTGTTATCTATTATTTAAAACTCTTCATGACCTGGGCCTCTTTTACTTTTCTAGTCTTCTTAAATTCTGCTCTCCTTCATGCACTATATGATCTGATGATTCTGAACCATTGCCTTTTCCTCATTGAAGACACTTCACCTGTTCACATCCTTGTCTTTGCACTGGCCATCCCCTATGCCAAGAATGTTCTCCCTCTTCAGATCCTCCTTTTAGAATCTCTGGCTTCTTTCAAGACTTCACTCAAAAGCCACCTTCTGTGAAAGGCCTTTCCCAGTCACTCTAATGACTAGAGTCTTCTCCTTTGAGGTCACTTTCCATCTAATCTGTATGTGTCTTATATGTACCTCATTATTTACATATGGTCTCCCCCATTAGATTGTAAGCTACTTAAAGGCAGGAAATGTTTTTGCCTTTCTTTGCATCCCAAGTGCTTAGCACAATGCCTAGCATAGTGAATACTTAACTAATGCTTGTTGATTGATCCAAAATAAGACTAAAAATAATAAAAACGATACGATGTACAGTTAACACAATTCAAGTTTGACCTATTTAAAGAAGTTATTGTTGCAGAAGAAATGGGAAATGGATAGAGGTAAGGACATTGACATGGATTATAATAATTTCATATAGAAGTTTACCCAATGCAAATCAACTGTCACTACAAGAACAGCAAAGGAGGTCTATAGCTACCTTAGTTGGCTAATACTTGATTTATTTTCCAAGTTCAGAAATATGGTAGTCAGGAAAAAGAACTATTTAGAAGATAAACTCATTTGCAAATCTTACACAAGGATAGAAGAAGATTATGAGCAGTATGGCCTCATAAAATCACATAAAGCACTGGGAGGAAAAGCAAGTTTAAAGCTTCATGGGAGACACAATGAAGCAAAATTAGGCCAGGGGCATTTAAGGATAAAACTGGGAGGATAAAAAACAGGCAAAAGATGGAAAAGATCTATAAAGTTTATTTATTTGTTTGTTTTTTAATAACAAACCCTTCATCATCAAGGCTAGTGGAATCACCACATTTGTACTCTAACATCATAGTCACAGAAGTACATCTTGGAGAAGTAGAAACAACACTGGGGAAAAAAAGCAAAAATTGGGTAAAAAAAAAAGTTGGATTGCACTAATTATATGCAGAGGAAATCTGTGGAGGAGGTGACATGATTTTGAAGCTACTGAGGAACCATTTCTCAAGATTCCCCAAAGGAAGGGAAAATACCAAAGATGTGGAAAAAGATATTAAGATGTTATTATTACAGGAGGAAAAGGCCACTGAGAGAGCATCTAACACATATTCTTGCTTTCTCATCTATATAAAAATTTTTATGACAGTAACTTGCACATGGTTAGAGGACAACCTTGATGAGATCATTAGAAGGGAAGAAGATTGCTTTTGCAAATGATATTCTACAGTAGACCATGTCTACTGTCACACAGTTGACTGGAAAAATGTAGAGAACAAAAGATCTACTTATGCTTGTTGTTTGTTGACTATAAAAAAAAGTATTTACTTCAACAGTGACAAATGTTGCCTTTAGACTTCCTTCCAATGAGATGTCTTCCATAAATTTGTCAAAATAATACAAGATTCATTAAGAGATAGAACAAAAATGACTTTGTTTGATTATCCTCTGATGATTAATATCAAGCAACATACAAGAAAGGGAGACAGATGCTCACCCGAGGTGTTTGCTATTGTCATGGAGGAGATACAGAGCAGAGCCCAAGTCAAAGTCAGATTCCCTAATGTGGTGAGGTTTTCCAGATGTTCTTATTTTGGGATGATGTTGTGCTAATTGCATCAAGCTCTTGAACAATTCAAAATACATGAGATTCAAAATAATTCAAAAGAAGTTGGCCTTTCTACACTGGAAAAACCCAGTGGAAAATTAATTCCTATTATCAAAACATGATAATATGCAGCTGAATGGACAACCTATATAACTTGTCCATCTCTCTCTTTCTCTCTCTCATCTCTCTCCATATATGTATGCATGTGTATACATATATGTATACATATAATTATATATGTACTTACAGACATAAATATGACTATATGTGTAGATGTAGGTTACAGGCATATATATTCATCTCCCTCCTCCATATATTTATATACACATGCATGTTTATGTACATATATATTTATATATGTATTTATAGACCCAAATCTAGCTTTCTCTCTATAGCTACAGCTATAGACATATGTGTCCCTCTCTCTCTCCCTTCCTCCATGTATTTATATACACATGAATATGTGTATTTATGCTTGCAAATCTTATACAGACAATGCAGTTGGACAACGATCTGGGCCCAGAATTAAAAAGGAGGAAGAGATAGGTCTGGTTTGCCTTTGGGAAATAGTGAAGTTCTTTTAATGATTCTAAGCTTCCTGAAACAAAGCCCATCTTTTTAATGCCAATATTATTCTGGGGATGCTATGTGACTACGAGTAATAGAACATAACAGTCTCTAAAGACCTGAAGTTACTCAGAAATCACTGTGATGTAAAAACAAAAGACATAAAAAAGGGATTAAAAAAACAACAAAACACCAAGCATCAGGACTGAGAAACTACAATTGTCTATAAGAAGAAGAAACTTAATTATCTCCTTTATTAGTCTAACACTGGCCATCTTGCTGCATTTTCACTTTGAATATAACATTCTTCAATAAATAAATGAATGAATGAGGGGATAGGAAGGAAAGAACTGAAGTTGAGGATCTTTTAAAAGGCAATGAAGAAGCACATGGGCAGTGCCAGCAGATTGTAACACATAAACAAAGAACTACAAAGCAGAGGTGATATAAAAGATACTCTTAAACAAATGTATAAGGGGCACTTAGGTGGCGTAGTGGATAGAGCTCCAGCCTTGGAGTCAGGAGGACCTGAGTTCAAATTCGGCTTCAGACACTTGACACATACTAGCTGTGTGACCCTGGGCAAGTCACTTAACCCTGACTGCATCACTAACAAGCAAAAACAAAAAACAAACACAAAACAATCAAAAACAAACATAGAAGCAAAAAGAAGAAGGGCTGGTTCGATGGTGAGAGTAGAACACAGCTGATGCTCATAGCCTGTGCTCCACTAGTATCTAAGCTATGTCCAGAGCATGGGAGGAATGACAGTATGACAAGTGTACCACCTGTGTAAAATGATGCAAAAACACAAGTAGAGGTTGCCTGCACAGGATGAACAGGCATGGAATAGGTTGCATTTGGTATCACTGGAGGGAATGCCTACATGGATAAGATCACAGATCCATTTGGGACTATATAGTACACAAAAAGACCCTACACAATGGGCAAACATATCACACCATTTGCTTTTCCCTTCCAAAAAGGGAAAGGAGTATATTTACTGGACTGCTTCAGAATTAGGATTTTTTTAGTAAGATTTAAAAAGTCATAATAAACAAGTTCCCAGGTATAAACATGTGAGTAAATTGGAAATCTTTCCAGATTTTTTTCCCCTAATTTTATGGAAAGATCCTGTATTTTTTATTTTATTTTTTTTTTCTAGATCTATTTTAGAATGAGTACTACACTTACTGAATTGGTCTGGAATTTAATTCTTCACAAAAATCTCTTCTCATCTTAGTATTATTATCACATGTCTATCCAATTTCCCAATATTCATGCCTAAAGACACAGCATTAAATTTGTTGATTTGGTAATCTACTGATAGCCCAGATTCACTGTACACCAGCTGTGTTCCTGGTAGCCTCAGAGGTTCTCACCTGGGACTACCCATTTGCCATTCAAATGCTGCAGCTTATCTGATGACAAGTCTAAGCCAGGTCTTTACAACTAGATTTTTCTTCACAGAAAAGTATCAAGAATATCCCTCTTCTTTATAATCAGAATGCACAAAATATCTAAACTTCTCACCTCTAACACAGAGCACAAGCCTATCAATGATGGTCTTAACATATTAGCTGAAGGGACTGCAAATTGTTTGCCAAAGTTAAAGCAGGACAAAGGTCTCCAACTGATTTCAGTCTTTTTCATGCAGGTACTGTGATTTGCACGGATCACACCTGAAATCATGGGAGAGCAAAAGAAATGGAAGGAATTTCTTAATTCTATGTCAAAAAAGAATTTACACAAAACCCTGAGCCAAAGCAAGAGAATAACAGTTTAAAAGGTAGACTTGAATGCCTAAGGGCTTATTTAGCTAGCTGGCTGGCTACGGCTGGCTGGGGTTCAAATCTCAGAAGCGCTCAACTAGCACTTGAGGCTAAGAGCTGGCCTCAGCATTAACAGGGACTCAGTGAGGAAACCACATCATATGTAAACATCAGCAGATGACAGCAGAGAACAGTAGCATCAAAGCTGGGACACCCAGGTGATAGCAGCCAAGAAGAGCATGTTGGCATCGCTTGATGACATAGGCAGTTCTATGAGTCAGAGGTATGAGTTGTCTGATGACCCATGTCCTCTGGTCACATGTGTCCCTAATATGCGTACCCCCTCCATGTGCCTTCCCCAGCTACTTGTGCGCTTCTCTTTTCATTTTTCCTGGTTATGAATGTCCTCTGAATGTAAGTCTTCAAAAGATGATATTGATAATGAGGGGTGGTGGATGGTGGTGGGGAATCATAGGAACAACAACAATGAATGTATATACAATACTCTGAAGTTTGCAAAGCACGTTACAATCCATTATCTCTCAAGTCTCACAATAACCATGAGATAGTTATTAATACCTGTGTTTTACAAATGAGGAAACTAAGGCCCAGTGCCAATGGTCACTCAGCTAGTGAGCGTTGAAGGTGGGATTTGAGGCCAGGTCTTCCTTATTTCAAATCTCCCTCCCTATCTGCCGTGCCACGCTGTCTAGATGAAGGGGTGTGAGCAAAGACAGAAGCAAAAAGCAATGGAATATTTCGGGGCCATGGAGAGTATTCCTATTTGGAAGATGGTAGAGTACATGATTTGGAGTAATATGCAAGAAGTTTGCAAAGGCAGACTGGAGGTAATACCCTCTGGATTTAGTGATGGTTACAAACTGAATGGGGGAGACCAGTGGAGACACACTAGATAAGCTGGAAGGCACCTTGGTGGGTTAGCTCAGCTTTCCAAAATGCTGGAATAGACAGTGAGTCAGGCTAGGAAAGTCACTATAAGTGATCAAATGAAGCAAAAGCAGGTGATGGGTGATGTAAGGCTCTGGCTGCAAGCCCAAGAAGAGGGAAACAGATGGCAGCAAAATTACAGTTTCTGAATAGACCAGAGGTCTTGGGTTAGATTTAAAATACCCTGAATGCACTTGGGCAATAGAGTGTCTGTTATTTTCATGTAATGTTAAGTGTCATTGATATTTTTATTATAAATTCACATATTTGGGGCATATAACACCCTACAGTTAAGAACTGGGTCCATGTCCCAATTTTATATAGGTGTACTTCATTTTATGGAAACTGCTAAAAAGTTGATAGTAAAGCAAATTCCTGGAAATTGAATAATATTTTCCCAGCTATTGCCATTACAAAATTGAAAGTGTGTTCACGGGGGGGGAAATTGGGGTTCTAAAATGTAATAATAGTTACACTTAAGAAAATTTTATCTCTTCTCCCTCCCCCTCCCCTGTATTAAATGTTGCATGCACCTTAGCATATATAAGGTCTGCATAAAGTTCTTATGCACCTTTAAACTTTAATCACATAAGCTGTAGGTATGATACAAGTAATCTTTGGGCAGTTTTTAAATGAAAATGCATGGTTAGGAAAATAAGACTCCCTGGTTGTACACAATGGATTCCTATTTCATATTCCACAGCACTAGAAAAAAGGTCACCAAACATGAAAAAAGTAAACCACATCTTGCAGCAAGTAGGACTGAAGTCACGTCAGCTGTGAGAGGAAAAGTCAATTTGCCTTCATATACATGATTTCTGTATTATTTGCATTATAATGATTAATTAAGTAGTTTAAAACTTAAAGGTTTATGTGCAAAAAATTTTTGAAGGAAGTTTCTCTGATAAAGGCCTCATTTCTCAAACACATAGAGAACTGAGTCAAATTTATAAAAAAAAAGAGCCATTCCCCAATTGAAAAATGATCAAAAGATACGATCAGTTTTCAGATAAAGTAATCAAAGCTATCTATAACCATATAAAAAAAATACTCTCACTATTAACTGGAGAAATGGAAATTAAAACAATTCTGAGGTATTGCTTCATACCTATTAGATTGGCTAATAGAAAAGAAAAGGTAAATGACAAATGTTGGAGGGGATGTGGGAAAAATGAGACATTAACACACTCTTGGTGGAGTTGTGAACTGGTTCAACCATTCTGTAATTATATTTGGAATTTGGAAGTATGCTCAAAGGGCTCTAAAATCAGACAGACCCTTTGACCTGGCAATATTACTACTAGATACATATCCCAAAAGAGATAAAAAACAAAAAAGGAAAAGCACCTATATGTACAAAAATATTGTTAGCAGCTCTTTTCTGGGGGCAAAGAATTAGAAATTGAGTGGATGCCCATCAAATGGGGAATGACTGAACAAGTAGTGGTATGTGATTACAATGGAATACTATTGTAGTATAAGAAATGATGAACAGGATGCTCTGAGAAAAACCTGCAGAGATTTGCATGGGCTGATGGCAAAGCGAATGTACTATGTACAAAGTAACAGCAATATTGTAAGATGATCAGCTGTGAATGACTTAGCAATTCTTAGTAATACAATGATCCAAGATAACTCTGAAGGACCTATGATGAAAAATGTTATCTATCCCCAGAGAAAGAATTGATGGTATCTGACTACATATTAAAACATACTTTAAAAAAAACCAAACAAACTTAAAGGTTTAAAATGCCTCAGGGACTTTATGGAGACCTTGTATTGATGCAAAATGATAATTTTTCTAATAAAGTGATCTTGATTACTTGGGCTAATGGGTAAAGTGAAATTATACAGATAGTCTAAAATGGCAGACAATACACACTTGATATTTGCCTTTGGGAATATATTTTATTGCTTACATTTGAATACAGATATGGCTGGGAATTGACAGAAATGAAACCACACTCTGAAGGGCTGACATGGGAAAAGCCAGAAAGTTGAGATTATTAGCTACCATTAAATTTCATCAAATGATAAAATTGAGCATTCCCATGAACACAGCTTTCCATATCGTGAGTTGCCTTGAAGTGAGGTACAGCCCTATATAATTTTGTCAGCCAGTCTCTCACTCCTTGAAACTGCTATGATTTCTTTCATTGGAAGCCTTTACTTAATCTGGCTCTCTTCTGGTATTTTTCATTGGTACTTTTTTCAGATATTTTCCATTCTGACTCCCTTAACCACATCTTTCTCCCTTCACTTCTCTCGAAGGGCTGGAACGCCACCCACTAACCACACATATTCATCATTTTCTCAGTATATCATGTATGTGACTAAAACTCCTTTTATTTTTAGTTATACATGGTTTCACATGACTTGTTCTGTATCCCAAAACACCATGAAGTATTTTTGTTTTGTTTACCAGGTCTTTGAATCTAGTTTCCCCTCCTTTCTTTCTTCTCAGGGAGACAGCACAAACTTTTATGAAGCCTTCTTTGAAAGAAGGTCAGTGTTTCAGCAATTGTGATGTGGGGACAAGAAGATCCTTTGCATTCAAATTTTTGGAGAAGCCTCATTCTGGAAAATCTGGAAATTCTGGAAACTCCTAAATCTGGGAACAGCCCTCCTGCCTGCTTCAAATACACAGGATAACCCCAGGACTTCGGGCATTGCTTTGCCAGTCAAGCTTCTGCTCAGGTGACTTGAAAGTAATTTAATTTAAACTTTAATACTTTGCTTGCACCTGATAATAAACATAATAAAGTAACAAAACATACCACTTTTTGAGAGTCTTAAAAACTTAAATCACAAAACAGGGAAATACTAAGTTGGCAAAACAGCACATCCCAAAAATACTAGGGATGATTTTGCAAAGGATAGAGAAAATGGCCTATAATTGTGTTTAGGTTACCTAACACATAAAACACATAAAATATCTATGTATATGAGTAACAGGAAATCTCTCAGTTAACAAGTATGCTTACATTCTCACGGAGAGCAAATTTCAGTTCCTGATTGACTAGAATATCTTAGTAATGTTGCATATTCTAGGTGACCTTATAAAGAATACAGATGCTCCCCAGTCACTATACAAGTATTCTCATTCATACATTCATTTGGTCTTACTCATTCATATATACTCTCTAATTCATTCAATAACTGGTTATTAAAGGTCTGCTATGTGCAAAACGCTATTGGTCTAATGACTTTAATCCGGTCATACAAGGAAGGTAATAGGAATGAAGTCTGTGGGCTATTCGTACAGTACACATAGGGTGTTGTTTATCCTTTGTTTTTGAAGAGGATCTGTGACGTCACAGGGTGACGTCTTAACTTTTGTGTGAATTGGATTTAAGTGAGGCAGAATTGCATAAAGTCATCAGCCTCACTTTCTCTTCCAGAGTCATCCAAGTCCAGGGACAAGACAAAAGTCAAGATGACTGGTGATGGCCTGGGATGCAGTGGACGACCTTGACATCCACAGTGCCTGCTTCAGCCGCCTTCATGGCTGTTGGAATGAATTGTTTTCATCCACCCATTCCACTGGGGGAAGTCTTCACATGCTCGGAGTAGACATCCCCCTCACTTACCAACAGTTAAGGCCTGTCAGCCACCCTCAACCTGGTTGAGTCCATCTGCCAAGGCAGTTTTACCAAGACGTGGCTGCTGGGTATGCTACAGCTTCTCGGAGCCACAGGTGAGTGGGGGGTGTATGGGGTGTTTAGGGAGAACTAGCACCTCCAAGGGCTTGCCAACCCCTTTTCAAGGCTGCTTATCTACTTTTGGTGTGCACCTCTCACCCAACAGTACACATATAATCCCTTCTTTGCATGTGCTGGAAACAAATGTGAGACAGTTTGCTATGCCTTTAGAGGTTTTGGGGGGAGATGGGGTACAGAGATGGTTTCATCTGTGTAGAAAGCTATAAATGAGGAAGCTCCCACCTCTGATTTAGAATAAAAACTTATACTCTAGGGTTGTTTTTGCCTTTCCTTATATTCTCAGGTCTTAGCACAGTGCCTGGCACATAGTAAGTGTTTCTTAATAATCATAATATGTAGCATTTATATAGTATTTTAAGGTTTATGAAGCACTTTGCATCTCATTTGGTCCTCAAGACAACCCTGTGAAGGAGGAGAGCTTATGTGATTTATCCAGGGTTACAGAGCCAGTATATGTTAGAACTGAGACTTGAACCCAGGTTTTCCTGACCAGATGTCCCTCCACTATACCATGCCTGCCTCCATATTTATGTTGTAGGGCTTTTTTTTAATTGGCAAAGTTAATTATAAGGGCAAGAATTGTGCCTTCATGAAATGGAGAACCCAACTTAATGAAAGCAGGCAGCGCTGAAAGTTGCCTTAGAGGGCATCTATGGCTGGCTCTGTCACTTTACAGATGAGGAAACTGTTTCAGAGAGATTCAGTGACTTGCTCAAGGGCGGAGTCAGCAGGCAGCAGATCCAGGATTTAAATACAGGTCCCTGGATTCCAAAGCATCACTCCTTCTACTAACAAAAACAAAAGAAAACAAAACAAAAAAAGAATGCTAACGTAACTCTGAGTTATGAGAGAGCATGAGAGGAGGAGTTGGTATGAGTGAAAATTCTGGAAAGGAGGGACATTCTCCATTTTTTTCTATGATAGAGGACAACACGTAGTTCTAAAGTCTCTTTGGTTCTGTCTCCAAGCAAGGGAAAGAGAAAAAAAAATTTATAAGTGGCAAACACGTAGGGGAAGCTGGTTCCTCAACATGTTCCTGATTTCCAGGTTGCTCCACTGGAGATTTTAGGGAATTTCCCCTTGGATGAAATAAATATCTCTTTTGGTTGAACTAAGGTATCTTGTTATCCATGGGAGAACTCACTTATTCTATGTATTTTCTAGTATTTTCTAATCTGTATAAATTCCCTGACTTCTGTTTTTGCTTGGATAAATGGATTTATTCCCTATTTTCTAAGTGTGGTGATCGTTTGTATAATTGGCATTTGATGGCAAGTTGCTAAGTGTAAGCTTGGGCCCTCCCCTTGTAAGGGACTTAGGAATCTAGTGGCATTTTTCTTTCCTTCTTTCCTTCCTTCCTTCCTTCTTTCCTTCCTCCTTCCTTCTTTCCTTCCTTCCTTCCCTTCTTTCTTCTTTGCCTTTGAACTTAAAAATAATGCCCCATACCAGCAATATTTGGGGAAAGGGAGTAAATAGATATAATTCTAGTCAAGGAACTCTCTCTCATAGAACTGAGTTTTTCTGTAACCCAAGAAAAATAATCAGTTGCAAAATCAGAAAAATTTAATAGAGTACTCCAGTTTGGAACTATGCTCAAAGGTCTATAAAACTGTGTATACCCTTTGACCTAGCAATACCATTACTAGATCTATAACCCAAAGAGATCAAAGAAAGGGGAAAAGGATCCGTTTATAGCAGCTCTTATTGTGGTGACAAAGAATTGGAAATTGAGGAGAATTGGAAATTGGCTGAACAAGTTGTGGTATATAATTATAACGGAATACTACTGTGCTATAAAAAATGATGAGCAAGATGGTTTCAGAAAAACCTGGGAAGACATATATGAACTGACATAAAGTGAAGTGAGCAGATTCAGGAGAACATTGTACACAGTAACAGCAATATTGTAATGATGATCAACTGTGAAAGACTTAGCTACTCTGATCAAGGCAATGATCCAAGACAATTCCAAAGGACCAATGATGAAAAATACTATCTATTCTCAGAAAAAGAAATGATGAACTATGAATGCAGACTGAATCAAAATTTTCTCACTTGCTTTATGTTTCTCGCTTTTTTTTTTTTGCAACATGGCTAATAAGGAAATATTGTTTTGCATTACTTCACATGTATAATTGATATCATATTGCTTGCCTGCTCAATGGGTCGGGGGCTGAGGGAGAACAAAAAGGAAAGAATTTGGAACTCAAACATTTTTTTAAATGAATGTTTAAAATAAGTAAAAAAATAGAAAAAATTATTAGAATTTTCCTTTGAGAATTAAAGCTAACAATCAACATCGAGACATTATTGGTTTGAAGCAATCCAGTATCAAGATGAAAGCAAGAGAAGTAAAAGCTGTTTTTGGAATTATGCTCAAAGGAACTATGTTCAAACTATTTTCCAAAGTTTAGGTCAACATTTGTGGGAAAAGCAGCCACACCATAGCCTGTCAGTCTTGCTCATTAACTGTTGCTGTCTTATAAGTGTGAGTTCATGGCCCTGTCTGCTGCAAATGGGGAGTCATCCCTGCAAACAAAATAAATCTTAATAAGTTTATTAAGTTTAACAAGTTTAAAACCTTTTTATTTATAACATTATTATTATTAAAAACTTATTATTTAAAAACTTAAATTGGCAATTTCAGCAGTGATTCTGGGTACCTCTAAGCTGTTAACCTTGCCAGGAGATTAAAAAATTACGTCATTCAAATACTGGGCAATAACATTCATTAGCATTTTCCAGTGTTTGAATATTTGCCATAGGATACTACTATTTGCTATAATTCTTTGTAAATACTATTAAACTTGATATTTCTCATTTGTTAAATAATTTTTAGTTATCCACAATAAGAAAAGAGCATGAAAAATGTTGAAAGTATTTTAAGAAAGATAAAGGAAATGTCAGTTCATCGCCAGATATGTTTTCAACCATTGTCCCAATGTACTGTATCATAATAATAATAATAATAAGCCATTTTTTATTATTATTTGCAGAAAATCTCTGAAACTTTTAGTGTAACCCTACCACAGAGAAAATGATTCACTGTTTATTATTATGGTCACTCATTATTATTTAGAAACATAAATGTCATGTTATGAAAAAGAGGCTAATGTAACTTTAGGAATTCTGACTTATCATTCCCAAATTCTGAAGACAAATATGTTGGAAATTTAGAAACACTACTCTTCTCTACACTCATATGGCCACCTCTCTTGCTCAGGCCCCCATCGCCTTTTCCCCAGATTATTGCCATAGCTACCTGATCAGCTTCCTTGTTTCAAATCTCTTTGCTCTCCAATCTATACTCCACTATCAACAACAACATGAAAAATGCTCAAAACCAATAATGGCAAGAGAAACACAAATTAAAACAACTCTGAGTTCTCAAGCTACTCCCATCACACTGGCAAAGATGATAAAAGGAATAAAAGTATACTAATATACTGTTATCAAAATTATGTATTGGTCTAACCATTCTGGAAAATTATTTTTGATTACTTGAAAAGAATTACTAAATTGTTCATATTGTTTGACTGGGCAATCCAACTATGGGGCATATACCCCATGGAGTTCAATGATAGGAAGAAAGAAAAGGTCCTGTATGTTCCCAAATATTCATAACAGCATTTGTTGTAGAACCAAAAAACAAGACACAAAATGTTTGGTCATATTTGACTCTTTGTGACCCTATTTGGGGTTTTCTTGGCGAAGATAGTGGAGTGGTTTGCCATTTCCCTCTCCAGCTCATTTAGCAGATGAGGAAACTAAAGCAAACAAGGTGAAATGACCTGCACAGAGTCACACAGCTTGTGTCTCAGGCCAGATTTGAATTTATAAAGGTGAGTCTTCCTGTCTCCAGGCCCAGTGCTCTATCCACTGTACCACCTTGCTCCCCAGAAGCAAAATGGGCAAGCATCAATAAGTAGCATCTGAACAAATTTCAGTATATGAATATAATATTGTTGCACTGTAAGAATTCAGGGAAACATGGGAAGACATATGAACTGATGCAGAGTAAAGAAATTATAATCAAGGAAAATACATACAAAATGATTACAGTAATGTAAATGATAACATTAAAAAGCAACTGAATCTGGATGGATAGCAAGGAACAATCTGTGTCCTGGAGAACTAAGAGGAAATTAGGCCTTCTTCTCTCCTGGGGGAGGCAGGAAGGTAGAGGCCTCAGGAGTGGAATACAACGCACACTGTCTGAAGCAGTCACTGTATGGGTTTATTTTGCTTAAATTTTTTTTCTTAGTTACCCAAAAGAGTTCAATGGGATGGGGGAAGTTGGTGACTCTAAGGTAAAAAATATACATATATTACACATGTACATATATGACATTTAAAAACAATTAACTTGAACACCTCATTCCTTGACAATGCTGGGTAAATGAGGCATTGTTGACAGGTACCGAGTGATTTGCTAGCTTTGGGATCAGGAAACCTAGACTCACATTTTTGCTCCCACATGATTTATCAACTATGTGGGCAAGGTACTTAAACTTCTCTCTGTGCTGCTCTGCAAAATGGTGATCCTGGTTGTGGTGACAAAAAACATTTTGTAAATCTTAGTGTGCTATAAATGTGATTTATTATTATCATGACTATAAATAGTGGGCAATGCTGCCATGCCCTTTGATCTCTCTGAGCTCCAGATAAGCTTTTAGCAAACCTAGATGGTAGTGGTCTGGTTATACACCCATCAAAACAGAGTCTAGAGGCCAGGCGGAGTATTTTTAGATGACATCATACCTTGAAAGTGTTTAGAAGCAGATTGGGTAATTCCACTATAATAACAAAGACAGAATCTCTATGTCTAGGGCAGAAATTAGCACTTGCCCCCTTCAAGACAATCAGAGCATTGTATAAATTCTATAGAAGGAGAGCAGTGGCTAGGTTACCAAGCAAGAGGAAAGAGTTACTAACATAATGACTTTATCATTCAAAAACAAAGGGCAAAAATGTTATCCCATTCTGCACTGACCTTATTATGAAAATACTCCTTTGTCCAATATTGGTGATACTTAAAAGAAAACCTTGAGTAAACTAACAATACATTGATAGGATTAATCCTAAACTCTTTTCAAATTTGTTGTTGTTCAGTTGTGTCCAATTCTTTGTGACCCATTTGGGGTTTTCTTGGCAAAGACACTGGAGTGTTTTGTCATTCCTTCTCCAACTCATTTTACAGATGAGGAAACCAAGGCAAAGAGGGTTAAATGACTTGTCCAAAGTCACATAGCTGGTAAATGTCTGAAGTCAGATTTGAACTCAAAAAGATGAGTCTTCTTGACTCCAGGCCCAGTACTCTATCCACTGCTCCAAATGGATAACTTTTCAAGTTAGATCCAATCAAGCAATCAATCAATAAATATTTATTAAGCACCCACCATGTGCCTGGCACTGTGCTAAGGTCCAGGCTCAAACATCATCAGAAGCATTTCCATGTAGTAGAAAGCATGTAGTACTTGAAGTCAGGAAAAATTTAGTTGAATCCAGACTCTGTGATCTTGGGGAAGTTACTTAACCTCTATGAGCCTCTGTTTCCTCATCAGTAAAATGGGGATAATGATTCTTGTACTACTTACTTCACAAGTTTGTTATAAGGAAAGAACTTTATAAGCCTTAAAATGTTTTTCAAATATGTTGCTATTATTATTAAACCAAAAAGGAAAGTATCACCCAGAATGAAAGGAACCCATCCCTTCTTATCTTCCTAGAGGGGTTATGTTGGTAGGGCAACTTCTCAGTGTAGAGAATGGTGTTTGTAATATACTTCTCATAAAATAGAATGTCGTCTATATCTGATGACCAGGAATCTGATTTTTCTTTGCTGTTCCCTCACATCAGTCTGCATATCTCTTTTTCCCATCCAAGACCTCCTATAACCTCAGCCCATATACCTCAGTACAGTCTCCTCACTTTGCCTTTTGCTGACTGACTTAAGGACTACAAACATTAGATTATTATTATTATTATTGTTGTTGTTATTAGGGCACTTTAAAGGTCAACTACTCTAACTTCTCATCCCATGCAAGAACCCCAGACAGGTGAAATAAAAAGGAGAGGCAAAGAGTCAGGTAGCCTTTAAATTAAAAAAATAAATAAATAAAAGTGCTTTGCAAAGTATGATGGAGAGCCAGTAAGGGAAAAGGCAAAAAAATGTTAAGAGATATGGGAATTCCTGTTAAGATAGAGACTGAAAAAGCTAACCCAGCACACTACAAGTGGATACAATGGATACATTTTTTGGAGAAAACTTTGACAGAAAGGAAGAAAGGAGAATAATAAATGTGTCAGCAGCTGGGAGAAAGGAAGAGAGGAGAGAAAGGATGCTATTGTCCCAAATATGTCCCAAACACCTCCAAAGATGTTGGAAGATGGAACTAGTTTACCTGAGAGGGGAAGGAATGTAAAGGAAATGATGACAGAATGATACTCATATTAGCAACAGGCAGCAGAGCATTGTAGCAGCAGTGGGACTCTAAGCAATTGTCTTCTGTAATGACTAACAGAAGCCCTTATTACTATGAGATGCGGGACAGGTAGGTGGCATAGCCTCCTTTCCTTTATCCAAATATAGCAATATAGAGGCCTACAGTTGTAGTTACCTTGGGAATTAAGGGAATGAGAGTTCCAAGCTTTAGAAATGTCTTTAAAAATAAATGTTGCAAAATCACATGTGAAATTGTGTGGTGGTTTCCTGTAAGGGATCCCCATACTTACAAGCCCCAAAGAGAACCACCCTGGAAGAACCCACAACATGACAACACTGAAAATGACTCCAAAGGTCCCCTGACCTTACTATAATTCTCCCCCTCAACACATACACATACACAAATTACCTCCCCCCACAAAAAAAATGAATGGGATATACCAACTCCTTGAGATGGAAGCATAGGGCTACACCACAAAAACATGAAGATTATATTAGACATGCTGGCGGGCTAAATGACAACCAGTTTATTTGGGGGGAAATCTCAGGAGCAATGCATTTAGTGGTCTATTTGCAAAAAGTCCATCTCTCTGCTTGGGCCATCTACAGATGGCCTGTGAGCCTAATGACTGCTCTGTGGAGAGCCAACCACCATCAGAAGAACCACCAACTGCTTGGCAACTCCTGATGCGGTTCATTCCCAAAATCAATACTTAACTAAAGAGGAAGAGGCAATGGTGAGTGTAAAGAGAACATAAATTAAAATTTCTGTCCCTGGAAGCTTTGCTAAATTGTATTGCCAAATTTTTTGTTTTCCATTCCTCAAAGCACCTTCCAAAACCAACATTTATAGGGTATTTTGCTGCTCTGAAATGTAGTTGATCTAGCCCGGTACAGAGGAAAACCCAAACCAAAACATTTAAAAGTTGACAAAAAAAAAAGCCTCCATTAAACAGCCAATATATGGCCTGTTCAATATAGTGTGTCTAGTATTGTCAGTATTCATTTGTATTCTACTATAATCAGTCAGCCTAGACAAAATCAATTGAATGTTATTAGGGTAATGCCTCAGAGACTGTCATTCATTATAACCTCACTGTCACGCTCGGTCACCATTTAAAATATCTGGCTACCTCCAATACACTAAAAAGCAAGTACCACTTCTTCACACTTCAGGAAGAAGATATATTCCTAGTAGGTAGGAAGGTTTTGGAGGAAAGAGAAATCCAATTTTATTCACAACCAAAGAAGTTACAGGTGCATTTCCCATAAATATTATTCACTCCAACTGCAAAATAACACTTTTGAAATAATTTACAATAATGTGAATTAACTCCTGTTACTCTTTTCCAGAGACCATTTTAAAAAATGTGTTTCTTTCAAAAACAATTGACTACAAACAGTAAGTATCACATCGATGGATAAATGCAGAGCTTTGCTGGCTATTAAAAATCAAAATTAGAAAAATTTTAATATTAAGTTCAATACATCTGTGAAGCTAGCAGATATAAGTAGGAATTATAAAAGCCAATTGCAAGATAATAGAGAAACACGTACATTCATGTACTGCTAGTTGCAATGGAAATTGGCTTAATCCTTTTGGAAAGCAAACCGGTAACATGTAAGAAAGGTTATAAAAACTGCTTATCCCCTTTGATGCAGGAATTCTACTGTGAGGAATAAAGCTCAAGGAAAAAAAATGTAATTTGTACCACGAAGTTAATGTTAGCATTATTTATAATATCAAAAAACTTAAAATAATAACAAACAAAAATCCCTCAAAACCCAAACTGGAAATCACACAAATATTCAAGTGGAGGAGCAGACCATGATATATCTTACAGGATTTAGTTAGGTATCCAATCAATCACCTAGACCTAGGTCTCACTGACTCCAAGGCAAGTCTACTATATCAATGATTCAAATGGACAATTATATCACAATATTTTGATGTATATGAAATAATATTAAGAGAAAAAAGTAGAACCCAAATGATATAATTATATAAAAAATGTGTGTATGCATACAATAAAGTAAAATTGGAAGAAAATTAGAATGATGTAGTCTACCATTTAATGTTTATTGAATACTTGTTTTATTTATTTATTCATTTATCTATTTTAAAGGTCTATAACTATCATAATGAAGAAAATGACCACTTTCATACATACAGAATTCTCCCTTACTGGTTCTTTTCCAAATTCCTTTTCCAGCTGTTATGGGTGGGGCCCCTTAAATCACCTATGAGTGAACACCATTAGAAATGGAAGAAGAAAGAGAAAAAGTTGAAGAGCAGAATGAAAAATGAAGAAAGAAAGAGGAGAACACAGGAAAGGGAAAGAGGAAAAAAGAAAAGGCTAGAGCATAAATAATGGAGAAATAAGATGGCGAAAATGTCAAGGACATAGAGGATTGAGCCTTAAAGCAGAACAAAAGGTGAATCTACCCAAATTTGAGGGTGGGTAACTAGTGTCCTTTAATTAGCTCTTCATAAGTAGAAGAGTGAAAAAAAAAAAAGGGCATGCTAGTCATATTCTATTGCTTTAAAAAGTAGGGTGATAAACACTGACTTTTAAAAATTAAGTAGAATATAAAATACAAACAGTAACATGAGCCGTAAGCACAGTGTCCATAATCATCCTTTTTTTTTTTTTTTTTTGACTAGGCAATGGGGTTAAGTGACTTTCCCAGGGTCACACAGCTAGTAAGTGTTATGTGTCTGAGGCCAGATTTGAACTCAGGTCCTCCTGAATCCAGGGCCTGTGCTCTATCCACTTCTCCACCTAGCTGCCCCCATAATCATCCTTTCAATGGACATTAGGTGCCTAGTAAGGTACTATGTAGGAGTTGAGGGACATGAATATTTGGGTATCATGTATATTGAGGTAACAACTGAACCCATGGGACTGCAGAAGATCTCCAAGGTAGAAGATATAAAGAATGAAGATAGGGACAGATAGGGACACCCACATTTATGATCTAAGAGGAAGATGAAGAGTCAACAAAAGAGGTGGGGGGGGACAGGGAAGCAGGAGGACAATCAGAATCCAATGTCATGGAAGCTAAGAGAAGAAAGAATGTCCAGAAGAAGGGGGTGCACTGAAGTGACAAATGCTGCGTGTAGGGAGTTCAGGGAGGACAAGGCCAGGAAAGAAAGCTATTGGATTAGGTAGTAAGGCGCCTGTTAGTGATCTTGAAGAAAATTGTTTCAGAAGACTGATGAGGACGTAGTATTAAGAGTAAGTGGGTGATGAGGAAATGGGGGCAGTGAGTATAGACTATTCCCTTTTTTTTTTTTAACAGTGAAAAGTAGCACGAAGAGAGAATAACTTAAGGGAGTAAGAGGGAGCCTTGGAAAAGTGTTGTTGTTGTTTTTTTTTGGGGGGGGGATATAGAAGAGGCTTGAGTATATTTGCTGATTAAGAAGAATGAGAGAGAGAGATTGAAGCTTCCAGAGACAGAGAAGACTGATTGGAGCAAGGTCACATAAGAAGAAGGGGAGACACTGAGATATAGGGAAAGACGTTTGTTTTGGCAAGGAAGAGAATCTGGGTTCAAATCCCATCTCTGATGAGTACTATCTGTATAATGTCGGGCAAGTCATGTATACCACATGGGCCTCAATTTTCTCATCTGCAAAAATGATCAGGTTGGAACAGATGGCTCCTAGGGACAATACAAAATCTATATGACTTTGTGATCCTAAAACTAGGTGAGGAAGGGTGAAGGACAGTGCAAGGTTGAGAGGAGTGAAGAAAGTTCCCATGAGTTCGTAGGAAGCTGGTCTCAAACTTGAGCTCCACTACTCCTTCAATAAGCGTACATTCCTCTTCCTGTTACATTTCATAATGAAAACTAAAAAACACTTTTATATTGCCAATGTTTACCAACTCATTCCCTCCTCTCCCAAAAGCTCCATTCTCTCTCTCATATTTTCCATGAGCCGCAACGCAGGAAATTTTTAACGTAATACCAATCTGGAAAGGCTCTTAAGTGTTGCACAGAACACTTAATGGACATGTGTGTTCACAGTTTCATTCTGTCTCCTTTACATTGCAGGACCCTTTGGAAGGGAATATAGCTCACTGCAGCCACACAATATATTTATTTTGTAAAACAATGACTTTCTGATGAAGGGCCTGAAGGACTGGTAGTTCAGCTTTTGGCCTTTACCCTGATGTCACAAAGAGTCCTCAAGGAATGACACTGTGTCCCATTTTCCAATCTGCAAATGTGAACACTTTACATAGTATCTACTATAGTATCTTAAAAAGTAAAGTGATCCCAGTTGACAACCTGATTCAAGAGACTCTACGTCATTTTCCCCAAATCAGCAGCTCACCACCCTTGTTTGGAAGAGAAGAAAGGGGGAGAGGCCTGCAGGACCTAGGTTATTGTATCCAGGTGTAGAACAATTTTTTTTTTTAGCAATTCTCATTGTAAGGAGAGGTAACGAACTAAAAAAAAACTGGCTTTTTCGTTCTTGATTCTGGAAAAGTTAATTTTCTATCATTAGGCCCCTTACCCTTGTCTAGACAACAGCTGATTTGGAAATGTCCCTCTGTTTTCTGCTGAATCTCAAAACTTGGTTATCAGATATTATGTCACTGAACTACATACATTTTTGCTTCCTCCTTAAAGCATGTATTTCTACTACTATTATTACTACTACAGACAGCACACATTTATTATTGGTTGATTAGAGTAATCAGGAGAGGAGGAATGATAGGTACTCTGTTTGCCTTGATAAACAAAACCAGCAGCCTTCCAGTCTGAGTCACTGTGGGCAAGTCAGTAAGCTTCTCAATGCTCCTAGGTAACTTTCTAAGACAATAAGTTACAGATAAGTTGTGGGACTGAATTAGCGAAAGGAGTTTCCATATCAGGAGTCCCCTATATTGATGAAATCAGACGACTGGACCCCAGCCTGACTACCAAAAAATACCAAATACCAACCACCAAAGAAAGGTGGAACTCGCACCCCAGTCCTCTGATTCCAAATCCAGGGCTCTTGCCAGAACACCGTCTGGCAGCAGGACATAGCAAAGTTAACTATGAAGTAAGAATATTTGTTTTAATAAAGGTATCTTCAAAGATAATGGCTGCAGAACTAAATTTGGGGGAAAGGAAGATAGCCTCTATTCTGAATATAACAAATTCTGAAATTTGGGGAGAAAATGAATGTCTACTGGAGCATCATCAAAATGAAACTTAGATCAGATGTCAGACTCGGGGGAAAAAAACACACAAATTGCAAGCAAGCCTATCCTAGTGAACCTTCAACAAACAGGATGGTCATTTAATTTTCTCAAATTAGATTGGGACAATTTTTAAAGTTAAACATGAATTATGGTTCTTGTTCCATGTTGTTAAGATGTTCTGAACACCAAGTCACAGCATTTTCAAGGTAGATGTTATCCAACTGCAGCACCGTATAGCTCAATAACACGGAAACAAAGAATCACAATCCTACACGTTCAACCTAATTTGAGAAAAATAAGTATCCTGCTCTTTGGTCATCCTTCTGTCTCTGTCACGGTAACTTTTCTGGCACTTCTATGATTTGGCGGAAGGAGCCCTGGAGCCGGAGTCAGAGGACCAGGGCTTCAGGCCTGGCTCTGCCGCTTCCTGACTGTTATGACCCTGGTCAAGTTACTTCACTTGTCCATCTCCCAGTCTCCATCCTGTAAGATAAGGGGGCTCTATTTGTGATCTCTTAGGTCATTTATGACTCTGAACCTCTGCTCTTAATTTCTTTACATTTTAAAATAATTATATATGTACATGTTGCCAACTCCAGCAGAGTATAAGCTCCTCCAGGGCACGGTTGTTGTTGTTGTTGTTTTAATTTTTGCCTTCGTATTCTTGAGAGGCAATGTGGTATATGTAGTTCATGGGGCTGGCTTGGAAGGCAGGAAGATTTGGGTTCAAGTCCCACCACTGGCACTTCCTAACTATTTGACCCTGAGCATTTCACTTTATCTTTCAGTAGTCTTGGCAACTGTCGAAGGCTAAAGGTTGCAGAGAATGTGCCCACTTGCATATGTGTCCAGGAGAGGCAGTTTCCTCACCTGAGACTTTCCTATGCCAATGAAATCACAGGTTCAGTCTTTCTCCTAATATCCCCAGTGCTTAGCACAGTGCCTGATTTAATGGGTGCTAATAAGTGTTTGGTGATTGACCGACAGATCCTTTCTTGTTTTTAAAGAAATTACACATACTTACCATTCTGTTCTATTTTTATTTATTTCTTTTGGGGGTTTTATTTTTACAAGAAGACTATCACAGTACATACAGTGATACAGATTTAGAAAGCAAAGAAAATTGTTCAGTGAAAGTTTAAAAAAAAAAAATTAACTGAGCCCTAAAGTAAGAAGAGCATTTTTTTTTTTTTTGCCTAGGCAATGGGGTTAAGAGTAGAGCGTTTAAAAAAAAGTTATTACTCTATTTGTTTAACTTCTCTTTCACGAATAAAACTTTAAGGAAAAAGAAGCTGTGGCAAGATCAAGCAGCCAACTTGAGGATTCTGTTCAGAGCTATAACCTTTCCTGTCAGACTCGGCAGATTCAGTGCTTCTATCTCCCACGAAAATAATTACAGATGAAAGTTCTGACCAGGACTCAGTTTCTTTGAAGTTCTCTAAGTTTGAGGGATTAAAACAATACTTGGGAAAGCTTCCCTGCCCAGTCCTAAAATTATAAAGGGGAAAAAAATGCAAACCTGTGGCTAGGACTCAGGAGTTCTGTGCTTCCAGCTAAAACCAAAGCTATGGTATAAAGTCAGATTGAAGCATTGGGGAAAATCATGTCATAGAGACAACCTGGGTCTGGGAAGCTGACCTTCGATACTTGTTAGAATTGTTAAGGCCATTTAGCAATTAAAATTAAAAAAGCCACCTGGTCTTTTTTTTTTCTCCTTGAGATCCCTTACAATGAACATTTTGATTCAGTGCTAAAGAGCACAGTTGTAAAAACAAATTTTGTAACTCAGGCAAAATATAAAAAATGAATATCAGAGCTTCAAGAAAACATGGTGTTGTGCAAGAATCAGGAAGCCAAACAGGTGCTTTTTCTCCATTCTCCAGGGAACCAAAATCCAAACAACAAATAGTGGAGCAGCATGAAACACACTGACAGGAGGCAAAACTGAGAAACGGCCAAAATAAATGAATAAACAAACGAATAAATGAATGGACAAATGGACAATACTCAAATGAATGAACAAACAAACAAACAGGTAAGTAAACAAATACATAAGTGGGACGGTTATACCTTTTTAGTCTTAGTAACTTCTCCATATTCTACCCTAGCTCTCAACTGCTTATAATTTATTAATAATATTGGTTTACATTTTTATAGCATTTTATGGTTACAAAGCACCTTCATAGACCTTGACTTGATTTCCCCAAGGACTGTGAAGTATGATTATCACCATTGTACAGTTGAGAAAATGAAAGGCAGCATGAGGAATAGGGGTGGGCATTGATTGGCATCAGGAAGACCTGTATTTAGTTCCTACCTCCAACACATACCAGTTGTATGGCCTTGGGCAAGCTGCTTAAACTCTTGGCATCCAGGATATTCCCTAAGATAATAAATTACAGGTGATTCAATGTTTTGAATTGGTAGATAAATCCCATACAGGGATTTATCTGGACCAAATTATAAATGAAATCTAAACCAGAAAAAAAAAATTTTAAAAAGGTGAGGAAACTGAGGTTCTCCGAGGTTAAATAATTTGCCCAAAGTCATACAGCTAGTAGGTGCCAGGGAATGAACTCAGATCATCAAAATTCAAATTCAGGGCTGTCTCACTTACTGTCCTTCCCATGAGCTTGGCTTAAACCCAAATCTCCCCACTCCCTTCTTCAAGCTCACATCATTGCTTTTTGCTAATCTGATAATTTGTTACATCTCTCAGATTTGCATTTTAATATGGGGAATTTATGGAGACAGTGCTTTAACAAAAGAAATTACTCTAATAAAGCAATATGGCAGGCTTCCATGTCTGATGTCTGGGGTCATGTGTAAGTAAGGAATAGAGAAAAATGGGATCATCCTATTCTGGAATATTTTGAGGGAAGGGATAAATTCTGAAGCATAGTTTTAGACTTTAGCAGTTTCATCAGGGTTTAAATAGCAGGTGACCCAACAATGCACTATTAGTACACCTGTGAATTTGTCGAGCCACTTGGGGAAGCAATTTCAAACAATGCTCCCAAAAGTCACTTAACTGTGTTTACCTTTTCACCCAGCAATACCACAACTAGGTTTTTACCTCAATGAGATCAAAGAAAAGGGAATGAATTGATGTGTACAAAAAATTTATAGTAGCTCATTTTATAGTGGCAAGGAAATGGAAACTAAGGGGGTGTCCATAAACTAGGGAATAAGTGAACAAATTATGGTATATGAATGTTATTGTGCCATAAGAAATGATGAAAGGGACAGTTTCAGAGAAACTTGGGAAGACTTGTACGAACTGATGCAGAGTAAAGTAAGGACAATTTATACTTATTGTATATTGTATACAGTATATAGTTACATATATAACTATAATAACATTTTATATAATAATGATAATAACAACTTTAAAAGACTTAAGAACTCTAACCAATGCAAAGAGCAGCCAGGATTCCAGACCACTGCTGACAAAGCATGTTTTCTCAAAGAGAGGTAATAGACTCAGGAAGCAGATATATTTTGGACATGGTCAATGCAGGATTTTATTTATTTATTTGTTTGTTTGTTTGTTTGTTTATTGCTTGACTATTTATTACAAGGATTTTTCTTTTTTTTAAATAGGGAGAGGTGAAAGAGAAAATTAGATTATTGTTCATTAAAAAATAAAATTTAATTAAATAAAAGATAGCTAGTGATTCAAAATGAAAGCAACACACAATACTGAGAGACACCAGAGTTCTAAAGAAAGGCTCCTTCACTCTTCAGAGATACTCTGGCATAAAAGCCAGCCAGAGGCAGCTAGGTGACGCAGTGGATAGAGCACTGGCCCTGGAGTCAGGAGGACCTGACTCCAAATCTCATCTTAGACACTTGACCCTTACTAGCTGTGTGACCCTGGGCAAGTCACTTAACCCCATTGCCTGACAAAAACCAAACAAACAAATAAAAAAACAACCCAAACAAATAAAAGCCAGCCAGAATTCAGTAAATATGCACTTGAGTTCTATGACTTGGTAGACCTAAAACAGTTACTTTTAGCCTCCTGTTGATGAACTTTTTTTTGGTTAACTTTTTTTTTCTTTTTTTTTTTTTCCTTTTTGGCAATAGGGGTTAAGTGACTTGCCCAGGGTCACACAGCTAGTAAGTGTTATGTCTGAGGCCAGATTTGAACTCAGGTCCTCCTGACTCCAAGACTAGAGTTCTATCCACTGCACCACCTAGTTGCCCCCTTGGTTAACTTTTGAAGAAGAAAGAGGCTAGATAATTCTAGCAAATATATAAACTCTGACCTGTACATGTTGTGTGATCCTGAGCCAGTTACACTCTCTTCCTCAGTTTTCTCATCTGTAAAACGAGGGGGTTGAACTTGATCAACTTTTAAGGTACCTTCCAGGTCTAAGTCTATGCATCAATGATTAGGCTGGCATGCTTTGGAGATTTCACATGGAAATGGTCAGAATTATAAACACTGACCAACACAAATGGCCTTGTGGGAACAGCCTCTTCTGTTCTGAGTTAAATGGTCCAGATTTGCTCTTGCAGACAAGGGCATCACTATTTATTTCTGAAGCCACAAACATCTGCCTCAGTTCATTCTCCTACATATTCTTAAAGTGTGGTACTTTGGGGGTGGGAAAATCTAGTAAGCTAAACACTGAGCGCCTATCTTAATCTTTATACAAGACACTAGTATTGGCAATGCCGGGGAAGAAGGAAAACTCTTCTTATGACCCCAGTTTTGCTCTAGACGGATGTACATGGTACAAAGCCAGCAAAGTGATAAATAGCTTCTGGCAGCCTTCTCTTCCTACCTTGAGTAGAATTACAGTTTATCATTGGTGTGGGTCATTTAGAACAGGAAATAGGGGAAGTAATGTAGTGTTCTTTCCCAGTGTAAATTCACAGATACTTCATAGAAGTCTTTGGCAGTATGCTCACTATGCACCAAGAAGTATAAAAAGTGGCTTTATTTTAAGGAACAGATTTATCTCAAAGGATCCGTGAGGGAATCCAGAGGAGGGGAAGCCTGGGCTTGAGTTAAAATAGCTGATTGATTCTTGACTTCACAGAGCACAAAAGCTTTACTCATTCCCCCTACAAGCCATGTGCTAATCTCACACCTTGGAAATAGTAGTACACACACATACAAATTAATGTCAAATCAGCATCTATGCAGTAAAGGAAATCTAAGAGACTAGATTTTTAATTCAAAGTGTTAAGAGTATTTTTATGACCATATGGTAACTCAGAGTTATCTATGTTACTACTGTAGGACTGGCAAAAAAGCTTTATTAGTGAAAGAAACCATGATGGGTAAAAGCTTTTTCTCTGAAATCTCCCATATACCAGGGCTCAGAACCAAAGATATAAGATGTCAACTTCTTAAGACTGCTACTTTGCATTTGCTTTAAAGGGATGAGTTGTATTAGGAAAAGTATCCATTGTTCAGAAAATTTTAAAATATTAGCTCTTTTCATATTTAAATAGTAGTGTATATTTTAACTTTGAAAATCAGAAGAGTAAGAACATACTTGTTTTTAACAATGTGTTTTAATGTTAACATATGATTTTTTCCCCAAAGAAGCAAATCTATGAGTAGGCTATTTAAAATTAAAACGAACAATTTAACCATTAATATCTGAAAATTTCCACATGAACAAGAATGTGCTCAACAACAAAAAATCACTAAAATGATTTAAAATGCTTATATTCCTATAGCAGGACTTATCCATTGTTTACTTCTAAAAATGGATTAAATGAAAAAATGCTATACTTTGTGCTGTTCAGTAGATGTTGCTCAATATGAAATAAAAATATAAAAAAGTGATTTAGCTAGTCCATAAAAACTCCTAAAACACAAATCCAATTAAGGTTGAGAAACTGAATTGTGGCACTAAATTAATCTTACACTTACATAAAGGAAAATTCAGGGCATTCTACTAGAATCTTTAGCTGTATATAAAATGAGGAGAAAAGAGCAAGGAATGTTTGAATTTTTTTAAAAATCACTTAAAATTTGCTAAAGAGGAAATTAATAAATTTTCAAGTATATAATAAAAGATACAGGAAAAGACTAATTGTAAAATAAATTTAATCTTAATAATGAATTAAGTTAAAATTAAATTGCATTTGTACTTGATCTTCTTCCTGCTCATAGGATGATTACATAAGTAATAGTTTATAGAACTAACATATGGGAATGGATTTCCATGGTTCCTTCTAGCTCTATCATTCTATAGTTCTGTAAGTGAATAGAAATGAGTCCCTAGAGAATTATATTCTAGAGGCTTATATTCTGAATTGGATGATCGCAGTACATGTAAAGCATAAAGTTAAGTTATCAGTATTGAAAACTTACTCCTAGGATCCTAGGTTCTCTTAGGTGGGTAGTCATACTAAGGTAGATTGCAAACTCCTTCTTGTTTGAATAGATAGTCTGAGTTCCTGGGTCTTATGAAATTTGTCACAAGGTGGCTGACTTTCTAATGACCAGTATCTCTAGGCTAGTCCTCTAATAACAGACATAGAGTCCATCACTGAGCCTATACATACCTTTCTAGCTTGGTAAGATCTGTTAGAGAGGCAGCTAGGTGGGGCAATGAATAGAGTGCTGGACCTGGAGTCAGGAAGACTCATCTTCCTGAGTTCAAATCTGGCTTTCAACACTTTACTAGCTGTGTGACTCTGAGTAAGTCACTTAACTCTGTGTGCCTCAGTTTTCTCACCTATAAAAAGGAGCTGGAGAAGGAAATGGCAAACCACTCCAGTATCTTTGCCGAAAAAAAACAAAAAACACAAACAGGGTCATGAAGTGTTGGATACAACCGAATGAACAACTACAAAGTTAATACCAGTTAGCCTAACCAGCTATTTAAACTATTAAAGATTAATTATTTTTAAAAGGGCTATTAAACCCTTAAAGAATTTGTTCTGTGAAGTTTTGGAGGACCTAGAGGACCCCATGTGGCCTCTAGGCTGCAGGTTCCCCACCCCTGGATTAGACACTGCAAGCTATAACAAATCCTAATTAAATAAAGAGAACGTTGGTGGTGGTGTTAACCTCCAAGATTACAAATATGAAAGGCACAGAATCACAGAATATGACGACTGGAAGGGCACTTGGGGATCATCTAGTCTAATCCTTTTGTTTTGCACATGAGAAAACTGAGTGTGAACTTACTCATGGTCCCACACTGTAATGGGGGCTAAGCTGGTCTTGCGCTTCCCAGGGCTCTTTCCATGCCACTAATTGGACTTCATCAATTGTAGTGAGCTTAGTTTCCAGTATGTATGTGGATGATAACGTTACTGAGTCACTAATACAGATATATTTTTATTTGAACTCTCATTTGACAACCGTACATGTGTTACACGCATTGGGGCTGCACCTTAGTGTTTATACTTCTTTGCTAATGAAATGCAAAAGCGTTCAGAGGAATGGAGTTGGAGAACAAAATCGTCAGTCAGGTTTTTCTTGGGAAAATCTTTATATGAAGAACACAGAATTTTAAGAGATCTTAATATAAATTGGGCTATATATTCAAAAATCCTTTGTGACTTTCTGCTATTCAAATATTCTCCAGAGGAGGCTACATAACTGTGAATCAGGGAATGTCAAAATCTCAGAGGGAATTAAAAACTCTAAGTGACCCAAAGGGCAAAGGAAAGATACTTAGTGGGTATAAATAAGCAACACAGCATTATCAATAATATCTTGCAGATAAGAAGTGCATGAAATTCGGTCAAAGACATGTACAGTTAAGAAAGGAGGCAGGACAGTCAGCAGCAAGAGTGAATGGACAACAACAGATAAACAGCGAAAGTTTCCCACTGGCATCCATGAGGTATTAAAAGATTTGAAAGAGAAGATTCAGTCTTGTCCTTTCCAATCCATCGTTCACACCAATGACAGAGTAATCCTCTTTATATCTAGATTTGACATCCTACTTCTCCCGACAGTGACTGCTGAATAAAGTCCAAACTCCCTTGGTCTGGTATTTAAGACCCACTTCAGTCTGGCCTCAGATTACCCTCACCCTACTCCTCACTATGTACCCTAAGTTCCAACTAAACTGGACAGTCCCTGCTAGTTTGCTACTGTGCTTTTGCTCACATTGCTACCTGTACCTGGAGTGCTCTCCCTTTCCTCTCACCTGGTAAAACTCTGCCTGCTTTTGCATCCCTGCTCAAAGGCACTCCCTCCATGAAACCTTCCCTGATCCTCTTAGTCAGAAACAATCTTTTTCTCCCTTGACAGAACATTTGGTTTACTCTTCTCCTATGTCCTTATCACGTTCTACTTTGTACCACGGTTATTTTTACACGTTCTGTATCTCTCCCCTCCCCACCCCCACTAGATGGCAAATTCCAAGAAGGCAAGGACTATATTTTATTTATCTTTGCATTTGCCTTGAGGATCAACACAATGCACTGTGTTCAGCAGTAGACATTTAATGTTTGTTGAATTTAATGACTACATTGTCAGACATAGGAAGAGGAAATTTCTGGGTACAGAAGTAGCATTTGATTTACTGATGCCTAAGCAGAAGCATCCTAATTATTTATGTGTAGGTGCCTCTAAAAACCAGGACAGCAAATGGACATATTTATCATCCAATCTTTCTTAATGTTTTGATTCATTAGATTGTTTCTTAGCTGCTTTATATCTCAAACTACAGGAAATACCATGAAAGAGGGAAGGAAGGAAAGAAGCATTTATTAAACAATGACAAAGTACTAGGCACTATACTAAATGCCTTTTAAAAAAATTATCTCACTTGATTTTCACAACAACCCTAGGAGTTGGGCCTGTTTTATAGTAGAGGAAACTTAAGCAAACAGAGGTTAAGTACTTTGCCCAGGGTCATAAAGCGAGGAAGGTGTTTTAGGTTGGATTTGAACTCAGGGTCTTCCTGATTCCTATTTACTCTACCACCTCCCTGCCCCGAAAAAGCTTTAAGATTCCTCCTTTCTCTCAGTCCAACTCTGATGGTAGAGGATAAGATAAAATTCACTTCCCTCCTAAATGTTCTTATAGCCCCACCCACAGTATAATAGCTTGGTCTGGCTATTCAGACAATTAGGCAATTTCAAGTTACAAGTCAATCAATATGCAAAGCCCTTAGTGAGGTTTTGGAGTTAAAAAGACAAAAAATTAGTCAAATCCCCTAAGAAGCTTCTATTACACATTGTAATCTTGAAAGGCTATTTGTACAGCACATTTTTGAAAATTAAATATAATCATAAACAAATATATAATCACACAATATCAGATTTTTTGAAAACTAAATCAAATATAACCATATAATGTCAGATTGACCTCTAGTTGTAAATGGCAAAAGCTAATGTAGGTTTCTTTACTTCCTAGTCTCATTAAATGGTTAGTGGACTTTAATAATACTAAATTCAAGAGAAGAGCTGTTATTTAAAATAACTCTTCTGAAAATTAAAGGATTAAAAAAACAAACAAACAGGGGCAGCTAAGTGGTGCAGTGGATAGAGCACCAGCCCCGGATTCAGGAGGACCTGAGTTTATATTCGGCCCCCGACACATAACACTTACTAGCTGTGTGACTCTGGGCAAGTCACTTAATTCCATTGCCTAGCCAAAGAAAAAGAAAGGAAGAAAAGAAAATTAAAGGATTCTAGTCAAGGATGGGAACAGTTTTCAGAAGAAGAAAAACGAACTTATTTGTATATACCCAGTGGTGCCCCTACTAGGATCATGGAGGTCAAGACTGAGAGAAACTCATAAATAAAAAAAAATTTTGTAGCATTTTTTTTTTTGGTGGTAGTAAAGAACTATACAAAAAGGTGAATGCCTATTGCTTAGGGAATAGATTAATAAACTGCAGCATAAGAATGGGATGGAATATTATCATCCCATTAAAAATGATGACTATGAAGTGTTCAGAGAAACTTAGAGCCATATGAACAGATAAAGAGAGAAATTAGCAGAACTGGGGCAGCTAGGTGGCGCAGTAGATACAGCTCTGGCCTTGGAGTCAGGAGGACCTGAGTTCAAATGTGGCCTCAGACACCTAACACTTACTATTGTGTGACCCTGGGCAAGTCATTTAACCCCAATCACCTTACCAAAAAGAAAAAAAAATAGCAGAACCAAGAGACTATTTTATGCGATGACCACAACAATATAAAGGAAAACAACATGAAAGACTTCAGAACTCTGGTCACTGCAGGGATTTCAGAAAGAGAGATGGTGGACTAGGTGTGGAACAGGGAATACATTTTCAGAAATGGCTAACAGAATGATTTGTTTCCTTGACTACACATATGTTTATTACAAGAAATGGGTCTATTGGGAGAGGAGGAGAGAGTCAATGGGATGTGACAATGATATAAAAAGAGGAAAGAGAATCAAAATGTTTTTAAAGAAATGTAAGCTATCAAACATCATGTTCTGAATCATTAATAATAAAAAATGTAAACTCAAACACCTGAGGTTTCACCTCATGGCCATCAAATTGACAAAGATGATAAAAAACAGTCAATGTCAGAAGGGTTATAGGAAGATAGGTACACTATTATACTGTTTGGATAGCTGTAAAATGATTCATTCTTTTTGGAAAACAACTTGGAATTGTGGGGAAAAATCACTTACCTGTTCATATACTTTTACTGAACAGTCTCACTAATGGGTAAAGACTTATAAGGTCAATGACCTCTAAGAGAAAAGTCCTATATATAATGAAATATGAAAAGCATCACTCCTTGTGGTAGTAAAAACAAAAACAAACATGAACACAAACAAACAAACAAAAAAACCTACAACCAAAACTGGAAACAAGAGGGGCACTAATTGATCGGGAAATGATTGAACAAACTGTGGCATATGAATGCAATAGAGTATAATGGGACTATAATAAACAATAATAAAAATAACATAACAAATATTAAGGATTGAGAGAAGCATGAAAAGACTTATAAGAACTGACACAGAACAAAGAAAGAAGAACTAAGAGAACTATATGTGCTTTGTCTACAATACATATATAAATGCAAACAGAACTAAAAAGTCCATCAAACTTGGATTAAGTGTAACCCAAAGAAACACATTCTTTCAGAAGAGAGATGGGGACTACAAATATGGAGGGCAACATACACACGGTTAGAAGTGCTTGTTGGGTCAGTTGACTTTGTTTAGATGTCTTGGTTATAAGGAAAGCATCAATGGGAAAGAGAGAAGTAAGATGATGCAACTGGGGTGTAATGAAGCAGGCAATGATGAATTAGTAAATACTAAATTAATACTTCTGCTCTGTAAATAGCTGTGATCTAATTTATATGCTTTTCTGAAATTTCAGTGTTCATACATTGAGTTTCTAAAAAAGCAAAATATATTTGTATTTCCTCTACAAATTCTTGACCATTCACATTCACAAGAAAAAAATATCCAGAATTTTTATGTAGTATTTTTGTATTGCTGCCAATACATAAAGTTTTAAAAGTCATTCTCTTTCCATCATCCTAAAGGAGCTTATTCAGTGACCTACATAGGGCTGACTGGGCTTTACAATTTACCTAGGCTCTGTTTAGTTACTAGCAGTCAGTGTGATCTCTATAGTCTTCTGCTGTCAGAATCAGAATTAGAATAGCATTCCAGTCATTCCAATCTGTTTGCTACCCCAAACACTGCAACATGGATGGTCCCTCTGAAAATGAGATCAAGATGCTGAAAATAAAAACTAAAAAAAAAGGTTTTCTCCTTCCAGAGATTTGTAGACATGACTGGTCAAGATGACATGAGTGTGTGAGAACTTAAAAAAAAATCAAGAGAAAGCATTTTTATAGCAAAAGGTACAATTTCTTAATGGCATCTAATGAAATGTGAGCCCAGCCAGGGATGCTCTCCTCAAATCATCATTTTTATCCATTACTAGTAAAAAGCTCCTATCACAGTTTCAACTTTGCACTCAGACATCTGGGTTGCTTTTTCTTTTCTAAAATCTTATATACACAAAACTATTCAGTTATTTTCTTATGAGTTAAAAAGAAAACAAAAATCCAGTCTTATTAAGTAGGTGTCCTCTGCAGAATCAAGGTTGATGAAAACCACAGCCTTGAACAGGAAGTTCAAAAGACAGAGAATGGCAGACAAGAGCTGCTCCATCTGCTCTGGACACACGTTACCGCGCTGCAAGGGCCAATGCAACTGACAAGATCACAGAATTCTTTATGAAAAGACCCTGCACCCCAACAATTTGTCAAGCTCACTCAAGGAGCCACTGCTAGAGCTGATATCTTGTCTGGAGCTGTGTTCTGATGACTGTGCTGGGTAGAAGTGTCACAGAAACAAATTGAGAAAATAGGAAGAGCAAAATGGGGTGACCCAAACCATCTGTAGGAAGCTTTCCCAACAGAAATGCAAAAGGTAAAAGGGCCCTTTTCTAAAAAGAGGGAGGAAATAGGATCTCTGCCTCCCACTACTTTGATTAACTCTGAATCACATTTAATAAATCATAACAACAACAGTAATAACTGGCATTTATAGAGCACTTTAGAGTTCACAAAGTATTCTATCTACATGATTTCATTTGAGCCTCATAACAACCTTGTGAAGAAGGTACTGTAGGTACTATTATCGACCCCCACCTCCTTTTTCTAACAGATGAGGAAACTGAGGATCCCATCAGCTGCATTCTTTGGATTCCACTCCACCATCCTCATGGCCCCAAGGAAAACCTCATCACCAGGAAACTCAACATCACGGAGATGACAGAAGCTTTGGTACTCACACTGCATCAGCACCCTCAGATTGGAAGGCAGAGTAAAAAAGGCCTCCCAAAGCTTCTATTTAAAGAGAGCTCACAGGGCATTTGTACTATCATCCATCATACCCTGCCCCCTCCAGAAGGTTTGACTGCAAACTCCTTGAGGGCAGGGGACATCTTTTTTTCTTATTTGTATCCCCAGCACTTAGCACAGTGCCTGGCACATAGTAGGTGCTTAAGAAATAGGTAGTGAATTGAACTGGGAGTCACAACGGCCTTTTCTTGCTCATTCTTCTTCAATCCTCTGCCACGTGTGACTCACTTAATCAGCTGTATCTAGCCCTCCCTAGACCACGTTCCATGTTCATCTACCCCAGTCATCTTGACATCTTGCCTTTTATGTGTGCCCCACTTCTTCTCTCTATACCATCTGCCCTCTTCACATCTTGTTAGGCAAGTAGGAATCAAGTCTATACTACCACTGCTTTTAGAAAGGATCAATCACTGCCAGTAAACTGACCCATGGCTCCACTCATTTTTCCTATGACTCCTTAGAATTAAGCTCCCCTCAGGCACCACTCCTCTATATATGCTCTCCCCTCATTGGAATGTAACCTCCATGAGAACAAGGACTATTTCTTTTTTGCATCTGTATCCCCAGCACCTAGCACAGTGGTTAGCATAAAAAAAAAGAGAGAGATGCTTAATACTTTTTTCATTCACTCATTCATTGCTTGACATTGCTCTCTCCTGCTTCTCTTCTCAAATACCTGATATTCCTTCTCAGTGTTCTTTATTAGATCACCACTCATGTCCTGTCCACTAAATATGGGGGTTCTCTCGCATGCTGTGCTGGGCCCTCTCTTCTCTACATATATATTCACAGTGACTTTGTGAGTTCTCATTGGTTTAATGATCATTTCCAGACAGTACTTTCTACTAAATTCCATTTCCACACTACCAACTGATTACTGGTCATCTCTATCTGGCTCACTGCAATGTATCTGCCTAAATTTCAGTCCATAATTTCAATTTTTATAATGAATTTCCACTCTTTCTCTAGCTCACAACTACCACTCCCCATCTACTGCAAAACATGTTTTCTGAACAAATCAGGGCAAATTCAAAAGATTTTTACTTTTAGAACTATTGATATAACCTTTTTTGTGGCATTATCTCCTTCTCATAGTCACAGAATTTTAAACCAAGAAGGGAACTTAGAGATCATCTGCTCCAATTTTTTTTAATTTACAAAAACCAAAGCAAGATGAAGATATTAACTGATTTGTCCAGGGTTTTCAAACAGTTTTTCAAATGCCATTTTGGTGGAATATAAAAGAAAGAAGCATGCTATAACTAAAAGCATACTTAAATATAACCCTGATGTTACACACCCTCAAAGTTTGGTCAAAACCAAGAAAGAACAGCCTTTATAGCATTGTTATTTGAATTTGAAAAAAAAAAAAAAGAAGCCACATGTGTCCAACAAGAGGGTAAAGGTTGAATAAACCAGTGGCATTAAGATTATATAATACTGTATTGCAATTAAAACTGACAAGTAGAAAGCTTATTACAAAATCTGGAAATGACTTTATGAAAAATGCAAATTTAAAAAAAAACAACATTGGCTGAAAAGAATACACACTAATACTAACTTTATAGGAACAAAAGAGAATGATAAGAATGATCACAGAATTCTGATATAAAAAAAACAGAGGGAGTAACTGAAAGTTGTGATGTTTCTTGCATAGAAATTAATTTATTTAAATATAAATAGCTGCAATACTATGTTCTCTAGCAGCAAACACTGGGCTGGCTTCAGGGTTAAGAAGACCTTTGATAAAGTAAGTTAAGCCTCTAACACACACTAGCTGTGTTTTCCTGGGCAAGTTATTTCATTTCTCCTTGTCCCAAAAAAGCCTCTTAAGACTATATCTGTAGATCAGTTGATGTTATGTATTTGTTGAGGGAATTTTCTTTCCAAAGGTTTCTAAAACAAATGAATTCACAAGTCTGGATTTAAAATAAGTTTAATATTAAATTTACAATGAACCAATAAAAATAATCCATGATTACATTTGTGTGGTAACTCTGCCAACGGACAGATGATAATCCTACTTTTTAGCAGACGGTCCTCAGAGCCTGCTACCCACGCCCCCCCCAAATTTCCATTACCTAGTAGCTAATTTTTCATAATAAAAATCTGAAGTTATATGAAACGGATGATCCTTGGATGGTAGATCTGCACAGTTCACTACCAGGAATGAAGTGGAAGCCTTTCTAGCTTGGTAGTAACTGTACTCTCTCCTTTGAGAACCAAGAGTCACTTCTATGACATGACGGAGTATTTGAGTAGGGTTTTGGTGGAGGAATGGAAAACGTTATCCTAAAGGTTGAGAAAAATCTTAGTGTGGTAACAAGTAAAGATGCAGGCTTCCCCCAGGAAAGCCCTACAGTTTCAAGTACTACAACTAGCTGTGTGACCATGGGCAAGTCACTTAATCTCTCAATGCCTCACACAATTCTCTAAGAATATGAGCTGCAGAATTGCTGCCTATCTACATTAGTATGAGGTGTTGTTCAAAGAGAGATTCCCCTGTGTCAATGAAATTCCAAGGCCAGACCAGGCCAAAAGCAAAACCCAACCCCAAAAATAAATGCTAAGTTAATTAGTACCATTAAAAGGACAACAATATAAGTATGATCACTCACATCATTTTTATGCCAGTTATAATTCAAAACAAGTGTTACATTAGTGAGTTTTGAAGCAAAGAAGAAAAGCAGAATCTACCAAGCTACGGCACATAAGGAACTTGGCATTAGTCGAATGCAAGAGTAACTAGACTCTACTCAAAAAAAAAAAAAATTCAACAAAGTATCTTGTTGAACATTTGGAACAAAAGCAAAATAAAATCTTATTTAAGAATTTCTTGTGTGAGAACCAGAAACTTCAGTCTATTTCTAAAAGAAAAGATCTTTAGACTCCCAAACTTCAAAAGTATAAGTGCTAAACTAGGCAGATTTTTAAGTAACTACAGTATCAGTTTTCCCAGGTTTGTATAAAAGACGGCATTTGGGTTAGTCTGGTAGAATTTCAGGTTTTATTTTTTAGCCTTCTGAACTAAATAAAGTGAACAAATGTGCCACAAGAAAATGGATCTTGGACTATTTTCTTTAATTCAAATATGTAATGAAGCTTTAATTTTATAATTTCTGATATTAAAAAGGATACAACATTTATAGCAGAAATAAATTGGTTTTTAAATGAAGAAGATATTCTATGCTCTATTGACAACTTTTGGAAAGACTCAATTAGTTTGGAAATTTGAGTTTGACAATCAGATAATCCATACCTTTTTCAGCTTAACCTCAACTTTCCTTTCTTTTTTAGTTTGCTGAATAAATAAATAATTCAAGGACTTCGACTTTCATTCTATGAACTATGCTGCTTTTCTATGGAGATTAGGAAGAAGCTTTTGTGCCTGAATTAATATACTGGAATCCCTACCAACCTATGAAAAACTGGAGGGAAACTGTCTTTGCAAAATGCACTTTATGATATCAAAAATAGCCTGTCAGCTTGATCTAACTAATTCCTCTAATGAAGAAAAATGAGTTATAAGAGTGAGGTAATTAAGTAAACTAATCGTCACCCCAGTAAAGTAAATGATAAGATGCTCAGTCAATTAATTAACTTCAATTATAGACTTTACACTAAGTATGAAAAGTCTTTGAAAGACATTGGATGAAATGATGCCAGAAAGAAAGTTTGTTTCAATTGGTTAAGGGAATTTATTCTGACCTCTGGATCTTGTAGAAAAGCATCCAGTTAGCTAGAATTGGATATTTCCAGGGAGCATGAAGCTAGGAGAAGGACTGTTCCAGCAAATACCCAAGGAAGAATTGCCATGGGTCAGGAAAAGAGGAAGAGAAAACAGAAAGCAAAGGGGAGAAGGAGGTGATGGGGAAAAAGAAGAGGAGAAGGAGGTAAACAGGAGAGGATATAGGGAAAGGGAAGGGAAGACTATACAGCTTTAGGTTTAGATCTTTGACCAGAGGAAGATCTTGTGAGCTTTGGATGGTTGGGAAGATATTGGTCTTTTCATCCTCCTAGTGATGTCTTTTCAACATCTACAGATCAGCTGATGCCAGTGTCTGCATTGGACAGATACGGATTCACATCTTTGTAAGTATTTGAGCAAAGAAATTATACCACGTAGACATAGGGAACTTTTTTTTTTTTTTTTTTTTGGCTATCAGGATGGCTGAGGAGTCTAAGGTACCAATCTCAAGTTCTAGCTTCCTCTGTGCCAGGAGACTTCTGGTCTTCATATGGAGGCATGAGTTCAAATCTCACTCCTGACAGGTCTCTGTTTTAGGAGCAGGCAGGTGTTGCAGTAGAGAGGTCTCTGGGCCTGGGGTCAGGAAGTCTTATCTTCCCGAGTTGAAATTTAGCCTCAGACACTTACTAACTGTGAGCCCTGGGCAAGTCACTCAACCTACTTCGTCATCTGTAAAATAAGTTGGAGAAGGAAACAGCAAACCACTCCAGTGTCTTTGTCAAGAAAAACACAAATGGGGTCAGGAAGAGTCAGACACAATCAAACAACAACAAAAACAAAGGGAAATTTTGAGAAAATGACTTCCAGTATCCAGGAGCCCATTTTAAAAAATATATCTATTTTTACATATTTCATTAAATATTTCCCAAGTACATGGAAAATTTTTAAACATCTATTTTTTTTAAGTTATGAGTGGACAGCATTCCTTTGGAATTTTCTCAGATCACTGTCTAGGTCAGAGTAACTAAGTCTTTCACAGTTGCTCATTATTGCAATATTGTTGCTCATTATTGCAATATTGCTGTCACTGCATACAATGTTCTAGTTCTGCTCACTATACTTTATATCAGTTCATATAAGCCTTTCCAGGTTTTTCCTGAAACCATCCTGCTTGTCATTTCTTACAGCACAATAGTATTCTATCACAATCATATACCATCACCTCAAGAACCCACTTTCTCCTGTACTCCATATGTACTTGTAGGAGAGAGTATGTCACAGACCTGGCCAGGATGGGGGTGAGGAGCGTGGGTTCTTACAGTATGTAACACGTTAGCAAATACCCTTTTCTAAAAGCTACTTAAGGCTGGCTGACAATAGATTCTCAACTAATAATGCTGGGGGGAAGCACAATGATTGGGGCTGGGGCCTGTCGCATTACAGAAGAATCACCCCTGACTCTTCAGAAGTATCCCTAGAACACGGAGGGAGAGATGTAGTCTTGCTCACTCTGGGAACCCAAGTTGCTAGTGTGTCTGTGAGTCTCCGTACAGACTCCAATTATGGTATTTGCTCACAAGGTAGAAGATGATCTTTCCCTGTTCTCTCACTCCCACTTCCCCTTTCTAATACTCTCTTGTTAATAACCTTTCCTTCCTTTCAGATTCAATTTGTGTCATTTTCTCCATACTCTCTTTTCCTCTTCCCACCAATCTGTCTGCAGTAGTAGAAGTGGGCCACCCAAGACTGAGAGTCATTTTGTATTTTTCTTTATTTCAAAAGTTGGCAGGGGTAACTAGTTCATTAACCAGTGGTCAAGTGAAGCTCTCTCTACCTATCTAGGTTGATTTGATAGCTTGTTACCAAGACTGGACTTCAAGTCTTCTCGGTATGGTAGAACCTGCCAAAGCTTGTATTATTCTGGCAGAGCCTTTAAGAACCCAGGGTTACCTCCACACCACAATAGGCACAGTGTAAAAACTGGTATATTTGGCAAAAAGTTATGTCAGTGAATTTTTCTTTTTGTAAAATAGCACCTTCATGAGGGAAGTATTTTAATAATGTAAAAAATAGTTCCCCCACCCCCAATATTTGGGTACTCCCTAATTCATCCAAGAAGTACATGTTGACATCTTATTAATACATGATTCTTGGGGTCCATGCAGTAGGACACAGGTAAAACTATTTTAATACTTAAGTACTTCAGTAACTAGATCTTATGTTTTAACATGAAATCAACTGTATAACAAACTCCACCACACAATAATATTTCAATTAAACCATCTGGGAACAAACCTTTA